>NC_047105.1:141812800-142168931 GCF_902500255.1 Thalassophryne amazonica | reverse complement strand
TTAAATTCCCTGAAGTGGTGTATGTTGTGAAACTGAAATCCTCACAGCAAATGTTATTGAATGCGGTTGAACCCTCTTGGGTCAGTATTGGTGACTATGTATTTGTATCCATGAATGTACTTGTACAGTCTGAAATATATAATATACAAAATACTTCAACAATAATGGAAAGTCATTACTTACAAGATACACATTACTCCTTGTTTAGCCAAACTCCTAGGCATAATTATTGCTGAAAAACTAACATGGTCTATGTAAATAAGTATAGGAAGCTCCAGCATCAGAAGGTGTGCCCACTTTTTTACTGATACAACCATTAGATTGGCTGTAAGTCTTTAGTTTTTTCCCCATCTGTACTACTGCCCAACAGTTTGGTTCAGTGTATCAAAACGAGATCTTAATTTACTCCAGCTTGTTCAAAATAGAGCTGCACAGCTCATACTTCAATGCTGTGTAAGCACTGTGAATGTAATGCATGAGGGGCTTTTATGGATGAAAGTAGGTGAAAGATTGGCATACAACCTTATGTTATGTTTGAAGAACAGTTGTATTCTGCGTAATCCTACAAACCTGTTTTCAGACCTACTACCGACTGCTGATACACATGGCCGAGATAGAAGACAGGCTCTACTTACTCTACTTAAGCCAAGAACAAATGTACTTAAAAAAAAATCTGTTTTATACAGAGCTGTAGCACTTTGGAAAAGTCTACCTGATCCTGATTAGAAATGAGTCCAATTTCAAAAAGAAACTGAAAGAAGCAGTCATATTTAAAGAAGAGTCTTCAGTATGGTGACGACTAATGGGGATCCTGTTCACAAAAAAAACAATACATGTCACTATCAATGCCCTCAGCACTGCTGCACTCCTAAGTTTCAGATGCCGACTCTTCATCGTCAGAGCTCTCTGCAACACTGCCTAGATCAGTCGGCTGAGCATCACCAACATACCACAAAGGTTTAATTCCTTCCACCGTCTTGATCCAGCCATGATCACCTGAAGGACTAAGGACATGGGGTTAGGCTGTGCAAGTTTTTAGGTCACTCTCTTTACATGTTGAATCAAACTCTTTTTGCAGGGCAGCAACAGTGACATGCTCCTGCATGTCCATTCTTCTTGTTTCCTCAGTCTTTTTGGGTAATTGTAATTCCCACTGCTCTGGGCCTGAGTACATCTGTGTATGTTTTTGTTGGGGTGATGAATAACTCCGACTTCTCCTTTTGTTTTACGAGGCTGACTGGTTCTGGTGTTCTTTTGCATTTGCTGAGGAGGGTTATATTTATATCTATACTTCCTTTATACTTTCTATTTTTTTCTACTGTTAAATATTTTGGGATTTGAGAGGCAATCGAGCATAGTTTTGCAGTTGTGGTGTCTTCTTTCTTCTCTGCTGGTAGATCCGCTTCTTTTATCCTCTCCTCAAATACTGCATTGTTTTTCCACTGCCAGACTTCTTGTATCTTGAGTAAGCAAAGCAGTGTAAAAATCTTTTTCTTCTCCTAAATAGACCAATTTATAGTGTTGTAGTTTGGCTCATTTCTTTTGGCTCTTTGAGGCTGTTCTTGTTGGGGTCCAGCATCAGTACTTTGGTGATCTGGTGGGTTATCCAGCTGAGTGCAGGCAGAGGAGAGACATCTCCCTGCAGCACTGGTAGAGGTTGTATGAATTCTCATGTGTCTGTTCAAGGTGCTGTTTCGTCCAAATCTTTGACCACACTTGGAACAACCAAACTGCTTTTCCCCCGTATGAATTATCATGTGTGTGTTCAGACTGCTCTTCAGTCCAAATCTTTGACCACATTCAGAACAGCTAAATTGTTTTTCTCCCGTATGAATTATCATATGTGTGTTCAGGTGGCTCTTTCGTCCAAATCTTTGACCACAATCAGAACAGCCAAATGGTTTTTGTCCTGTATGAAAAATCATGTGTTTGTTCAAGTACCACTTTAGTCCAAACCTTTGACCACATTCAGAACAGCCAATGGTTTTTGTCCTGTATGAATTATCATGTGCCCGCTCAGGTGGCTTTTTTGTCCAAATCTTCGACCACATTCAGAACAGCCAAATAGTTTTTGTCCTGTATGAATAATCATGTGTTTGTTCAGACCTTTCTTTAGTCCAAATCTTCGACCACATTCAGAACAGCTAAATTGTTTTTGTCCTGTATGAATTATCATGTGTCCATCAAGGCTGCTCTTTTGTCCAAATCTTTGACCACATTCAGAACAGCCAAATGGTTTTTGTCCCGTATGAACTATCATGTGTGTTTTAAGGTGGCTCTTTTGTCCAAATCTTTGACCACATTCAGAACAGCCAAATGGTTTTTGCCCTGTATGAATTATCATATGTCTGTTCAGGTTGCTCTTTTGTCCAAATCTTCGACCACATTCAGAACAGCCAAATGGTTTTTGTTCTTTATGAATTGTCCTGTGTGTGCTCAGAGTGCCCTTCTGTTTCTGCCTTTTATCCCAATCAAATGGTTTTACACTTGCTTGCCTCCCCTTGTGGTGCTCTGATTCGTTCATGTGACCAGATGTTTTTGCATATTTAGAGAAATTAATTTGTTTCTCGGCAGTGTTGCAATTGCTTGAACTAACAATACTGGTATTTTTTTGACTTTTAAAACTTGACTGAAGTTCTCTGGTCTGTTTCCAGTCATAACTGTCATCAGTCTCCGTTCCAGAACTGTCTGACCTCCAGCCACTGGTATCTGTTTGTAAATGACTGTTTGGACCTGAGTTGCTGGCTGGTTGTGGTCCTCCATTGTCCTCTCCATCAACCTCTGTTGTCAGTGTTCTGTGTACAGATGAGCTGCTGGCTACAGGCTCAGCCTCTGTGCTCTCATCACTTTGGCTTTGATGAAGCTGTGATGACTCTGGTTTTTCATCACCATTTTCACTCTTCACAGTGAAACCAAACTTGGTGAGATCTGCCTCCTCCAGCAGCTGAAGCTGCTCTCCCTGCTGACTTAGCCACAGCTTCTCTTCTTCTTTAATGTCTCCTGGTTCAACACTCAAGTTCCATTCTTTGTGTTCAGGGAGAGTTTCTTCTTTGATCACCAACAACGGCTGCATGTCTGCAAGGGAAAAAATTAACAATAAAAGGTTTAGAACAACACTGATTAAAATAAAGTAGCAGAGTGGTGAAAGCTGGAACATACTAGGCCTGGGCGATATATCAATAAAATCGATTAATTCAAATTTTTTTGGGCGGACGATTTTAAAATTAAAATATTAGAGGTTTTTCCCTTTCTCTATGGCGCACCTTTTGTCCCCAGGAGCTTCCGTAGCTTCCCCCCTCCCCTCCCTTTTCCTTCACAGAACTACAAAATGGCTACTGCTAACGAGGAGCGAGTTTTGTTCCAAGAAAGGAACTGTATCGTCAGTGGTGTGGAAACTGGTTTGGGTTTGGCGGCGACAGATAAGGAACAAGTGACTGCACGCTGCAAAATGTGTGTGAAGCCCATTGCAACAAAAGGCGGCAGCACAACGTACCTTTTCCAGCATCTTAAACAGAGGCATCCAGCCAAGTGGGAGAAATGCTGCATTTTACAAGAGGAACAACAAGACCGCGAAACAAACTCCCGCTAAAAGCAGCTAACTGTGGTGGAATCTTTTACTCAAGGCACCGTGTATGATAAGAAAGGTGCACGATGGAGGACGATCACTGAAGCTGTCGCTTTGTACATCGCTAAAGATATGGTACCAATATATACAGTGGAAAAAACTGGGTTTATCCAATTGCTGAAAACTATAGACCCTAAGTATTTTGCTGAAGTTGCTTTGCCCAATCTGTACAACCATACTCGTGGAAAAAAAAAAAAAAATCAGCAGAGAGTTGGAGGGGGTGCCGTTTTATTCTGCAATGACGGGCTTGTGGTCCAGCCGAACTATGCAGCCATACTAGATGGTGCACTTCATCAACGACTGGGATCTGCGGAGTATTTGCCTCCAAACAGCTTACTTTCCGGAGGATCACAAAGGTGAAGTTATTGCTCAGGGACTAAAGGACGCTCTGGGTCCCTGGAACCTGCCCGGGCATTGTCTAATCTGCATGACCACTGACAGCGGCACCAACATGATCAAAGGTCTGAGAGTGAATGGGTGGACCAACCTCCAGTGCTTTGGCTGAAGACAGCCGAAGTTTACCGAGCCGAGCCCGGAACTTGCCGTTTGTTCTCGTTGACAACCACACAATCAGTTACGCTGTCTCACTCACACATAGTATGCATGTTTAGTCACGGTACTAGCGTGCCTTGACTGTATTCAACATTGAAACAAGATTTATTTTAAAAATAGCTGACAATTTCAGTTCCTCACTTGGTGCTGCATGTGTTGTTTTTCAGGTTTGAAATGACATTGTATGTACTGGTTTTCTAAAAAAAAAAAAAAAAAAAAAAAAAAAAATCCACCTGCCCTCACCACTGTTTTCTGATGTTAAGGATGACAACTTTGTTTGTTTGTTTGTTTTTTTTAATGGGGCCTAACAATGATTTCACAGTCTCATTGTGATGTGAATCATGAACTATAACTAGCTAACCTATAGGAAGCTTCATTATAACTTAGCTGGTTTCCCATTGCATTTAGCAAATTATGAATAACAGAAGATGTAACCTTAGATTTGCGATGCAGTCTGTATTCTTCAGTCGCTCCGCCCATCCTTTGTCCTCATCCACTATTTTATAAATATACTTGTGTTTAAAGCAGTTTCAATTAAAAGTGCTGTACACGGGTTATGAAAAGAATTAAAAATACACAAACAGGACAAATTCATTGCTATTTTGTGTTAACCTAACAAGAATAATGAAGGTGGCATATCCATTTGATCTGTTTTTGACCCATTAGGCCTAAGCCACAGTTAATATGAATTAATTACTTTATTAAGTGCATTCATATTTCTCTACAAAATGCACATATTATGTGTACGAGGTCTGTTAGAAAAGTATCCGACCTTTTTATTTTTTTCAAAAACCATATGGATTTGAATCACGTGTGATTGCATCAGACAAGTGTGAACCTTCGTGTGCATGCGTGAGTTTTTTCACGCCTGTCGGTTGCGTCATTCGCCTGTGAGCAGGCTTTGTGTGAGCAGTGGTCCACCCTCTCGTCATTTTTTTATTGCGAATAAATGTTGAACGATTTTGGAGCTTTGCGCATCAATTTTTTTTCCAGAAACTGTGAGAGACCTCCAACCGTGGACACCGTTCGGAAAATTAATATGGCTTTCAGGGACAATTTTATGGGGATTATACAGATTAAGTGAGTGTTACTGCCGCTTTAAGGACGGCCCACAACTGCTGAGAGCGCGGCACGCTCCCAGCGCCGATCGGACATGCTCAGACCCCGCTGAAACAACCAGATCATTTCCAATGTGAAGGCTTTGTTGATCCGGGACCTCGTCTGACTTTCATAAAAAGGCAGAAGTCATGGACATCAGCACTTTTTCGGCACATTCCACTGTTACAGTTTTTTTCATGGAAAGAAAAGCGGAGGGACGTGCCACGGAGCCGTTCATTACGCGGGACAAAACCAATTTCTCAAGGCTCAGTAACCTGCCCAAAAAGTAGCTCTCTATCCCGGCAACAAGTGCCCCATCTGAGAGGGTTTTCAGTGTGGGAGGAGGAGTTGTTACATGCAGCAGGGCATGACTCAAGCTAGAAGCAGTGGACAGGCTGGTTTTCCTTGCCAAAAATGTACAAACGTTAGACAAGCACAAATCTCATGTCCTGCACCTCAACCAAAGAGTTTATTTTATTTCAGTTGTAAGAACTCCTCATTTTCATCGATACACATCAATTGTTAGTTTAGAGCATAGTTTGTCTTCCCAGCTGTATTTTATCAGTGGGTTTTCTTTTCCTTTAAGTTTGCACTTTATCAATTCAGTTCATTTATTATTTATTTGCATAAAATGTGCTATTCTACAGTTTTAAGTATTTTTTCAAGACAGAGATTTGCCTCAGAGAGCAGGCTCTTTATTTAGTAATTGGAAAATTAATTATATCCAAAGTTCAAGTTTGCACTTTATCAATTTCAGTGTTGGAGGAGTTGATTTATTATTTATTTGCATAAAATGTGCTCTGCTACAGTTTTGTTTACATAAGTATTTTATCCAAGGACATAAGATTGCCTTACAGAGGAGGCTTGTATTTAGTTGTGGAAAATAAATTATATTCAAAGTGCAATTTATCTGTTAAAAGAGAACTTATAAAACTTTTCTAATTTTGCAAGGAATAAGCTGCAATGCATTTTCAGCCTGTATCCCTGTACGTTGTGGCATTGTTGAAGTCAAGCTAGGAGAATGAAACATATCACTGTTGTGTGCTTTTTCGTCAGTACTAAGAGAATTCCTTGTTAATGTTTTTGAAACTGGTGCAGCTTTCAGTATGAATGTAAACAAGTCTGTTTTCTTTTCACTACAGTGTATTTTTTTGTTCAACAAAAGAAGAGCTGGCAATTTAATTTCGGGGGGGGGGGGGGGGGATAGGGGTTACTTTTGGTTAGTTTTTGATCAATAAAAATACACTTGTTTTGAGTTATCTGTTATTTGCACTTATTGCTTTCTTTAAAAAGTAGGTTAAAAAAAAAACGGACAAAATCGAAAATCAATTTTTTGTGAAAAAATCTGAGATTTTCTTTTTAGACCATATTGCCCAGCCCTAGAACATACTATTCAACTCAGCTTCGCCTCATTGGATGGTATGTTCCAGCTTTCACCTCATCAAATATTCGTACCACTGAACTCATAAACATTCATTATTTGTATATCAGTAACACAAACAAAGCTGAGTGAACAAACCTGTTCTGCAGAAGAGATCTGGAGGATGAAGAACAGCATCCAGCCCTTTACCTCTTTTGTTCTCTTCTTTTAAATGACACATTTCTTCTTCCTGGTCTGCAATCATTCCATCAGCAGCGGGTGTTAGCTGTAGTTTCAATATGTCCCTCAGCTGCTGGACGTCAGACATGTTTGCAGAAAGACTTTAAAACAAAGAAAGAGAGAGTCAACAAGAAAGCGGAGGAAAAACTAAAAACAGGCCAATTTAATCATCTGCTGCTCTGCTGCCCAGACTGACCAATCACAAGTGTGAGACAACGCCGAAATGTCCCTGCGCTGGGACAGACATCCTAAAGCAGGAGACACCAACCCTGATCTCAGAGCTCACCTGACGTTCAAGTTTTCCTTACATACCTGCTGCAACCAGCTGATTAGAGAGAGAGATGATATTAATGTCCATAAGATGTTTGTTTACACTGGTGACATTTTGTGTTAAAGGACATGTCACACATTATAAAATGTCTTGTTTAGTAACACAACATCAAAGATTGTAAGTCTATCCACGCACATGCAGAATAATTAGTGGTCACTGATGTATTTCTTGCTTATTATCCCTCTCGGCTTGGGGAGTCAGCAGGTGCATTTCTGGAAAATGCCTTAGTCTGCCTTAGTTTCTCTCCGCTTCTTGGCGTGTGATGCACAAACGGCCGACAGACAGAGTGAAACAAACACTGCTACATCCAATAACAAAGTTTCCTTTGCTTTCATTCAAAAGTGATGGCTCGGATTTCCATATTATGTGCAGAGAGGAGATGACACACTTCTTTTTTTTTTTTTTAAAGAGTCAGATTTGGATCCTAACTCTGCTGTCTGTGTCACAGGACACTATGTTACTCCCACAGTGAACGTGCACGTGGAGTGTCTCCACAATGTTGTTTTTACAGGCTGCCTGGACATGCAGATGTATTTCTTACACTGGAAAAAGTCGGAATATGTTATTTTCAGGAGATAATGGATTTTCTATGTAACATGCCAGAATCGTGAGACAACTTTGCGAGGAGCTGTGAGGAGCTAAACTCACAGTGAAAAGTAATGTCTACATCATGAATTAAAAGAAATAAAAATCTAAAAGCTAAAATGGTGTGAATAAGTGCCCCTGTAGTATAACACATACAAACCATCACGTTTACATCCAATCTTCTTCAAACAAGTGAGGGGATCAACATCAACAGTTCCAAGACACTGAAAATGTCATAAATAAAGTATGTAAATAAAGTCTTTATTTACATCAATTATGTAGAAATACAAACACTAAGGGACTGTGCAAGAAGGAGAAGAGTAAGAAAAGCCACCCAGACAACCCTGAGCAAGTTATAGGCTTTTGTGGCTGCGACTGGAGAAATTACGCATAGTGCAAGTTCTGAATTTTGCATCACCATTTACACAGCTTCAAGTAGTACAGAGAATGATTTCTTTTACAAAAAAAGCTAAAACTTGAAATTCAGCTATAATTGGCCAAAAGAAACATCTGTTTTGTTGAAGAAAATTCTTCTCTTGTCTGAAGAAGACTGGATGTAAATCCAGTATGACTGTATGTGTTACACTAAAGGGGGCACTTATTCACACCATCATTTTGGCTTTCAGATTTTTTATTTCTTTTAATTCAAGATGTAGAGATTAAGGGCAGATTTTTTTAGAAATTTTAATATAAAAAGCCAGCATTTTTGTTTTGTTTTGATGTCAAAAAAAAAAAAAAAAAAAATCAAAATGGTAAATGGACTGTATTTATATAGCGCTTTTTTCCCATCAGCATCAGATGCTCAAAGCGCTTTACAATGATGTATCACATTCACCTATTCACACAAACACACTCGCACACCAATGTCAGGGCGCTGCCATGCATGGTGAGCAGTGTTGCCACAGTTACTTTGAAAAAGTAATCCAATTACTGATTACTCCTTGAAAAAGTAACTTAGTTACTTTACTGATTACTCAATTGTAAAAGTAACTAAGTTAGATTACTAGTTACTTTTTTAGTTACTTTTCCCAGCTGCCGACAACAACCCTCTGCCACCTCAACATGACAATGATACCTGTTTTGCCAAAACTTACTTTATAGTCACCCTTTCTTGACTTCAATGAAAATAAATACTTGTTTTATAAAAAGTAAAATAAAGACCTCTTTCTTGACCTCATATTTAACTGTTGACAGCACTGTAACAGTAAAACTTGCAATTTCGAACCTACATTGTTTATAAATGTAACTATTAAATTCATTCTAGCATTTTTCTAACATTTAAATTCTCTCTAAATATTTACTTGTCAAAATTAATATTATTTTAAGTAGTATTAGTAGTTGTAGTAAAAAAAAAGGCTTCAAAACTGGACCTTTAATCTAGGGGTGTTGTGGGGGAGGGGGCACATCCCTCCCCCACGCCCCCATTCCATCTGGATTTGCCCCTACTTTGGCGTTTGAGCACAAAGAATGGATAACATTTATTTATGCAGAAAACGTGACCAGATTTACAGGTAAGAAAGTTTTATTGTGTTTTCACATCATGTGGTCCTCAGAAAGAGAGTTTAGGTGCATTTGAGTGGAAAATAGTGTTAGTTGTTGACGCGTCGTGGAGGATCAGCTGTTTTAACGTGCAGATACAGAGCGGCTCAGCTCAGAATTCTAAATAAAGGAGGAAAAAAAGTATAAAAATGTCTTCGTAAAGCTCAGTGCAGGTGTGCTGATCACCGCCCTTTAAGAGGTGACGACGAGTCGAGCAGCTGCAAAAAACCGCGGATGAAAAGCTCACAGCTCACTGAAAGTGGGCAGTTCAGTCGAACCCCGACCTCCTGCCCTCGGACTAAGTTTAATGCTGCTATCGACCCACAATGAAAAATAATAGTAACGCACAGTGACATGAAGAAGTAACTTTAATCTGATTACTGATTTGGAAAGATTAATGCGTTAGATTACTCGTTACTAAAAAAAAGTGGTCAGATTAGAGTAACACGTTAGTAACGCGTTACCGGCATCACTGATGGTGAGAGAGTAAGTTAACCCACCTTTTGTCAAAAACTGATTTATGGCCCTGTCAGCCAATCAGAATCGACTACGTCACTAAGCCCCGCCCCCTTATGACATCACAGCCAATCAGAATCAATGACGTCACTATGTCCCGCCCCTAAGCCCCTCCCCTAGCCCCACCCCCAAGCTCCTCCCACCCGGGTCTAATATTTTAATGTCATTTTATTTCATGAATTAAAGAACGATTAAAAATACCTAGATCTTTTTAATGTATTAAAGAATTAACTAATTCTGAAATAATTAAACATAAATCAGTGTATTATTTAATACCCCTTTAATATTTTTAATTCTTAAATTAAAGCGCCTCCTTTTATGGTTTTAATGCCTAAATTAAAGAAGGAATAAAAAATACCGTATCTTATGCATAATTATGGGAGGTTTTCTTCAATTTAGTGATTAAACACGAATATTTTAATACGCCTTTAATATTTCTTAATTCTTAAATTATCGCGTTTCCTTTTCTGTTTGTTTTAATTCGTAAATTAAAGAAGGGAAACAAATAGCCGTCTCTCACGGCTGTAAGTCTTTGCAGCAAGACGGTCAAATACCAACGCATAGAGCTGCTCGCGGAAACATGACCCCATGGCTGTAATACCTGTTGCAGACGCTAGCTGTGTCTGTGTGTGCGTGCGTGCGTGTGTTTCTGTGTTTCGGAGGGGTGTGTGTGTGTGTGTGTGTCAGGCCAGATGGTCTTTTATAACATAGTAGAGAAGCGTTCGTCGCGCTTGTTTGAAGGCTGAAAAAAACAAAGCTCCTTCTCACTCACGCCAAATGGTGTTTCTTTTAACATATTAGCCGACGATCATGGGGCGCGGGCGTGTGCAGTGAACCTAGTGACTCCACACCTTATAACATTGATGCTATTGAAAATTTAAACAATGAAAAATTCTCCAAAATTTTTCACAATGACATTTTTCCAAACTGAGTGCTGTAGTATAATCAGCAGGGGACCATTGATGTATTCAGTGAATTTAGTGATACCACATTTTATAACAACAAATTTATTGAATATTTTTCTGGTGTCTTTTTTCATTTTTGCACTTTGTAGACCTGGAGTGCCCAACCAGCTGATCACAGATGTCGACTGCGGGCTGAGTTCCAGTCAATCGCATGGGGGGGATCTGAACTCATTGAGAGGATTTAGTGCTGCTATAAGGGACTGATGCAGCAGGTGGAAGCAATGCACCAGTAAGGATGTCAGCTGCCCTTAAATGCCAAAGAAGAAGAAGAAGTACCATAGAAGAAGAGTGACTGTCACTAAATTTAGCAACTATTCAGAACTCATCAGAAACTTTTTTTTTTTCAAAAAAAAAAAAAAAAAAAAAAAAAGCTTAATAGCTCATTGTCTACCTTCTTGAGGTTAGAAAGTAGTGTCCTTTGTTTTTCTATACCATTTCTCTTAAGATTTATTGAGCCATGAATTTGTGAATATCTTTCTAAATTTACCGGAGTCCGAAGCTCAAAGAAAAATCCCACACTATTAAAATGCAGCAATCACATCTACAGCTCACACTGACCAACCACAAACACAACTGATGTCATGTAGCCTGAGGGCGATGTAGCCTCAACATTAGCCATAAGACTCTAAAAATCCTCCCTCTGACACTCATTAACATAACAGCTGTCTCACTGTGTCTCATCAGTCCTCCTTTTTATGCTCCTCAAATGTCCAAAAATAACATGTCTGCAGCTGCTCACATGTCCAAGAACTCTTCCACTCTCAGAATGTGCAATAAATCATTTGTATGTGTGATATTATCAACACTATCAGGAGCCATAATTCACCCTCAGTGTTAAAGAGGTTTTTAAAGTCACCTTATCTGGTTAGAGCTTCAATTTTATATTCTTTTAATATGTTTATTTTAATTGTAGGGCAGCGTGGGGGTTAGTGCACTTGCTTGCAAACCAGGTCATCGGTTCAACACCACGTGTGTCCATCCTCCATGTCATGTGGAGTTATATCAGGAAAGGCATCCAGCTTACAACTTGTGCCAAATCAGATCTGCTGTGGTGCCCCTGAGCAAGCAGAGAGAAAGACTTTATGATGGTTATTTTTCTTATCCAGTCTCGTGCTCTTCATGTCGACTTGTATCTCTGTTTATCTGTGCAGTTGGAACATCAGCAGTTTCCTTCAGGATAAACTGTCTTCTGATTCTAACTGGTTATCAGGGTGCTGTGTTTTGAAGCTCAACAAAGTGAACAAAGTTTGATAAATGGTGTTTTTTATGTTCAGAGGTTTGCATCACTGTGATTTAGAAACTTGAAACCAGAGTTCAGCAGTTGGAGTCATGATGTTGATTCATGAGCTTCAAATTTTATGAATAAGCCTTTTTTGCCGTCTTATGCTGCACACAAACTTAAAATTCAGGTTTTGCCCAACTTGACCCACTGCCGACCCAGGCAGTGTCTATTCGTAAACATAGAATCAGCTGATCACTGTTTCCCTTTGTGGACATCTATAAATCTTGTGCACTTTGCACAATCCCAATTCCAATGAAGTTGGGTTGTTGTGTAAAATGTATATAAAAACAGAATACAATGATTTACAGTTATAGACTTTTGATGAGGTGTACCAGTGATTATGCGGACCTGGTCAGGATGGAGTTCCTCACTGAACCTCACTGTTTTATTATATGGTAAACAAGAAAATTGGGAGTTTGTCAAACATAATAAAACTGAAAAATCAATCTCAAGTTTCAGCTCTTTATTATTACTGTCATACTGCACCAACAGGTCCAAAATACTTCATGAGCACAATCTCTAAAGCCCCTTTCACACGGGGCTGCTTCGAGCGCTTCCTGTGGTGTCATGACGATGCAGGAATGTCTGCGTCAGGTGTGCGCAGCAGGGGGCAGAGTGAAGGTGAGAACGCAGCCTGCAGGTTCTCTGCACAGAGGAATCAGAGTGCAGTTTGGCTGCAGACTGACTGTGCACTGTTACTTACATTCTCGTTTATATTTGTGAAGAGCTACAGGTCTCTACGCTTTGAGTTCCGTTATAGTTTATCTTTCCTACTTTGACCGCGAGATGCGCGTGCGAGATGCGCGTGCGAGATGCGCGTGCGAGATGCGCGTGCGAGATGCGCGTGCGAGATGCGCGTGCGAGATGCGCGTGCGAGATGCGCGTGCGAGATGCGCGTGCGCGAACGAACCGTCTGTGAGTGGAGTTGTCTGAAGTTATACTTGATGTGGACATGTCCCTGTCAATCAGTCTCTGAGTAGGACTTTTATAGACTGTATTTAAACATATTTGTGAGAGAAAACCGAGGCTGCAGCCAGCAACGTTTTTTTTTTCTGTGCCCTTAGTTTTTACTGCATTGTGTACACGGCGTCATCATGACGACGCACCTCGAAGCGGGCCAAAGTAGGCGTTGTATCGCGTTATCCGACTGGTCGTTATCGATAGAAGGCATCGCTCGATTGGGTAGCACTACTGCACATGAGGTGTACTCGGCTCCACCAGCGGTCAACTCGACTCCCCCACCGGTCAACTCGGCTCCACCAGCGGTCAACTCAGCATGAGGTACAGCTCAGAAAGTGGCGAATGTGCCAATCAGAAGCTGGCAAAATGACGTACCATATAATAATCACTTGAATACACCACAAAGACAAGATATTTAATGTTCAAACTGATAAACTTTTGTTGTGTGTTGGGGGGGTGTGGCTGGACATTTTGGTGTTCTTTTCTTTTCTTTGCTCTCCAGGTGGTATGAAAACTGATTTGTCTGTGGAGAAGGTGCTGGCTGAAGAGTCCTTCACCCTCATCAGCGTTATGTGCAGCACCTGTGGATGGTGCTCAAGTGCAACCTTAAAGACTTTCAGCTGAAGCAGATAATGAGATGGCGTTCTGCATTTAAGCCATGTGTGATTCAAGCAGAATTGCCGGGAACTCGACCTTGTGATGTTCGTTTGTGAGACGCTGAGGACCGCGCCTGGGTTTGACACATCGTGCCTGTGAAGGAAGAAGGGTGAGGGACACATGCTGTCAGCACACATCTGAGGTGATTAATTGTTTGACTAATTGTTGATAGTAACTTGGTATTTTGTTACGCAGTAGATTTGAACTGTGATGAGAATTGTGCAGCTCGCTTCTCACTGCCGTGGCGTGCGGAGTGGTAATCCTCCACCTGTTGTGAGAAGCTGCTCATTTACATAAAGCTTAAATACAGACCTGAATGTGTTGCTGATAGTGTGTGCCTTTTGAAGGATATTGGTTGTAGCTGCTGACTTACCTCACCTTTTCTATCCTTCGCAGAGAGTCAGTTTGTCGTGTCCACCTGGGGGGTGTTTGGCGGTAAAGTGAGTCCAGAAGCGCCGGGCTTCGATCCTTTTAGGCGCTGGAGAGCGTGCCAGCCTTCACTCCACCAGACTGACGCATCTTTTGTTCATACACTTTGTTATGCACCAGAGGGTGGAAAAAATAAATTGTTTTGTTATTGGAACCGCTTTCTGGTTATTTTAGCGCTGGGTTCCGTCAGACGCAGGTCCGCTCCTCAACCCGCGTCGACACATAACTTTATTGTTTTTGTGCAAATATTTGCTCATTTTGAAATGGATGCCTGCAACACGTTTCAAAAAAGTTGGGACAGTGGTATGTTTACCACTGTGTTACATCACCTTTCCTTCTAACAACACTCAGTAAGTGTTTGGGAACTGAGGACACTAATTGTTGAAGCTTTGTAGGTGGAATTCTTTCCCATTCTTGCTTGATGTATGACTTCAGGTGTTCAACAGCTGTTCAACAGTCCGGGGTCTCCGTTGTCATATTTTGCACTTCATAATGCGCCACACATTTTCAATGGGCCACAGGTCTGGACTGCAGGCAGGCCAGTCTAGTACCCGCACTCTTTTACTACGAAGCCACTCTGTTGTAACACGTGCAGAATGTGGCTTGGCATTGTCTTGCTGAAATAAGCAGGGACTTCCCTGAAAAAGACGTTGCTTGGATGGCAGCATGTGTTGCTCCAAAACCTGGATGTACCTTTCAGTATTGATGGTGCCAACACAGATGTGTAAGTTGCCCATGTCATGGACACTAACACACCCCCATACCATCACAGAAGCTGGCTATTTTATCACACAGTTGTTCACAAAGTGGTGATCCTCGCCCCATCTTTGCTTGTGAATGGCTGAGCTTTTTGGGAATGCTCCTTTTATACCCAATCATGACACTCACTTGTTTCCAATTAACCTGTTCACCTGTGGAATGTTCCAAACAGGTGTTCTTTGAGCATTCATCAACTTTCCCAGTCTTTGCCACTGTCCCAGATTTTTTAAATGTGTTGCAGGCATCCATTTCAAAATGAACAAATATTTGCACAAAAACGAAAAAGTCTATCAGTTTGAATATTAAATATCTTGTCTTTGTGGTGTATTCAATTGAAGACATGTTGAAGAGGATTGGCAAATCACTGTATTCTGTTTTTTATTTACATTTCACACAACACCCAACTTCACTGGGATTGGGATTATATTTCTGAGTGTGAAATAAATTATTCATGAAGAATAAAATAAAATTAATCATGGATCTGGTTGGTGAATGGCAGTTGAATGTGTCTCTAGTAAATAATCATGAAGTAAATGCCTGGTCCATCTACCTGCATGTTCTGTGTCATTTATTAGGCTTATAAGCACATGTGCCTATGATCTGGATCAATGAATAATAAACACAACAGAGCAAGGTGACAGACTACGCTGCCCTTTTAAAAGATGACAACAGCAAATCATTCCCCAACCCGATATCCAAACTCGAGTCTAGCTGGCTGATTAAGAGCGGCATGACTCGATGGCACTGCTGCGCATTTAACTCTGCGCTGCCGCACAATTCGAAGGGCCAATGCGACCAGATGGATACCGCGCTGTGTGCTGCGTTATATAAAATAATTATTTTGTAGCAGATTAATCATTTGCTCTCAGATTGGCTGATAAAACCATCTCTCATCGCTCTGGAAGCACAGAGGAATTTTCTCCAGCAGCTTTTCTTGTGTGCTTTATGGGGTGGAGAACGCGTTTGGGATAATATCAAAAGGTAATTATTTATAATATTTATATTGTAAATGCTTGGTAAAACAGTTGCATTTTCACTCCTTCTTATAAGCATCTGTAAAATTATGTTTATTATGGATTTAGACTAAGGACGTGGAGATTAAACAATACAAATCGGTATCTTAGATACAAACGTGCGTGATGCGAGTGCATCGATTCATTCAGTGTGGATCGATTCAATTGATGGGCTGTATCGTGTTGCATCGCTCACTGCCTGCTTACACTGATTTTTCTGAGGCACACTGAATGCACCACGGACGGTTCGGGACACCGGGGCGGCTACAAACAATATACAAATAATGTTTATGAGTTCAATGGATACGAATATTTCGTGAGGTGAAAGCTGGAGCATACCATTCAATGAAGCGAGGCCAAGTTCAATAGTTTGTTCCAGCTTTCACCGAAATAAATATTCGTTCCATTGAAAGAATTTAAAAACATTCATTATTTGTTTTATATAACGGCTAAAATAGATCCCTGTCATTTCATATTTTAGTAATTTATAAACAGAAAAGGGACTTACATTTTGGTGTTCCACTGCTGCCAAAGTCCAAATTTTAATGTGCAGTCCAGTGATGCTGTGCACTGACTTCCGACTTCCATAAAAAAGAAAAAAAAGACTGTGTAGTTCCTCAGTCCAGCAAAAATCACATCAGCTTTTCATCTGAACAGTTCTTCATGCATCCAGATGCAGCGTTCTCCCCAGACAATGGAACAACGGCATAGAACCACTATATTGTTATCACATTGCCGTTATACTGTGCATCACATATTTTTTTTTTTATAATTTTTATTTTCAAATGCAGGTTTTTTGTTAAGGTTTTTTGTTTTTTTATAACAAGAACCAAGCAGAACCTCATAACTACCCATAACACCCTCCCTCCTCCCCAACCCATGATCCTCTATTCTGTATAAGTTTCAAAAATTAAATGAAAATCAAACCTAAAACAAGTGACAACCAGAAATCAAAACCATAACTCACAGACTTATAGACATGCCACGAGTTATAAGTCCAACTTAACTAGAATATAGAAATAAAGATAAAATATAAACTTTATTAAATTAAGCCGCTGAAAGTATAGTTCACTTATTTAACTATTTTTACTGTAGCCACTCACTCTGTAGTAAATCATTATGATATTGTGTTTAAGACCGCAAAATTCACTCCGTTCTGGAGGGGGTGTCTGCTGCCGGCGGACGGGCCCAGATGAACAAGTTCGGAGGCAACCACCACAACAAACTTATCTGTTCACAGGGAGACTTCTTGAGCTGGCAGTCCCCCAAAGTAAGCAAGCAAAGGTCTCCAGTGTGTATAAAACTTTTCTGATGAACCTCTAAGTAAGAATTTGATCTTCTCCAGCTTTAAAAGACCCATGATGTCATGTAACTAAACTTTAATTAAAGGAGGTTGAGAAAATTTCCACAGCAAGAGAATTCTCTTACATGCAATGAGACAGGCAAATTCTATAACGTTTTTTTTTTTTTTTTTTGAGCGGTTGTGATACGGAGGTTGTCTGGAGGTTTACCAAGAATTGCAATATGTGGGGTTGGAATTAAGTTCACGTGTAATAACCCTGAAATGATTTCAAAAACCTGCCGCCAGAAATCAGACAGCTTGGGGCATGCCCAAAACATGTATGTGAGGTTGCATGGAGTCTGTTGACATCTATTACACTTATGACAGGGGTCGAAATACATTTTTAACCTACTTGCACTGGTGCTAGTAACAAAGAAAGTTACTTGCACAACCAAAAGTCAGTCTTATATCAACCTTAAAGCTCCTCCTCTAATGTGTCAGACTCTTCCTCTCTGGGGAGCGTTTGCCGCTGCTGCTCTCCCCTCAGTTTTTTTTTCACGTGCGAGAGCGAACAAATCATCCGTGAAGATTATTTTATTTATTAACTACACAGATGTATAATAAAACGAATGGCGACTGGTTTATAACACAATTATGACAAAGCTTCAGGGGAGAGAGAGCGAGGAACTACGGAGCCCTGGAAGTGTCATCACAAAATATTTTGCATGTGGAGAGAATGTGCGCACATTTTATGATATTGTGCGCTCGTTTTATTATATTGTGCGCTAATTTTATGTTATTATGCGCACGTTTTAAGCATCATTTGAATAAAACAAGGGCACGATCTACTTAAACGTGGCCACAATTTGTAAAACGTGCACTCAATATTGTCTTGACACATAAATGTTGGTTATTAGCCAACAAACCAGCACACAGTGTAATACATTTCCCCATTAGAAATGGATCTGGTCAGAGTGTATCATCATGGTTTGGGCGCACAAGGACATACAGAGAACTCCAGCTGCCCAGCATAGCATTATCTGGAGTTTAAGCATATTAAAAAGGATGCTGAGGGCAAAGCATCTCCCCGTCGTGAGGATGACAATTTAGGTCATATTATGAAGTTCATTTTGAACAAAAGGAAAACGTGCACACGAATTATCACGGCCAGGAAAACGTGCGCATGTTTTATTATTTTGAGAGCACACTTTATTAATTCATGTGCTCAATTAAAGGAAAATGTGCGAAAATAAAAATCCCTTTAAGTGACCTCTCCCGGGTTCCGTAAAGGAACCGCAGCGACAGCCAGTTTTTTTTTTTCATGTGCGAGTGCGAACTAATTGTCCGTGAAGATAATTTTATTAACTACACAGATGTATAATAAAACAAATGGTGACTAGTTTATAACACAATGATGACAGAGTTTGGGGGGGGAGAGGAACCGCAGCCAGGCAGTTTTTTCCTTTTCTTTGTTTACATGTGCGCGCGCGAACACAACAAAAAGAGCACAGCAACTCGCTCCGTGTGTGAGAGTCATAAAATGCAGGGAAGATGAAGACAACACAGTGGAAATTGTTTTTTTCCTTATTTATTCCTTTATTGGTTCATTTTACTGGTGCTTATAGTTGATAAAACTTGGATAAAGTTATTTGCACCAGTGTAAGTGCAGTATAAAATTACATGCACCGCTCGAATAATACGTGCACAAACTAGCACATGCACGTAGTATTTCGAGCCCTATATCATTAAATTTGTCTGGAAAAAGTTTAGAATGTTTTTCTTTACTGTAGTGTAGATGGTGGATTACTTTGAATTGAATTAATGAGAGTCTGGCACAACTGGATAACTGCCCCCACAGCTCTCTCCCAAAAGTCCTCAGAGAAAACAAGCTGGAGTTCTGATTCCCAGCTCGCCTTAATCCTAAGTAAATTGGTGTCCTCAGTTGGTGAGAACAGATGGCAAAGGTAGGTAATGTGGCCCTTTTTAAGAGATTTAGCCTTGAGAGCCAGGTCTAACCCACTGGGTGTTGGTGCATGAGGGAATGACACGGTGTGCTTTTTTGCAAAGTCGAAGTTGAAAGTAACGAAGAAAGTCCTACCATCGACATTAACGCTTGTCCGATTGTCCGGGACAAGTGTGAAATGTGATCGGACAAGCAATAGCTCTAAATCGTTGTCCGACCGGACAAGTCACATTTTTTTTTTTTTAGTTCGTTCAAATTCTTCTCGCACCTTGCGAGAAAGCGTCTTCAGTTTTTCCTGCCACTCTCCACGCAGCGGACAATCGGAAAACATAACACAGGGTTCTCCCCAGACAATGGAACAACAGTGCCACGCCACAGTGTTCAGACAGCGCCGTCACACTCTGCCCTGCTATCAGGTAGTTTTTCTAAAATACAGCCAGGCTGTTTGTGCTGCACTGGCCGCTCACCCCTCCCCCGCAGACAGAGAGCAGAGCAGCGCTGCAGCGGGGAAAAAACTCCGTCAGTCTTCACATAAAACGAGCTCCTTCTGCTTGTATAGCTCCAGAAATTCATTTATAGGCTTTATTTTACAGTTGAAAGCCTCCATGTTTCCAAAGTTTGCTCAAATACGGTGTGAGAGTGAAGTCTCTCGTTCCCTCACACAGAGAGAGAGAGAGAAAGGAAGGAGGAGGAAAAAGTGTTATTAGACATAAAAAAGCAGCGAAACAATTTAAATAAACGATCATCTTCACCACACAGCCTCAGTGAAACAGTAAAGTGTGAAAAACTGATTCAGTTTTTTTCATCCAGGATTCATCTTTAAAAAAAATTCTTCCAGAATTATTTTTTTCATTTTCTTTTTATTATTGTTTTTTATGCACCAATGACGCCAGATCAAATTACTTGTATGTGAGAACTTACTTTGCAATAAATCTGATTCTGATTTGACAATCAAATCAGTCCAGATTTAGCTATTGTTCAAAGAAGACAATTAGGGGTTATACTGTTTTTTTTAATAAGTATGCAATTCCACTAAAAAATGTTGAAAAAAAGCTAAACTGTCAACATGACAATAAAAACTCTGCCTGGACTCTTACTGGATTAAAGGTACAGTGTGTCATTTTTAAAGAAGAGAGCAAATGTTATGTCCATCAAATATTAATGTGTTTTTAAACTTTTCGATGTCATATATTTTCTTAACATAGACAGAAAAATACAAAAAAGAACTTTGATTTTACAATATAAGTGTAAATTTTTTGTCTATTATTCTTGTTTTCAATGCATCTAAAACCAGTCAAAATGACTCACAACGCGCGCCGCCTCGGGCGATAATTGCCAACAGCACCGCTATACTAAAAATTTCTGGGGAGAACCCTGTATCGTGTGCACGAGACCACTGTATGGAGTGTGCGCTCGTAGCATCTTCTTGCAAAATACTGTGGCGGGAAACATAAGATAATGAACATCGCATCGATTAACACGCCTTTTGAAGAATATATTGAACAGAATGTCTTTTCTAAAACCTCCGAAACCGGGACAAATACCAGGGAAAACACCAGTCAAACGCAAAGCATCAACCGCTGCAAGTGTAGAAGCTTCAAAGAAGAGGTTTGAAGAGAAAGGAAGAGAGAGGAAGTTTGTGAGTAGCTGGACACAGGATTATCCGTGGCTGGGGCACAAGGAAGAGGACAACACAATATACTGCCATGTCTGTCGGGATTTTCCTTCAATTGCGGACCAGTAAGTAATTTTTAAATGTTGAAATAAAATAATTTGATTTGCTTTATAAAATACATACTGGCAAATGATCATGCATTGAACAGTGATGAATTCAGAAAACACACAGGAGAGAACCAGATGCATATTGGCATTTACCAATTATTTTAATTTTTTCCCCAATTATGAACAATCGCAGGAGAGAAACATTATGAGCTATGTCTTGGTTAACAGATTAAAAGGCTAGAGGCTATGCACGCAATATGTAATAAAATTTATTTTTTGGAAATTCAATTTTACCACCCACACAGGAGAGAAGCAATTTATGAAAAAGTGTAATTTCAGTACTTCCACAATAGCATGCCCCCAGACACCCCTAGGTGACACGTGCCATTGGCGTATGTATCGCGTGCCTTTGGCACGCTTCACGCGGCTCGCGCCTGCGGCGCTCACTTGTCCCGACAACCAGCTTTTCCTATAGGACAAGTAAACCGCCAGGGTTACTTGTCCTATGGACAAGTACACTAAAAAGCTTAATGTCAATGCCTGAAGTCTGACTTAGATAAATTAAATATGGATAAAAAATACTGGTTAAAACTCGCAAATACACCATCAATGTACAAGTCTCCCAAATTGCGAAGCCCCTTGCTGTTTAGTCTTAAATATTGTGGGTCTATTTTTGCTGGGATAAATACATGGTTATTGCAAATGGGAGAAGCTAAGGGGAGAGTGAGCCATCTTGGAGTGACGTCTTATTTGTGCCCAAATTTTCAATATATCAATTACTACAGGGTTAGGGTCCCACCGAATAATGAAGGCTGAAGAAGGAGCCATGCATGGGTGTGGGGTGATTATTCGAAGAATGACCCACGTTTTCATCTATCACGTATCCACTATGAAGGTGCCACTATGTGCCTCTCTGTACCCCGCATGTGCCGCGTAGCAGCCTCTAGTGAGCCACGACCGACCTGTCGTTACAGCCTCGAATGGCTCGCATCAGCCACACTAAGCCATGTAGTGCCACGATAGCGCCATGATAATGCATGTTTAGGCATGAGTCTGGTCCAAACCTCCAGCCCTCCCACACCTGGTCCCTTCAAAGTGTGGGTTTTCAATTCACAGATTCACAGCAGCATTTAAAGATGTCCCTTCTTTTTTTTTTTTTTTTAAATGCAGTCCAAAAATAGACACTCCATCACTGTTCTGCAGTTGTGCGCTGTGCACTAGGCTGCTGTCCACCTGTAATGCAGCAGACCAGCTAGACCCGAACCACGGGTTCCTGGAGAGCCGCCTCTGTGCTCCTCACTGGTTCTGCGGCTCTCTGGCTTTTCTTCAAAACTTTATGTTTGTCCATTTATTTCTGCAAAATCGCTCTTTTGCGCGCGCGCTGCTGTTGTCCTTTCATGGACAGCCGCCTCTGTGCTCTAAGTGGCTTCCTTTCCATCCGTGGCTTGCTGGCTTTATTTTTTCCCTGGCTTTAAACGATCATTTTTACAATGTGAATCCACTTTTAACTTTGTGTTCGTCCGTTTATTTCTGCAAAAGTGCTCTTTTGTGCGCGGTGCCGTTCTGCATACAGAATGAGGTGGCCGTTTTATTATATACACCTGTGGATCATTTTCAATACATATACATACATACATATATATACACATACATACATATACATCTATATCTTTATTTCTTCCGCAGCTTACAAGTTATCATGATACAACTTTTAACTTTGTGTTATGTCTTCAAAATCCGTCTTTTGCGCGCTCTCCACCTGTGTTGCTGCACAGCTCCTGCTCTTAGCTGCTCCACTGGAGTTATTATCTTCCATGGCTTTAAACACACATCCACTTTCACACAGTCACCCAAATTTTAACTTTGTGTTCCTCCAATATTGACTGAAATATCACTCTTTTGTGAGCTGGCGTTCTGCCTAAATTCTCGTTTGAAGCGTGATGATGAGTCACTGTCTCAGTGCGCACACACAGCGGAGCTCATGTGATCCTTTAATTCCAGAAGTGATTAGAGGTGTTTTCAGCATCCAAGGTTTGACAGAAAATGATTAATCCGCTACAAAATAATTATTTTATATAGAGTCCAGCGCACAGAGCAGGTGGAATTGTGTGCGCAAGAGGAGAGCCGCTCCAAAAATAGCCTCTCAGGTCCTGCCTCAGTGCGCACACACAGCGGAGGTCATGTGATCCATTAACAAGATATTAAATCAACATACTTTTACATACAACAGACATCAACATACAGACATACTTTTACAGCTAGGAACTGTTTTATCAAGCTATAAAAAACATTAAAAATAATTACCTTAAGCTGTTCAAAATACATTCCACATGGAGCAGGAAAGAGAGGGGAAAAAGTGTCCAGATGAAACAGTCCTCTGTGATGCCAGAAGTGATTAGAGGTGTTTTCAGCATCCAAGGTTTGGCAGAAAATGATTAATCCGCTACAAAATAATTATTTTATATAGAGTCCAGCGCACAGAGCAGGTGGAATTGTGTGCGCAAGAGGACAGCTGTTCCAAAAATAGCCTCTCAGGTCCTGCGAAGGTGCCAGGCGCAGGGATAATGGACTTTTTGCAGACTCGTAAGCACCACGCAAATGCCTCTAAGCCGTCGCAGTAACTCGAACACAAACTGCGCCACGCTGTTGTTGCTAAATTTTGAACATCTTGAAATTAGCACCACGCTCAGCGAGGAGCCTCGTGGGACCGCAGCTTAAAGCTCAATGGGGAAAAGGGTAGAGTGCTACATAGGGCTGCTCGATTATGGAAAAAATCAGTATCACAATTATTTAGGTAAATACTGAAATCACGATTATTCAAACGATTTTTTTTTTTAGTTACACAATGCATTTATTCAGCATTTCTCTCACTCTAAAAAAATAAATTTATAGACAGTGTGCGCAAAACCTCCAAACTGAAAATGTACTGTACCTTACCTGTATAAAACATAAAATAATAAAATAGTTGCTGTTGAAAGTGCCTTTTATTTAGAAGCAGGTGATGTTATGCTGGATTCTTGGGACCAGATGAAGGTCTCTTCTGCAGCTTTGAACTCTGGTGGTGTTGCTGAAGACACTTTTGTCCTATTTTGAAGAGCAGAGATGTTTTCTTTCAACTGGACGTGGTGTTCAGCTCATCAATGTAAGTTTGGTTGTCTGCACAGCAAATGTTCCTGATTAGGACAAATAAAAATATTTCTTTAAATATAAAGAAACACTAAACAGTTTATATATAAAAAAGGAAAAAAAAACAGGGAAAAACGGACAAAAAAAAAAAAACCGCCCGAAAAAATAAGTTATTTAAAGTTAAGCTTTTGTGGTGTCTGAAAAAAGCTGTAGCTTTATTTGGTAAAAATAAAAAGACTGAACCATTTACAAATTAAAGCGTTCACTCAGATCAACTGTGCTAAAAGGCTAAGCTAATGTTAACCGATCATTAAACCTTCACAGCAGTTCAGTAAACGTCACGTTTTATTTTTACATTATTCTCACCTCGATAAAGCTGCAGAACTAAACTCCGTTGGGCAAACTGGGACTTCGCATATATCCAAAAAGTGGGAGATTTCAGACTGAGTGGGTTTACTCCATCACCCCGGCTGCCTGCCTCGCTCTGCGCAGGAATGATGCCTGAAGGCCGGCTTCTCAGTGCGGATTGGCTCGCTGTCGCGGTTCGATCGATATCCCACCAAGTCATCAGTCCTCCCTTGGTCGGTGTCACTCCAAAAAGTAGCTGAAAAAAAGCTTCTCCCAGCAGGGTGATGGGAGAATAGTTCTACTGCTGTTTTTTAAAGCTTTTTTGTTGTTCAGGCGACGCAAATTCAAGAAGGCAATCACTGAACTTTTTTCAGGTTGTGGAAACAGCCAGAATGTGACGTAGCAATCCCGCCCCCTTGCCGCTTCCGAAGCGACGCGTCTGACGTCATGCATCTTGGGACACGTTGACGGATTGGCCTGATGAAAGGCCCTTAAATTGTTTCACTCGATTATATGAGTATGGAAATCGTTTTATACAAATATCAATATCGCAATCGAAATTTGATTAATTGCACAGCCCTAGTGCTACAGGTCAGGGCCGGTAGGTGAAGAAGAGCAGGAAGCTGACTCACTACGGCACCAGCCAGGTTGATGGGAAAGAAACCAGGATATTATTTTGTGCACACTGGTAGCCCAATAATATTTGATTTGGTTAGGAAGTCCAAGCCCTACAGTTGGTTTGTCCCTGCATAGAAGTGCACGGTGTGCCCTGGGCCTTTTACCAGCCCAGATGAATGAGGATATTATGTCATTTAAAGTAGAAAAAAAGCTTTGGGTAGAAAGATGGGAAGGCATTGAAAAACATACAAGTATCTTGGTAACACATTCATTTTTATAACTTGTATCCTACCCACTAAGGATAATGGCAGGTAATTCCAACGCTGCAAATCAGACTTGACTGTTGCTGTTAATGCAGTGATATTTTGTTCATGTATTATTCTTAGGGATTGACAAACATTAATGCCTAGGTATTTAAATCAATTTTTAGCTATATTAAAAGGTATAGCAGATGACTGCAGGTCAATGGCTAACTCGCAGATATTTTTTTAATCCAGCCAGGTTGTTTGTGCTGAACGGACTGCTGCCTGCTCATCCCTCCCCCGCCAGCAAACAGCCGAGCCGAGCCACAGCACCGCAGCTCAGAGAGTGAAAGAGCACGTGGTCTCTCAGTGAAAGAACAAACACTCCGTCAAAGTCTTCCAATAAAAAGAGCTCCTTCTGCCTGTGTAGCTAGTGACACATTAAGGCTTTATTTTACAGATGAAAGCCCTCATGTTTCTAAAGTTTGTTTAAATAAGCCGCAAAGATGGTGTGAGAGTGACGAGTCTCTCGTTCCCTCACACACACACACAGAGAGAGAGCGAGAGAGAAACTTAACAGCAGCTGCTACACGCTGTAAAAAAAAAGCAGCAAAGCAATTTTAATCAACCATCATCTTCACCACACAGCCTCAGTGAAACAGTAAAGTGTGAAAAACTGATTCAGAAAGTTTTTTCCATCCAGAGTATCATCTTTAAAAGAGAAAATTTACTTCTTTACTTCTTGCAGGAGCATTGTTTTTATTATTGTTGTTTATGCACCAATGACACCAGATCAAATTACTTGTATGTGAGAACTTTGCAATAAATTTTATTCTGATTTGACAATCAAATTAGTCCAGTTTTAGCTCTTGTTCAAGAGAATTAGGGATTATATTGTTTTAAAAATATGCAATCCCACTCAGAAATGTTAAAAAGAAAAAACTAAACTGTCAACATGACAGAAAAACTCTGCCTGTCTTACTGGATTAAAGGCACAGTGTGTCATTTTTGAAGAGGAGAGCAAATGTTATGTCCATCAAACATTAATGTGTTTTTAGACTTTTCAATGTTATTTATTTTATTACCTTAGATAGAAACATGCAAAAAAAAAAACCTCTGATATTATAAGTGTCATTTTTGTCTATTATTCTTGCTTTCACTGCATCTAAAACCAGTCAAAATGACTCACAATGCACGCCGCCTCAGGTGATAATTGCCAACAGCACCACTAATCCAAAAATGTCTGGGGAGAACCCTGAGATGGCTTACAGGAGAGTGGATTTTGTGTGTGTTAGCAGCGTCAGTTAGTTCAATCAAATCATGTCTCGATAGAGTTGCTGCTCCCCACGCCCACACACACCCACCAGGCTCAGTGCTTGTGCGCGCGTGTACTACCAAAAATAGACTGTGTACATCCTCAGTGCAGCGGAGAAAAAAAAAAAAAAAAAAAAAAATCACATCAGAAATTAGTCCAGCTTTTCATTCTTTCTTCCTGCTAACAGCCTCCAGACAGCACAGTGGATTTATTTTGTGTGTGTGTGCGCATATGTGTGGACTCGCCTGCATGTGCGTGCACGAACACGTGCACGCGTGTGCAGAGTGCAATGGTACCAAATGTATGGAACTGTATTTGCACTCTAAATGCAATGCAACACAAACATACAAAGCACCAATCAAATGACAAGGATCCACTCAGACGTTATATAATAAACTATCACCAACCAAAACCGGGGTGTTTTCCCAAAATGAGACATCCTGCGTTTTTAATGAATTACATCCTGACATGCAGCTGGCCAGCTGTAAGAGGTCAGCTCAGAGGCTATGGGGATATATCTGTGTCATATCTGTAAGGAAATGCTTTGACAAAAACTACAGATTTTGTTTATTTGTATTTCTGTCTAGAGATCAAGGATCATCATGTACATCAAGGATCCAGTGACCATGTACAGATTTTACTGATTGTTATTTATGTCTAGAAATCAAGGATCCAGTGACCAATTTCATATTTATTCACTTTAAAGACTCAATAAAATGTTGTTGACATAGAAAACCTGTAAAGCCTACTTTTAGTACACAGAAAATTCACAAGAGGTATTGATAAGGGAATCGCAAAAGAATCGGATCGATAAGCGGAATCGATAATGGTACTGATATTGATAAAACCTTACCAATACCCATCCCCAATTGTATCGCATTGTGAGAAATTGAATTGCCATCAAATACATATCAAATCACATTGAATTGGGAACAGAGTTGAATGGTATCATATCATAACGTCATGTATGTATGTACGATACGATATGTATCGTATTGAGTTGCGTTGTCAGTGATGAGATTCACATGCGTAATTTAGACAGATGTTTGACTGATGCTGTCACTGACCCACTGGGCATCTGTTTACGTTTTTACACCTGTCGACCTTTAAACCAAACTGGTCACGCATGCGCATTCCCAGAGTGTGAAAAGCTTACTGTGCACAGAGAAACATTTTTGTGTGTATAAAACGAGGAAAAACTGTAATCGATAGTATCTATTGATCAACTTCATCAGTCCATCACCAAGCTGAACTGTCCTTCATTTATCATCATAAAGCCCAGTTTGTCTTATTTATTTTTGCTGATATTTGGTAATCAGTCAATAATAAGAACTCCAACACAAACAGCTATCATTTGGATGTGGTGGAGTTGGTCTGAAATAAAGTTTAGTGGACAAACCTGCTTTGAATCAGCGAATTTCACGCTTGAAAACAGCATCCAGCACGTTGACTAGTTTCTTCACTTCTTTAAATCCACTAGTTTCTTCTTGCTGCTCCGTGATGTCTTTGTTTCTACCAACTCAAACATCTCGACATTAGCAGCAGTTAGCCGCTGTTTCAACAACCTTCTCAGCTGTTCCACATTTTCGCGCTAACTTCGCCTTTTCTTCTTCTTACAGTTTCCTGTCGACCTTTGTGCTTCTGAAGCTCTTCAAAAACATATTCAAGGATCACAGAGTGAAGTTTGATCTGTTCAGACAAGAGTTTCCAGCATCTCCAGCTAACTAGCTTTAGCCACGAAAGCTAACAGGACACACTTATTCGTTGGATTTGACGGTTGGCAAACTAACTTACCACCACCTCCTGTTCTGGAGTGTTTACAGGAGACTCGCAGAGAGCGTCTCTGCACGCCGTCGGAGTGCACGAGAGGGCGTTGTTTTGCTGTTTTGCGTCCCGAATGCGAACAATTTAACTTCAGAGTTTTGGTTAAAAGTGGAAGTCACAGGATAAAGTTGAATTTTTGTCATTAGATTATTAACTGCAGCACAATAACCTGCGACTCAGTTTTCAGATCTATGATGCGTTCATAGCTACTGGGGAATTTGCCAATAATTCTGCATGCTGTATTTGAACTGTTGATGGTTAAAATGAGGCAGCACTGTGGCTTCATGGTTAGCACTGTTGCCTCACAGTAAGAAGGTTGTAGGATCACTTTCCAACCTGTCTGTGTGGCGTTTGCATGTTCTCCCTGTGGTTTTGTGGGTTCCCTCCAGGTGCTTTAGTATGGGGCCATTAGCAAAAGTATTTGCAAATGTGTATTTGGATCCACAAATGTGTAAAAAAAAAAAAAACATCTCTGTGTGTGTGAACATCGGGCCACTCGATTACACGTGAGCTTTGCTACACTTCTGCCGCAGAAGATCCACAAACGCATGCAGCGATTTATAGCTGTGTGGAGACCTACCACCAGGGGCGCAAGCACCAATGATATCAGTCACCACTACCGTTTTAAGCCTGGCCGGGCCCTCGAAGAACATCTTTGAGGAAGTGTTTGTTTTGTTTTTTTGTGTGTGAACATGGATGGATCTCCAAAACACAGGAGAAAAAAAAGCACACGTTCAAAGATGCTCTTCAAGGGCTCAGCCCCCTGGTGGTTGGAAGCTGTATAGCCACGGGGGCACACAGACAAGTCTCTACAGATTTTTTTTTTTTTTTTTTTTTTTTTTTTACACATTTTTGGATCTGGTTACACATTTGCAAACACTTTTGCTACAATAATGGCCCCATAATGTTGGGGTTCATTCTGCAGCCCAAGTTTCACTGGCAAAACACAAAACAAATAAATAAACACAAACCTATTTGAATGCACACATGGCCAAATGTGCCCACGCTGGTTTTCATTCGGAACAATTACATTAACTTTGCGCATCACATATGATGTGAACATGGAATGAAAATGTTTTCTATTAATAAAAACAAACTCATGATGTGATGGTACCTTTATAGCAATATGTGTGCAGTCAATAGTTCTGATTACATTAAGGAAACCAGCTCTCACTGCATTTTAATCTTGGAATGTGATGTACCTGGATGACATTCAGATGACTGTGTTCCACACAGCTGGCATGGCTCAGCACAAGGTTGATTGACACATTCCTGACTGATCGGCGAGGTCCCGCTGGAATGCCCCTGCCCTGTTGCCAGGAAGAGCAGCGTGATCAGCATTCTGTGTGGGCACAGACAGCTGGCTCATCACCGTATTGCGCTCTGGACCGGCTGCAGTTCTGCACACAACTCCAGTAACAGTGGCCTTGGTAATCGACATCGACTAATGAGCCAAATATTGTTATTTTTCCAAGTAAATCCTTGTGTTATCTGAATACTTGCTCACATCAGATTGCATCATTTGCAAGGTCTTCTGACAACGCTAACACAGCCAGTGTTAGTGCCAGTTCACTCATCACTTTGCACATGCAATTTATGACCACCCATATAAGTATAAACACGTGGGTGTGTTAAATGTTCATCAGTGTGTCTCTGATGTGCACATCACTCTGACGACTTTTTGTTTTCACACTATTAACAGTTCCCAGCATCACCATCATCTACAGCTATTGTTCCACTGTCGGCAGAGGAACAATAGCTGTAGAAATGTACGTGCGCCAGCCAGGATTTTCCACAGTCATTTCACTTTTGATACATGGTTTAGAGACAGTGGCACTAACAAAAATACAAGAGGCAGAGCTGGAGGTGGCAGAGCTGAAGATGTTGAGATTCTCTTTGGGAGTGACAAGAATGGACAAGATTAGGAATGAACATATCAGAGGGACAGCTCAGGTGGGACAGTTTGGAGACAAAGTCAGAGAGGTGAGATTGAGATGGTTTGGACATGTGCAGAGGAGGGACCCAGGGTATATAGGGAGAAGGATGCTGAGGATGGAGCCACCAGGCAGGAGGAGAAGAGGGAGACCAAAGAGGAGGTTCATGGATGTGCTGAGAGAGGACATGCAGGTGGTTGGTGTGACAGAGGAAGATACAGAGGACAGGGTGAGATGGAAACGATTGATCTGCTGTGGCGACCCCTAACGGGAACAGCCGAAAGACAAAGAAGAAAGAAGAATTTCACTTTTGATACATCTGAACATGAATGTGGAGATGGGCATACACCCTGTTTTTGTGCGTATGCACGCTTTGTATATGAGGCTCCTGATCATCAGATCAGTCAAAGGAGAATCCCTGCTGGCTGAGTTATTTTTGATTTTATAACCTTGGTGTGGCAGCACAGCTCACACGAGAGCTGAAATGTTCAAATCTTCAAGTTTTAATGAAAATTAATTTTATCTTGATGACATTAAGGAGAAATTCAAGTCCTCATCTGAAATCACAAAGACCATTAATATTGTTGGGGCACAAGACTCCAAAGGGTCATCTTGGTGGAGGAAAAATCAGAAGAGTCATGTGGACACTTGCATGTCTGCCGTAGTGCTCATCTGTCTCAACGGATTCTTCAGCATGAGACATCCTGTGCACTCGAAAACATTCCAGCTGCATTTAGTTATGTCCACTTGCTGCCTCTCTTTAACATAAAGAGCTCTTACAAGTTTTGGATGATGAACTCAACTTTACAAGTTTTACAACTCAACTCAACTTGTAAAGCTGCGGTCTGAGACCCTCATGCTGATCGCCTCCATTCATATGTGGAACGCTGCGCTTTTACACATGGAGCCAGCAGTCAGAGGGCTCTTCAAACAGCATACACATGCCAAAGAGTAACACATCGCTGCTCCTAACAATCTTTGGCATACCATGTGAGACTGCTCTGCCGTACGATTGGATATTGGAAAACCATGTGATGGTGAACCAATTCCGATTGGACACTCATATTGCAAACGTCATCACACAGCTTCTATGAGGAGTACAAACATGGTAGATGGCTGGCTCGAAAGTCCGCAGAGTTAACTTTTCAGCAAAAAAACCAAACAACAACAAAAAAAAAAACAGTAAATTTCTATCTCATATCATTAAAAAGTTATTTAGAATTTAGTAAAAGTTGTACTCAACCGTCGTATATGATGGCATCGGCCCCAGAGGGTTAAAGAATTATTGTACACTTTCTGTAAATCCTATAGAGGGTTTTCATGTGACGTATCGGTCACGTCATTTTGTGTCCCGCGGCCATTCTGGACCGCTGTGATACACTACGTGCATTTGGCGAAAAATTGCAGAAGCTTCAACGTCGGTGTGAAGAAGCCTCACGGCACCGTGGCGCTGAGAGAGATCCACCGCTACCAGAAATCCACTGCTCCCAGAATTTTATTTTATTCGGCAATAAAATTATATAAGAATACATAAAATACTGCCGAGGATAACACAAGAACGCTTCCAATACGGATGCTTATTTACATTGTGGTCCTCAAGCACCAAGCTGCTGATCCACAAGCTGCCCTTCCAGCACCTGGTGAGAGAAATCGCTCAGGACTTCAAGACCGACCTCCACTTTCAGAGCTCCGCTGTGATGCTCTGCAGGAGGCCGGTGAGGCTGACCTGGTCAGCGGCTTCCTAGTTCACAATATCACAGTGTGACACTGTCGGCCAGTTCGTTACATCAACACTAAATTCACTATCTGGTATAAGATATGGATCCACTAAACCAACTGCTACACATCTATCACAATAAATGGCTTTATCTCGAGGATTTAAAGCATCGTAATAACCGTACATTCTCTCCATTTTTCTATCACATGCCAGCCTCCTTGTAATCCAGAATGGAGACGGCACCTGTCCAGCAGCAATTCGGTCACGTGATTGAAAACCCTCTATAAACTTCATTTCACTTCTCAAATATCACTGTGTTTGTCTGCTATATGATATACGAGGTCTGTGATATAAAAAGCGGTCCTTTTTATTTTTTCAAAAAATAAATGGATTTGATTCATATGTTTTTACGTCAGACAAGCTTGAACCCTCGTGCGCATGCGTGAGTTTTGTCATGCCTGTCGGTGACGTCATTCGCCTGTGGGCAGGCTTTGAGTGAGGTGTGGACTCCCCCTCCCATCGGAATCTCTTTGTCTGAGACGCTGCTGGAGACGGCGCGCGTTGCTTTATCAAATTTTTTCAGGACCGGTGAGGGATATCCGTGTGGACACTATTCGAGAAATTCAGCTGGTTTTCGGTGTAAAGTTTAACGGCTGATGAGAGATTGTGGAGTTTCTTTCGCTTTAAGCACAGTTCACAAAGCGGATCGGCGCGGTCAGAAGTGGCGTCCGTCTGGCTGTTTCGAGCTGAAAACATCCTAATTTAAAGCTCTGTTCACCCAGGACGTCGTCAGAGAACAGAGAAGTTTCAGAAGAAGCCAGCATCAGGAGTTTACCCAGACATTCCGCTGTTAAAGGAGATTTTATAATGAAAGAACGTGCGGACGAATTTGCCGAGTCGGATCCGTGACGACGTGGCAAATCTGTGTGCGCCGCGACAGGAAAAACACCTCTGTGTTGAAAACCATTTGTAAAATTCAGGCGGCTTTTGATGGCTTTCAACAAGTTGAGTATCTGAGAAATTGTTTAACAGCTTGGGCATGTTCCAACTTGTCCGTTAAGGTTTCCAATGGAGGTGTTTTTCCTGTGGCGACCCCCCACGGTCGGGTCCGGCCCGACATGCGAATCTGCCCGCACGTTCTTTCATTACAAAATCTCCTTTAACAGTGGAATGTCTAGATAAGATCCTGATCCCGAATTTTTCTTAAAGTTCTCTGTTATCTCACGACGTCTTGGGTCCACAGAGCCTGAAATTAGGAAGTTTTCAGCTTGAAACAGCGAGACGCCGCTGCCTCTGAGCGCAGATCGCCGTCAGGCCCCATGGGCCGTCCTTACGGCGACAGTAAAACTCCAAAATCTCTCGCCGTTAAAATTTTCACCTAAAACCAGCTGAATTTATCGAATGGTGTCCACTCAGTTGTGCCTTACAGGTTTTGAAAAATTTTTTATCAAACAAAGCAGCAGTCTCTGAGCCATTCCTAAACAATGAAAAAATCGACGAGAGGGTGGGCCACTCCTCACTCAAAGACTGCCCACAGGCGAATGACGTAACCGACAGACGTGAAAAAACTCTCGCATGCCCACGAGGGTTCAAGCATGTCTGATGTAATCACACGTGATTCAAATCCATATAGTTTTTGAAAAAAATAATAAGGTCTGTTACTTTTCTCACAGACCTCGTATTTAACTGAAATTGCTGATCCAAACAACCAATGATTTATGAAGGAAAATCATGGAAATTATCAGGGGTGCCCAAACTTTTACATACAACTGTATTTGGCATTCGAGAGGCCTTTTGGTCTTGCGGGACTTCTCTTTCCTGCTGCAGACCTGTCTGTTGTCCAAGAGCTGTAGGGAGGGTCGGACAGTTAAACAGGACACATACAGCAAGTGGGACGTCATGTCCCACCATGACCTCATTTCTAAAACACTGTGTGGAATCAACACTAAAACTAAGTGAACGCAAAAAGACAGAAATGAGGACACACAGGGTTGTGCTGCCTTGGTCCGCTCTGCTCTCCCTCCCTTCCTGTTCCTCCCGGCGCCACATCATGGCGCTGACTCCACACACCTGTCTGTGTTCATCACCTGCTCTATCCTGGTCCTGCCTCTTTACACTGGCCAGAAATTCAGCTTTGCCTGCGTGGTACCTGGCCTCAGTTCATCTCTGCGTGAACATTTTTGATTCCTCGTGTTCCAGTTTCTATTTTAACTTTGTTCTCTTTGTGTCCTCAGCATTCATGTCTCCTATCAGCTCTGTCGTGGCCGCCTGGTCCTGGTTCTGGTACTGTCGCCAATCACCATCTGGTTCGGGAACTACTTCATCCATCTTTGGTTCAAGTCGGCATCAACCTCCTCCAGTGTCTGCCTTCCCAGATTTGTACATTTAACTGTTTCAATTGTTTGCAAAATGAATTATGTTTTTTTTATATCCTGTTTGGCTCTCTGCATTTTGGGTCCTAACCTCTGTCTTTGTGTTTACCATAACACATAGTCCATCAGGTTACACAACTTCATGGTGGATGAAACAGAGGATTAATAAAGATAAGGAACATTGGAGATTCAAGTCTAGATTTGATCTGTGAGTCATCGTACAACAGATAAAAGCTGGATGGATGGCTTGATGGCTTCCCTCACTTGTCTCCTTCTTGCACTCACTCACTCAGTTTTTGAGAACTGCTGACTCCAGACAGATTTACCACACAGAACCATCCTGTCTGTGTTGGTTCATGACTGATGGGAATGAAGGACACCTCCAGGGATCTGTGGCAGGCGGGTGGAGATGTTGTTCTCTGCAAACAATCTGAGTGCAGTGTCAGCAGAACTTCTTTGCAGCATGTGTTGATTTTGATTCAGTTGTTTGAGCTGCTGTCTGGGACATCGTGAGAAACTGTGGGATCTCCAAGAAGTTGTTGGACATCACAGCCAGTAAACAAATACAGACACTGAGTGCTGTATGGACTGGAGGCAGAAACTGAATTGTTTGCAGTGAAAACTGGTTTTCATCAGGGACATGTTCTGGACACCCCAACACTGTTCAACACCTGCATGGATGGGGTGTTGGGATGGGTTGTGGAAATCAGCGTCTTAGGTGCTTTTGTTGATGTGGAAGAAGGACAAGATTTTGATTGCACTTTTCCATCCAGCAGATGCTCAAAGAGCTTCACAATGATGCCAAGGGCGCAATTTAGAACTAGAAATTGGGGGGGACAAAGTGCAAGGCCCGCAGGGCCGAAGCCCATAGGCTAGGGGTCTGCTTTAGGCCCCCAGAAGCCAACAGTTTCTAGATAAGCTCAGATGCATTCTGAGCATCCAGAACAGTAATTTTAATGTTTTGAGAAGACCATAAAGTGGACACCATTTGACTTGTGCAATTTGAAACTGTGGATATAAGTACTTGATTCTGAGAATAGCCAGCATTGATTTTATTAACATCCTGGTATAAATAAGGTATCACCACATGTGTAGAACTCAAAAAGAATGATAGGTTGAGTTTTCATTCAAAAAACTGCAATGTGGTAAAATGTATTCATAAATATGAAAGAACAGGCTCTTAATAATTATTAACTATCACATACTGTATTTTTTTTCCCTCAAGATTTGTTTTTACATAAGTTTGAAAAAACAACAGATCATAAGTTTAGGATAAATTATTTATCATGAATTTAATTTCCGAAGTGGCACTAATGACAGCACTCATACTGAACATAATTTCACTTGCATAGACTGATTTTGGAGATCATGTTGTGTGGGCCGCTGAAGAGGAGGTACTGCTGGCCCACCAGCACCAGATGGCGCCCTGCTTGGAGTGCGGGCTTCAAGCATGAGAGGGCGCAGAAACCAGTGGAGTGACAGCTGTCACATCATCACCACCAGTTGTCACTCATCTACGTCAACCTCCATAAAAGCCGGACTGCAACTCCACCTCCCCGCCGAGAAATCAGCTACCATACAGGTAATTTCTCTGCTAAGCTTAACTTTGACTAATAGTCTGATCTCATTTGCAGCCGTTTTCCTGTGACGTGTTCCGTATATGCTGTATTGGCGTTTGGTGTGGACTGCGACGGCTTCGCCTCCCACCCCAACCAGATAAGTGGTTGTCACAGGAGCTGTCCGTGTGTGTTGTCGGAGGTGGAGGTTCTCCCTCCTTACCGAACACAGACTGTGGGATTACTGAGTGTGCGAACTCACACTCATCAAAACTGTTTCTGTTCTCTGCCAGCAGTACCGGGTCTGACTGCTGAAGACAGTGGCCACCTGGGGCGCAGGGCTTGGCGGCTCCGGTGTTCTTCAGATCCGTTGGTGGTGGAAGCTGTGTGGGATCCGGCTCTTCTCTCACCAGATGTCTTCTATCTTCGAGCCTGCCACACGTCACCTTGTGTATGATTGACATTCTGCAATATTTGTATTGTCTGTACTTCGTTGTGCGCTTCACAACATTAAATTGTTACTTTTTGGCTTATCCATTGTCCGTTCATTTAACGCCCCCTGTTGTGGGTCCGTGTCACGACACCTTCCCAACAGATCAAGCAATAATTGCAGATGGGCTTTCTGAAGTCCCAGATAGCTTTTCTGATTTCCTTTTCTAACTTTCAGAATTTAGTAAATTAGCATATGGTCAATTGATACTTATGTGTAGACACTAGTCCCTAGAGGCAACTATTTTTGGTTTCAAATCTGGGCAAATGCAGTCCCAGAAAATTCTGAATGAGACAAACAAGAAACAGGTGTTGTAAACAAGTCAATGCTGCTAAAAATACGAGGTCTATTAGAAAAGAAACCAACAGTTTTATTTTTTTTAAAAACTATATGGATTTGAATCAAGTGTGATTACATCAGCCAAGCTTGAACCCTCGTGCGCATGCGTGAGTTTTTTCACGCCTGTCAGTGACGTCATTCGCCTGTGAGCACGCCTTGTGGAAGGAGTGGTCCAGCCACCTCGTCGGATTTTCATTGTCTGAGAAGTTGCTGAGAGACGGGCGCTGTGCTTCATCAAAATTTTTTCAAAAACTGAGGCACATCTGAGTGGAAACCATTCGATAAATTCAGCTGGTTTTCTGTGTAAATTGTAACGGCTGAGAGATTTTGGATTGTTTCTATCGCTGTAAGGACTTCCCACGGAGCGGGATGTCGCACAGCGCTCCGAGGCGACGTCGTCATCCTGTATCAAGCTGACAACCTCCAAATTTAAGCCTCTGTTGACCCAGGACGTCGTGAGAGAACAGAGAACTTTCAGAAGAGGTCAGAATCAGCAGTTTATCCGGACATTCCACTGTTAAAGGAGATTTTTTTTAATGAAAGACGTGCGGACGGATTGGCGCGTTGGCTCGCAGCCGGTGCGGTGCGCCCACCACAGGAAAAACACCTCCGTGTTGATAACCATTTGTAAAATCCAGGCGGCTGTTGGTGGCTTTCAGTTGAGTAAGTATCTGAGAAATTGTTTAACAGCAGGGCATGTTCCGACTTGTCCTTAAGGCTTCCAACGGAGGTGTTTTTCCTGTGGCGGGCGCGCCGCGCCGGCTGTGAGCCGACGCGCCAATCCATCCGCATGTGTTTCATTAAAAAAATCTCCTTTAACAGTGGAATGTCCGGATAAACTGCTGATTCCGACCTCTTCTGAAAGTTCTCTGTTCTCTCACGACATCCTGGGTCAACAGAGGCTTAAATTTGGAGGTTTTCAGCTTGAAACAGGATGACGATGTCGCCTTGGAGCGCTGCGCGACGTCCAGCTCCGTGGGAAGTCCTTACAGTGATAGAAACAATCCAAAATCTCTCATCAGCCGTTAAAATTTTCACCGAAAACCAGCTTCATTTGTCGAATGGTGTCCACTCGGATGTGCCTCACAGTTTTTGAAAAAATTTTGATCAAGCACAGCGCCAGTCTCTCAGCAACTTCTCAGACAAAGGAATTCCAACGAGGGGGCTGGACCACTCCTTCCACAAGGCGTGCTCACAGGCGAATGACGTCACCGACAGGCGTGAAAAAACTCTTGCATGCCCACGAGGGTTCAAGCTTGGCTGATGTAATCACACGTGATTCAAATCCATATGGTTTTTTAAAAAATAATAAGGTTGGATACTTTTCTCACAGACCTCGTACAAACTTGCAGAAACAAAGATACTATTCTGACATGGTTTGTACATAAGACTGGCATAGCATGGTTCAAGTACGCAGATATATGTCAGAAGGTGAGGGGGACATACCATAATCTGTCCCCCCTGGTTGAAAAGGTGGGGGGGACATGTCCCCCCTATCCCCCACCAAATTGTGCCTATGAATGATGCCTCACATTTACTTCCGCAGGCAAAACCAGGACCCATTTTCTCAGCTGGATAGACTGAGACAACACAGATCACAGTGTATCATCCAAGGACACAGACAGGTAGCATAAGCAGGATTCAAACCCAGACTTTGTGGATGATGCTGTGATCTTTGTAGAATCAATGAACACTTGACCGCAGCACTTGAGATGCTACATGAAGAATTGGAGCATCTGGGTCTGTTTTTCTGGATCCAGAATAAGACTTTGTTCAGACTGTCAGGAAAATCAGATTCATGTGCACATCCAATTTAATGAGCTGTTGTTTAACAAGGTTGTTTCAACAATCTTCTCAGCTGTTCCACCTTTTCGCGCTAACTTCGACTTTTCTTCTTCTCCCAGTTTACTGTCGACCTTTGTGCTTCTTCAAAAAACATATTTGAGTATCACAGAGAGTGAAGTATGATCTGTTCAGAAAAGAGTTCCCAGCATCTACAGCTAACTACCTTTAGCCTTGGAAGCTAACAGGAAACAGTTCTTCTTTGATGGATTTTAATGGTGGTTGGCAAAACCACTTAAAAGAGCATTACTTCAACCTACTGGTTTGAAGTATGAACAGGAGACTTGCAGAGAAAAAAAATACATTCTCTCCATCAATCCAGTAATTCAAAGATATCCCAATAAAAGACTGAGTACATTCTGCGTTTCTGTCCCTAACAAACTCCTCACTGTAACCTCCTGGACAGGATTATGGACAAGATGTTGATGTTGCCACCATAAAAGGACTGGAATACAATGTCTTAACACAATGGAAGAACAAACACACACAGCATTCAGTCTGTATGACTGGTAGGAAAACTGCTTACAGAGGCAAGTCACAGTGTTTTTTTGAATGTCCGCTGCACTCTGACAATGACAGCGGTGTCAAGAGCACATTCAAGAACCCAACAGTTCAACATCTTTGAATTACAGGATTAATGGAGAGACTTTATTTAGCTTTCTTTTCTCTTTTCCACGTCTCTGCAAATGTCTTGTCCATACTCCAGTCCAGTAGGTGGCAGTAATGCAATGATAAGTTCGTCACTGTCATGACAATCCAACACAGCTGAACTTTCCTGTTAGCGTCAGAAAGGCATCATGAGACACAGGTAGATAAGAATGACGAGATGTCCATAACTGAGGCTCTGGAAACTATCAAACAAAGGCTCACAGCTCCAGCTACTTGGCTGAAGAGATACACCAGAGAAGCAGAGGCTAAGAAAATAAATGATGCCCTGTTCTCCAATGATCCATCCAGGGTGTACTCCCAGCTGAAAGGGGAGCACAGTAATGTAAAAACAGACCTGCCCAGAAATGAGGCTGAGCAATACTGGAAGAACACCTGGGAGAAAGAGGCATCACACAGCACCAATGCCAAGTGGCTGGTGGACCTAAGAGCACATCACAGCAACCTCCCAGAACAAGGACCAATCAACATCACAAAGGCAGCAACGAGTCTCAGGGATGACGAGCTCGACAGCACATGGGCCTGATATGATCCACACCAATGACCTGAAGAAGCTAACAGCACTCCATGTGTGCCTGGAAGTACAAATGGTTGGGCTATTGCAGTGATTCTCAACCGGGGTGCCGTGATCGATTGTCAGGGGTGCCGTGGGTATTTTTCATATTCGCGATTATTTTTCATATTCGCGATTACCGTGAATTATTTATTTTATCCACAAAGCATAAAACGACTCAGAATCTGACGTCATTGTGCTGCAGCCTCGCTCTCATCTTAAGGCAGGACAATAACAAGGAGGCTGACGGCCGATTAAAACAGTGCCGTCTCCTTCAAAAGCCGTCTAAAATGCGGAGCTGTCGGTGTGTGTGTCTGTGCCTGTGTGTGCACGCGCGCGGAGTTAACAGGCTGCAGACTGCGAGGGAGGGGGTGAGTGAGGGAGGGGGTGAGTGGGGGAGGGGGTGGGTGAGGGAGGGGGTGGGTGAGGGAGGGGAGTGGGTGAGGGAGGGAGGGGTGAGTGGGGGAGGGGGTGAGTGGGGGAGGGGGTGGGTGAGGGAGGGGGGTGAGTGAGGGAGGGGGTGAGTGAGGGAGGGGGTGAGTGAGGGAGGGGGTGAGTGGGGGAGGGGGTGGGGGAGGGAGGGGAGGGGGTGAGTGAGGGAGGGGGTGGGTGAGGGAGGGGAGGGGGTGGGTGAGGGAGATTCCTGAATGCAGGCGCGACACGTTCAGTGCGCAGCGAGCGCGGAGCAGAGAGAGGATTTTAAATGGAGTGAACATGTTAACAAAACGAAAACGTGAAGCTTTTACTTCTCTCTGAACTTTCTCTAAAGGTGTGATTCTGCCGTTACCGTCCTGTTCACACCATGTGCGCGTCGTATGCTGAATTTATGAGATCATGAGATGAAATAAACGGTCAAATATCTTTAAAAACATATTTAAAAAATGAGAATATATGAATGAACTGAGATACACACACACAAAAAAAAAATGTTCAGATGCACAGATCACAAAAAGCAGGTGAGAACTCTGAACTTTAACAGCTGTTATTTTCCAAAGGTATTTATTTGTTCAGTCTTGAGCTTAATGCAGTGTTTAAGCACAAAACGTGACTGATGAGGAGAAACAATTTCAGAAATGCAACAGAAACAACCACAAATCAGAAAAAGTTGGGACTGTATGTAAAATGAAGATAAAAATAAAAATGTTGCACCATTCCCAGTTTCTCCACTCACAGAAGCCAAACGTTCTTCCAGAGTTGTGTAATTATACTACAATAGTAGAATATAAAGGGAAAAAAAAAATAGACAATATATTCGTCAATCGCAATTATTTGTCTGACAATTAATCGTCTCCAGAAATTTCTAATCGTGACAGCCCTACTTGAGATCAGAGCGCAAAATGCTTGAGGATTTTTGAAATGCGATGTTTTCTGTATCGATTTTCTATTGCGATAATTGGGTTTTGCGCAAAACCAGAGGTAATAGCATTATAATATTATTTTAGTTGGTGGTGTGCCGCAGGATTTTGTAAATATAAAAAGGGTGCCGCGACTCAAAAAAGGTTGAAAAACACTGGGCTATTGTAAAGAATAAATGAAAATATATGCTATTTTACTCATAATTAGCTTTGCATGCTAACAATGCTAAAAACTTAGCAAACTGAATAAAAGGTTTTGTGTTCATTATTTTCAAAAAGTAACAAATGTTTACAAGTATGTACACCATGCTGGTTTAAATGAACTAGATACTGTATTGAATGAATGAAGTTGAATAGAGTGTATCCTTGTGCCATAATGTGTTTAAGGGTTTTATCATTATGTCAAATGAATGAAAATGTGTATGTCTATGCTTTGATAGGTGTTCAACTGATTTATGATGGTTTTGAAATTATACAATATTATACGGTTTGATTAATTATTGAAATATGTGCTTATGATGAATTGTATTGAACAGGTTGAACTGCTGACAGATTTGTTGACTCTCAAATCAGTAAAGTGTTTTGGTTTAAGGTTTTCATAAATAACATATGCTTAAGTAGGGTGTAACATGTTGGTTTAAAACATGTCAGACATTGACCACTTTTAATAAAATCATGACTAATGCCTGACATGATGTTTAATGATATGTTCAAAGGTCATGAGGTCAAATGGTAAATGGACTGCATTTATATAGCGCTTTTCCATCTGCATCAGACGCTCAAAGCGCTTTACAATTATGCCTCACATTCACCCCGATGTCAGGGTGCTGCCATTAATATTGTTGTTGCCTCTGTTCAGAGCCGGCCCAAGGCATACGCCAACTATGCGGTCGCTTAGGGCCTCCACGCCACCAGGGGGCCCCGAGAGCACCGAGACATTGTGATAAAAAAAGTCAATATATACAGTACATGAAATTAAAATAATATTGAATAATTTAAACGAAATTGTATTACACCCGAAAAAAAATAATTCATTTTGACAAAATATCAATATTAGGTTAATTGATGCCTCCTGTTGGTTGCTGCCACTGTTGGGCAAAGTTAGATGCACCGCTTGGGTCAGGTGGTCGATGACTAATCGTGAGGAATGAAGTGAGTGCAAGTCATGTCTCAGAAAAGAAATGATCCCTCTGGAGCGGAGAAAAGAAAAAAGAAGTTGGAAGACGAGAAAAAAAACAACAAGACAAAGGTAGGTTTGCATGTCCAATATTACAATTTTTGTTGTCATTGTTTGCGAAATGCTCCGTTCGTTTAGTGTAAAGTGCTTTAGGTGTCTTAAAGTCAGAGGTGATTGCTCTGAGACTGCAAGGGAAGCTCAGCTTCCCCTAAAATGTAAAAAAAATAAGTGATCAAATATATACTGTTGTGTGTACATGTCATTGACTAAATATGCGCTACAACGCGCTCAACTTTTGTTCAGGATCAGCTTCTTATCACTGGTAACGACGCGGCTTTCCTCTCACTCAAACCCGCAGCTTCACAGTGCTTTAAACAGTGTGGACGCTGAGCGTCCACAGAGAGGAGACTTGCAGAAACAAAGATACTATTCTGGCATAGTTTTGCACATAAGACTGACATGGTTTGTACATAAGACTGGCATAGCATGTTTCAAGTACACAGATAAATGTCAGAAGGTGGGGGGGAACATAGCGAAGCAAAGAGTGCAGCGAAACGAGACGAGTCATTGGATAAATGCTGGGCTTTGTCCCGCCCATCGGACGTTCAGCGTGGCTGTGGGTCTATGGGGCAGTGGGCTGGCCTCGGCCGGCCCGGACGCTCAGCTTCTGCATGTTGATTGGATGATCTGTCTGAGGCTGAATCCCTTTTAGTAGTTAGTAGAGTTAGTAGACTTTTAATGAGCCTTTCATTAGATTCAGGTGTGTTGGAGCAGGGAGACAACTAAGAGTGTCAGGAATGTGGCTCTCAAGGACCGAACTTGGCCACCCCTGTCCTAAATTTTTCCCGCTAAAACCCTGAAGAGCATATGTGTGTGAGTAATATTTAATATGTTTATGTTAAACCAACCTGTTATGGTCTTCTGAAACAGTTGATAGATGTATTTTATAACTTAAAAACGGGACAGATGCTAACGCATTAGCATGTCTATGGCATTTTCAATGTTAAGTTAGCATTAAGTTGTTCGCATCAGCACGTTTGTGTTGATTTGTTTTCTGTATAATTAATGGCTCAGCGTTCGTTGTCATAAAAGAGTCAAATTGTAATTTGTTTAATTTATTTTTATTCATATATTATAGCAACAACAATAATACTCTACATAATAGTCAATAATAATAGACTACTAATGTTACAATTTTAGAGAAAGAGACAAAAAGAACCTTATGAAACAAAACACAACAGAAAAGATAAAACCATGTAACAATGAAAATAAATAAACACATATAGAAATAAATAACTGTTTCCTGTGAACACCGAGTGAGTAGGCTACTCTCGTTTAGTTTTTGAAACCTTGTTTCTGAAGTGTTTTTGTGTGATGTGCACAATTTTCAGTACTTTGACTAATACTACCAGTCATTTACAAGCCTAGATAAACTTTGTAATATAAAAAAGTCTGTTTTTGATTATTAACATTTACTTGTACTTTTACTTTCAATACTTGAGTACATTTAGTTGCACATTACTTGTCATACTTAAGTACAATAAATACTAGATACTTTAAGACTTTTACTTGAGTAGCATTTCAATCGGTGACTTGAACTTCTACCAAAGTCATTTTTTAATGGGTATCTGTACTTTTACTTAAGTGTGATTTTCCGGTACTTTATACAACACTGTTAAGGATTAACAAAGCCTGCTTTATTTCTTCTTTCTACCATGGAGTTACATGTTTGCGCTCAGACCGAGGACGTGTGGGACTGGGCGCCCCGCCTGGACAGATTTCTGAACTGCAAGCTTAAAAAACTGAAAAGAAGAGTGTTCTTTTTGCTGCACATGCTGTGGGTATCAGTTTTGTGGAGTTATTAAAGAGGTGTATGCATTCTGAACACATTTTTGCACAAAGATGAATGATTTTTGACGACTGATCTGCTCTGCTGTTTTAATAAACCTGGTAGGATTAACTCAAATTCAAATTATTGTTGTCTGTGTATTCTATTTGCACTGCCCACGGACTCACAAGGGGAAACCTGAGATTTTCTCTGTTTTGAGTAAAGGTTATTTTTGTGTGTTTTTTTTTTTCCCCCAACACTACTAACAGGTACTCACCCAGAATGACTACAACACATGAGCACAGCTCAAAAGGGCATTTGAAACAATACCAGAAGGTTGAAGCACCAGCATCAGAGAGACCGAGCAGTACACCAAGACTCGAAGATCAGGGCAGAGCAACCTGAGCACAGCCTTAATTGACTACAGGAACGGCTATGATTCAACACATCACACATGGATACTGGAGTGCTTGGCACTATACCAGGTTAACAGTGCACTGATAACCTTCATTAGGAACACAATGGAACTATGGAAGATGCCACTGGAGGCCAACTCCAAGGCAATCGCACAAGTCACCATCAAGATCCAAGCCATCAATACATATGCCCTACCAGTCATCAGATACCCAGATGGGATAATAAGTTGGCCACAGGAGGAGGCAGACATGAAAACTCACAATGCATGGAGGTTTCCACCCAGAGTCCAATTAGTGCAGCAGATAACAAACAATCGTGCAAATGGTGATACAAGCACCAAAGTTGGCACAAATACTCCTTAGACATTACTCTTGGAAAAAAAAAAGACGACTGGCCACTTGAAGTTTCAATAGGTGGCCAGGTAGGGTCAATTGAAGAATTACACAGGGGTCAAAATTAAAAATGCTCAAATCATTTTGAAAATACACTGCATTATTTGTCTTATCGTAAAGATTCCAAAAAGGTATAGTTTGGACTATCTGACTGAATGATCAGGAGCTATGGGGTAAAAACAACAAAAATGGTGACAAAGGTCAGTTTCAGTTTGTACAGGGGTCAAAAGTTAAAGTTCCTTCAGTTTTGGTAAAAAGTGATGCAAATTACTGGTTGAGCTAATAGGATTAATAAATGGAATAGTTTTGTGTTGAATGTTTGGTCTCCAAAGTAAAGGTCAAACAAGGTCAACGTCCGTTGGATTCTATGACATGTGACATATTTTACCCTGTAACATGATAACTAAGCATGACACCCGGTGCAAACTATTCCTTTTTAAAACCCTGTTAACTCAACTAATTTCATAATTTTTTACCAAAATTGGAGCAACTTTAACTTTTGACCCCTGTACAAACTGAAACTGACCTTTGTCACCATTTTTGCTGTTTTTACCCCATAACTCCTGATCATTCAGTCATAGCTGCACTAAATACCCTGAGGCTCTATGAGCAACATAAGGAGGAAGAGCGAGGATTGAGCGACAGAACCACACTCCAGGATGAGATGAGGAGCATCCATGAATACATCAGAAAGACCCCCCGCTGAGATCAACTCCCATCAGAATGCCTCAGGCAACTGAAGACAGACGGTGATAAGGAACAAGAGGAGGAGATATCATGGAAGACCAAGACCTTTCTCTGCCCCTGACCAAGGCAGTGTCTCTACATCTGGAGTTGGTCCCCAGGTGCTGGACTGTGGCTGCTCACTGCTCCTTGTGGTTGGATTGTGTCTAACTATAATTAGGATGGGTTAAATGCAGAAAACAAATTTCATTGTATGTAAATATGAACAATGACAATAAAGGAGGTTCTTCTGCTTCTTTACAAAAACAAGCCCTAAGCACGAGATCTATAGAGGCAGGAGTCTACCACAGGTGACAGGACCTAAGCTGTGTCCCAGAGACAGTCCAGCACACAGTGGCAGGATATAATCTATCCTTATAAGAATATATTATATAATATCATATAATATATCCTTATGTTATAGATGTTATGTATTTATATATTTTATTATTAGTAGTAGTAGTATCATCATCATGGCTCAAAGGTAATACAAATATGGGCCCAAATGTGACATATGCATGTTCGCTGCACCCCCCTGGTCACCAAGGTTTGATGGTTTCATGATGTTCCTGGTCCATCTGGGCAAGGATATATTTGCTGAGCACTTTTGTTCGGGTACCGCCCTTTCTTTTAGGCAAAATTTTAGGTAACACACTATTGGCTCTGTACTTCCCCAAAACCCACCTGAATTTTATGTTAGGTAACCTAAACTACTCTCAGAAAATCATAAATATGGAAATAATTATCAAAGTTTGGAAATAATGCCAAACAAAATAAAAGTTTTGTTCATAATCTCATAAATGAATTGAAACAGAAAGTAACAGCATAGCATACAAACTAATTAATGAATGGCCGGTGTTTTAGGTCCAGTTTATTATAGAGGCAGATCAGGCCCAGCCAGTAGCTGGGAGTGATGAAAGATGAGAGGTGAGGAGACTACACCAAGTGAGTCCTGGGAATTGAACCCAGGACCTAATGATTGACTGGCCAGCATCTTACCACTGTACCACGACTGCTGACAGCATAGTATAAGTTTAATATCCTTTTTTCATGTAAAGTTCAGGGTAACAAATTAAATTCAGTCATCATCCTCTTCACTTCAGTCAATTCCTGTCAAACCTTCATGGTTCTCATAAGAGACAAATCCACGTACATCTGTTCAAGGCATCTCATGCTTGAGGCAAGACCATCTGTTCCCTCTGCAGGAGTCCTTTGAACACTTACAACTGATAAGTCAAATCTGGAAATCATTCTGTTCTCTATTGCCTTCCCTACAGGCTAAAGGCTTATGATATCACCCAACTGGTGGATTTCATCTGGACCAGATTGGAGGTGTACTACATCCGGCAACTCCTTGATGTAGCAAACCAGAGGACTGTGAAGCGGGACTTAAGTGCAACAGCGTGGGTCCTGACAGAATAATCAAGGTGGGTATCATTTGTGCGGTACAGTCAAAAGGCTTAATACTACTAGTGAGTTTGGAACCTAGAAGCATTAATGACGGGTTTGTACAGCAATGAACATTTCAGTGTCTCAATACCCTCCATTGCTTCCAGCCGTCATCAATATCTTATAGTGTAGGGTCATTCAATGACAGCTCACCTAGTACCATTACTCTCTGAGTTACCCAGTCTGCACGGTCTCCAACCTCCACATAATTTGTCTGCGCTTGTCTCCGAACCTCCACCACAGTTTGTCTGCGCTTGTCTCCGAACCTCCACCACAGTTTGTCTGCGCTTGTTTCCAACCTCCACCACAGTTTGTCTGCGCTTGTCTCCGAACCTCCACCACAGTTTGTCTGCGCTTGTCTCCGAACCTCCACCACAGTTTGTCTGCATTGTTTCCAACCTCCACCACAGTTTGTCTGCACTGTTTCCAACCTCCACCACAGTTTGTCTGCACTGTCTCCAACCTCCACCACAGTTTGCTGTGGCGACCCCGAGTGCAAACAAGGGAGCAGCCGAAAGGACTTACTTACTTACCCTGGATTTGTATATCTGCTTCGTAGGCTTTGACAGTGCCAGATACAACCAACTTTTTTCCATAATGACAGAGATGGGATTCCCACCCACATGTGATATTGTTAATCAGAAACCTCCACCGTGATCAACAATCAGCAGTCAAGCTTGAGTGTGGAACAACTGATTGGTTTAACATAGAGAAGGGCATCCAGCAGGGCTGCATACTTTCTCCAGCGCTGTTTAACATCTATACAGAGGACATTATGCGAGAAGCCATGAAAGATGAACGCTCCGAAGGTTATGATCTTCATGTAGGAGAGCAAGCCTTAGGTGATCTAAGATATGTAAATGATGCTGCACTTGTCGAAGCTTGGTGTATCAAATGATTGTCGGCTGCAGTGTGTGAGGAAGCAGAAATTGTCTTATTTCGGCCACATAAAACGGCAGGATGGCATGGAGAAAAGAGTGTTAGAGGCTTACATTCCTGGAAAGAGAAGAAGAGGAAGACCAAAATGCAAATGGGAGAAGACTATAATTGATGTGTTTGGCTCTATGGAGCAAGCAAGTAGGATGGCAAAAACAGGAAACAGTTTCAAGCCAATGTCAGGGAAGCCACGCTCTGATTAGAGTTTGTTTTGACAACGATGACCCTGGATTTGGTTCTCGCATGTGGTATTGCTGCCATGAATATTGACATCATGCCTCTTGCTTCGGTGGTCTCTGATCACTCACTTATTAGGTTTACAGTTTCGCTGTTTATTGTAACAACCTTATTTATCACTTTGGCGATGCATCAACTCCTCAACTACGACTGAACTTGAAGCTAGACTGCCTGATAACTTAGCTTCACATATGGAAAATACCCAATCAGTAGACAGTCTTAATGATAGTTTAAACTCAAAACTACACTCGACATGATTGCGCCACCTTTACTAAAACCACGTCCCCAAAACACAGTCACCTTGGTTCAATGATTACTTGTGTGACCTCAAGCATAAAGCTCAAGGTCTAGAATGGAAATGGTGCAGTTCAAAATTAAAAGTATTCAACCTCACATGGCGTGATGCTATCTTAGACTATAAGCATGCACTACTGGCTACAAAGCGGACCTGTTACTCTGATTTGATCAACAAAAACAAGCATAACTCAAAGTTATTTGACACAGTGGCAACACATTATACCCATTTTGGCATCTCTTCACTGGCTTCCTGTCCCTGTGCTACTAACCTATAAAACTGTTCATGGACTGGCACCTCCCTACTTAGCTGACCTAATTAAACCCTATGTACCGGCCCAGGCTCTGTGTTCTCAGGGTGCAGGACTACTTTGTATCCGTAGGGTGAATAAAAAGTCTGTGGTCACAGAGCTTTCTCTTATCGTGCCCCTGTTTTGTGGAATGATCTCCCTGCATCAATAAAAGAGATTCTGTAGAGACTTTCAAGTCCAGACTTAAGACGCACTTAATTACCCTTTTGTATGGCTAGCATACTGGCATAGTATGTTACTATGCTTTTTACTCTTTTAAATTAATTTTATTAGGAAACGGAGTGGGCCGCAGCCTCAACTTTATCAAAATTCAAGGTCTTTTAGTGAAGCTTAGGGCTAGTGGTTGGCAATCACCTTAGTATTTCTTCTGTTTTTCTTGTTGCTTAATGGTGACAAATTATACAGTATTTGTTGTCTTTCTGATGTCTGATTCTGTTTTTTCTCTCTGGTTGAGGAGCAGCTCCATCCAGAGATGGGTGTGGTGTCTGTTTCTGTAACCCTCTTGTCTTGTGCACCGGCATGGGCACCCAAAATTTCCTGTATATTCGTTTTATGAATTGTTTTGTAAAATGTGTCTTTATCATGGCCCAAGCAGTAGGTCACCCCTTTGAGTCTGGTCTACTTGAGGTTTCTTCTTCAAATCATCAGAGGGAGTTTTTCTTACCACTGTCGCCTGTGTTCTTACTCTAGGGGTTGGTAAGGGGTGTAAAGCACTTTGAGGCAACTTTGTTGTGATTTAGTGCTATATAAATGAAATAAATTGAATTCACTCATATGCATTCACACACCGATGTCAGGGTGCTGCCATACAAGGTGTTCACTACATACTGGGAGCAACTGGGGATTAAGGACCTTCCCCAAGGGCCCTTAGTGATTTTCTGGTCTGGCTGGGTCTTGAACTGAGGATCCTCTGGGTCTTGAACTGAGGATCCGCTTAACCAATAGACCATCACCTCCCCATGATAATGAAAATGTATAATTTTGCTCTGAGAGACTTGAGCTTACATTACTTGTGCTAGGCAGATAAAATTTTCACACAACGTACAACTAACTCCAAGGCACTCACTTGATACCAGGTGATCTTTTCCTTGGCTTTGACTTTTGATATTGGTTGGGTCTGACTATATATTACTGCATATTCCTTTGACTCAGATCAATAGTACAGTCTGAAGAATATAATTTGGATTTTATTCAGGTCATCAGGTCATCCAGTGCTGGACTTTACTCAGATCTAGGCAGTTAACCTCAAGTTTTCTGTCACAAGAACATCAACTGTGGGTAATTCCCAAGGCAGAGTTTGCAAAAAATGCAGACTTACGCCAGGTGGTCATAAAGGGCTCCAAAAAGCCTGTGACTGAGCCTTTGTGCACTTGATAATATGAAGGAGGGACAGCCCTGAACTCTGACAGACTTTGTAGGAACAAGCAGCAACATCTTTGAGTCCATGAGAGTGGACATTGAAATTGGGCCTCCAAATGCTTAACAAAGGTACTTCGGTGCTCTCCAATGAAGTGACAATGTCATGAACAGGTAGAACGGTATGAACTTCTATTGTCGCCGAGCATTCTTTCAGTGCAGCTCTTGTTGAACAATAGATGCACACAAAACTACAACATCCATGTCACTTTCATAAATGACAATGTGGGTTACATCCAGCACCTGCGACCTTTGTGTTATGAGGAAGCACACACTCAAATAATCCTTGATGTGCTGTTGAAGTAAGTAAACTGCAGTTAACTTAAGTTTGGTCAGGATACTGCATGAATTACACACAGAAAAATAATGGCAACAAAGTGACATTCAAAATTATTGAATAGATTTAAAGCCCTGTGATACAAATTAAGTGCAGAAGGATCCTGGTTGAAACCCCACCCCTCCCACACTTCGTCGTCGTCGGGGCATAAAAATTGTGCTACAATCAACATGCAGGTCCACCTTGGATCTGCTGTGGCGACCCTGAGTGCGAACAAGAGAGCAGCTGAAGGGACTTATTAACTTTTGTGCTAGAATATGACTTGATATAGTTTATTTTATTTATTTGAATTTGAATTTTGAATTTATTAGGCACCAATGTAAAAAAACAAACACTCATTTACAGACCACAAAATCACAAAAAAAAATAAAATAAAATAAAACAAAACGAAAGTTACAGGAAAGAAAGAACAAGAAAACAATAAACATGGTGCCCGAAAGGTGTAGGTAGAAGCAACGCTTATCAATGCTTACATCCACTCATACAGTCAAATCAACCCAGGCTAGATGCCAGTTCATACACGTTCATTTCCAACAAAGTCTGAACAGTAGTAGCTCATAACTACCGCTGAGGGAAGTGAGTATTTCATAACAGCTCCTATTTCGTTCTAGTTACACTGGTACATTCAGTAGTAAGAATTTAAATGAAGCACATTCATCATACAACACAACATTTTCCATCAGATACATATTCGTCGAACACCATTTCTTTGTATAAATATTTAAACTGATTGATATTTGGACATCGCTGGAGTTTCTCAGGCAGCTTATTCCATTTTTTTGGGCCACAAATAGACACAGAAGCATTTCCTGGTCGTCCTTACGCCCGCAATTTTAAAATGATACAAACCCCTTAAATTATATATTCCTTCTCTTTGCATTAAATATCCTTGAATTCTGAGAGGTACTTGCTTATTTTTTACTTTATACATCAATTGAACAGTCTTAAATGAAATCATGTCATGGAGTTTTAAAATCTTTGATTTAATAAACAGTGGATTGTATGATCCCAATAACCTGCATTACGAATTATTCTTAATGCTCTTTTTTGAAGACTGAATAATGGTTGTACTGCAGTTTTATAGTTATTGCCCCATACTTCAGTACCATAAGTCAAGTAAGGTGCAATCAATGTGCAATACAGAATATGTAGTGCTTTACCATCAAGAATGTGCTTTGCCCTGCTTAATATTGCCGTACTTTTTGATACGTTCTTTTGAATATGAGCTTTCCAGTTGATTCTGTCATCAATGACCACACCTAACAACTTGTTCTCTTTGACAGGTTCTATATTTACCCTCTGTATGTTTAACTGTATTTGTTCATCTTTTTTATGGTTTCCAAATAACATTGTTTTAGTTTTAGACCAATTTAGTGACAATTTGTTGACAATCGAACCATCTCTTCATCTTTATCATTTCTGATCCCAGATCAGCTAATAATTGTTGCAAATTATCTCCTGAACAAAATAAGTTTGTATGATCTGCCTTTACTGCATTTACTTAATCCAAATGATTTTATGCAGATATGTAGTAAATGTAAATTAATTTCACCCATTTAATTAGTAAATATAAGTCAATTTCACCTAAATTATCAGTACATATGAATCACTTTCCCCCAGATATTTAGTAAATCTAAATTATTTTTGCTCAGATAATTAGTAAATATGAATCAGCTTTCCTTGTGAAATTGACGAGGATTTACTAAATATTTTTTCGTGATATAACTCATCATTTGGCCTGCTATTACAAAATCCAACACATTTCAACTGTTGCTTTTATTAACATGTACTTAATTTTTTGGTTTAAGTTTAGTTAATGTATTCAATACGTTTTAATCAAAATTGTAGAACTTAAAATATATTAAATTATGTGTCACTTTATTTCCACAATTTTTTGGGATAAACATTGGTCAAATTTTTACAGTGTGTGGAGTTTGCATGTTGCATCAAAAACATGCTTATTTAGGGTCTTCTCTTGTCTCTGCCATTGATCAAGGCAGCATCTCTACATCTGGAGTTGGTCCCTGGGCACCGGACCGCGGCTGCCCACTCCTCCAAGTGGTGGTTGTCTAAATGCAATTAGGACGGGTTAAATGCAGAGGACAAATTTTGTTGTGTGTGTATGTATGTATATATATATATATATATATATATATATATATATATATATATATATATATATATATACACACACACACTGTTGGATTTTTAAAGAATTTATTTGTAAATTATGGTGGAAAATAAGTATTTGGTCAATAACAAAAGTTCAACTCAGGACTTTGCAACATAAGCTTTGTTGGCAATGACAGAGATCAAACGTTTCCTGTAAGTCTTCACCAGGTTTGCACACCGTGCAGCTGATATTTTGGCCCATTCCTCCATGCAGATCTCCTCTAGAACAGTGATGTTTTGGGGCTGTTGCTGGGCAACACGGACTTTCAACTCCCTCAACAAATTTTCTATGGGGTTGAGGTCTGGAGACTGGCTAGACCACTCCAGGACCTTGAAATGCTTTTTACAGAGCCACTTCTTTTTTGCCCAAGCAGTGTGTTTGGGATTATTGTCATGCTGGAAGACCCAGCCACATTGCATCTTCATTGCTCTCACTGATGGAAGGAGGTTTTGTCTTAAAATCTCCTTAACACAGATCAGTCGTCCTGTCCCCTTTGCAGAAAAACAGCCCCCAAGCATTATGTTTCCACCCCCATGCTTCACAGTAGATATGGTGTTCTAGGGATGCAACGCAGCATTCATCTTCCTCCAAACACAACGAGTGGAGTTTTTACCAAAATGTTCTATTTTGGTTTCATCTGACCACATGATATTCTCCCAGTCCTCTTCTGGATCATCCATATGCTCTCTGGTAAACTTCAGACGGGCCTGGACAAGTACTGGCATAAGCAGGGGGACACACCTGGCACTGCAGGATTTGAGTCCCTCTGTGCATAATGTGTAGCCTTTGTTACTTTGGTCCCAGCTCTCTGCAGGTCATTCATCAGGTCCCTCTGTGTAGTTCTGGGATTTTTGTGACCCCACATCTTGCATGGAGCCCCAGATTGAGGGAGATTATCAATGGTCTTGTATGTCTTCCATTTTCTTACAATTGCTCCCACAGTTGATTTATTCACACCAGTCTGCTAACTATTGTAGATTCACTCGGCTGTTCTCACATTACAAGTGCATTGTAACATATGTTACTGAAATATGTAATGAGTATAATATTACTGAAATGTTTTTGGCTTTGCATTGCTGTGTTACAGGAAAAAGTAATACATGACTGTAACTGTGTTACTTTTGTCAGGTGTTAGTCCCAATACCAGCTATAATTAAAAATAAATCAGCATGGAGGCTCACGAAATGTGCACATCAACATATTTCATGTTACAGTCACTGGTGCATCAACATACTATTATCAGCAGTAATATGAAGTAATATTTGTAGTAGTGTTACTACAAAAGCACAGCAGGGTCAGGAGCTGGACTAACAATTTATAAACCAGGGATCAATTTCCAGTGTGTGCATCAGTCTCTGTCTTTGAACAATAGACATAACCTGCACTGTCCCAGTCCACCCAGCTGTAAACGGTCATCAGTCGGGGGGGGGGGGGGGGGGGGGTCGTTACCTTCAATGGACTGACATCTCGTCCAGGAGGAGTCTCAGTACAATATCAGGGTATAAGCATAAGGACTTATAGGACTTAATTACTCAAACAAATCCATGTATGAAGTGTTGCACTTCCAAAATCAAAAGTAGGAATAGAGAACTGGCAACCTGCCATGGCTATAATTTCACAGGGATTTGTCTTTTAGTTTGGGTAAATAGAAACTACTTTCATTCCTGGAGCTTATTTGCCACGGTGGATTGTGCATCCTAATCCAGTTGCCTTGAACACATCATTGGCGGACATTTGGAAAAGGACTGATTTTGGTTTCTTGCATTGTTTCGTGACCTTGAGGTAGAACTGATGAAGAAACTCCAGAAGTTTTAGATTTTCTCTGACTTTTGTTTTCAAAGATCTAGTGCTGTGGTTTCTTAACAAAAACCCATGGAGTTCTGTTTCAGGTGTTGGACTTTTAAGATGAATATCACTCACAGAATCCCCTGAACTTCTTCATTTATTTATTGTGAAATAGACTCAGTGATGCAACAGGCAGAAAGCAGGACAGTGGACAGTAACACAATAGGTCAGATGAAAATACTACTACTACTACTACTACATCCAGTTTTTATTTGTCATCTGCTGTGGGTGTCCCAGGTTCTGGGGTAGGCAGCAGGCAGCTATGTCTCACACCAGCTCTCCAGGCATCTCTGTCCATGGGGTCAGTACTGGCCAGGTTAGTCTTTGATGTCAGTCCTCACACAATCAGCCCATGTCTTCTGAGGTCTGCCACGCCCTCGGCGACCCAGAATCTCCAAAAGACAAGTTGGGACATGCCTATCTCGGCTTTCAATGCTTACCAGTCCAGTAAGTATCAGAGAAATTGTGGAGAGCTGGGCTTGTCCTAACTTGTCCTCTGACATGCCGAAACGGAGGTGTTCCTTTGTCTCGCTCAAACAGCGAATCGGTCGTTACACACGAAGCCTCCGCGCGGCTTTCCATGACAAAATCTCTTGTTAAAAGTGAAATCTGCTGGAAAATGGCTGATGTCCAGCTTTTGTGATAACCAGAGAAAGTGCACATGACGGTCTCGTATCCACAGAGCCATCAGCTTAGAAATGATCTGATCTGATCCTCGTCGTCGCAGCTCGGAGCGCGGCGCGTCGAGCGTCCTTAAAGCCGTCCTTAAAGCTGTAATAACAGTCCTTATTCTCTGTGAAGCCCGTAAAATTTTCACCGAAAGCCAGGTAAATCTTTCGAATGGTTTCCAGGTGCCAGTCTCTAACAGCTTCTGAAAAATTCTGATGGAAAAAAAAGTCCAAATCATTCCGCCATTTCCAGACAGTGAAAATCCGACGAGGGGGTGGGACCACTCCTTCCACAAGGCGTGCTCACAGGCGAATGATGTCGCTGACAGGCATGGAAAAACTCACGCATATGCGGACGAGGGTTCAAGCATGTCTGACGTAAAAACATATGAATCAAATCCATATAGTCTAAAAAAAAATAAAAAGGACCGTTACTTTATTGACAGACCTCGTACAAGTCTTGATTTGATGTTTGGTGAATGAAAATCATCTTCTGTACCACTTCATGAGTTTAAGGAAGATAATTTTAGAATTTTTATTTTTACTCAAGCCCAACATATCGGCCATCGGGTATTGCGAAGACCTGGCGTTCGTCCATCTGCCTGTCCATCCGTCCGTCTGTCTGTGCTCAGTATAAGTCCAGTTCTATTACTGCCACAGTCTTCAAATTCACAGGGACCTTGGACAAGTTTAAAGATAGCTAACCTTGACGTATTTTGAGAGGTTAAAATCTCGCATTCTGTTTGAACCTGTTCTGTTTTGTTTTTCAGTGGTGGGAGTGACAGCCAATCAGAGTAGAGCTGTACAGTGACGTCAGTGGCTGGTCTCTCCAAAACCGCTTTGCTTGTGTGTTTATATACATGTTTCTCATGTGTTATATAAAAACTAGTGAGAAATAAACACTTCTAAAACTGAAAACACCGTTTTTGGAACCTAATAGCACCTCCAAATGTATTTTGTGTACGTTTGTATGGTGACGTCACAGGCTGGGAGCTAGCTGCAAAACTCTATCGTTTGTGTGTAAATATATCCTCTTTGTAATATATTATGTAAAAGATAGTGAGAAATAAACACTTCTAAATCTGAAAATGCCATTTTTGGAACCTAATAACACCTATAAACATATTTTGTGGACGTTAGCATGGTGACGTCACAGGCTTCCTATGGAGTTAAATTTGTCTCATTAATACCACCAAATGCACAGAGGGTGAACTACAAATATTCCTTGATTTGCATAACTTCCACTTTTGTCAAAAGCTCATGTACATGCACATGCAAAGCCTCCTGCAGATGCCGTTAAAACGTAAATATTGTTTTTGATTGGCTGATGAATAGAAGTGCTTTATTGTTTTACAAATTGTATGAATTAAATAACTGCAAATTATAAAGAACACAAGGCTCATACAGCTGAGGGTATTTTAGCATTGTGTATTTTTTTTATTTGAAATTGTTGTGTGGGCCGCTGAAGAGGAGGTACTGCTGGCCCACCACCAGATGGCGCCCTGCCATGTTGGCAGCATTTTGACCTGGAGAGGGGGCACTGGCCTTTTTTGGTACCACCAGGTGTGCACCGTTGGACTGTCATCAGCTGTCTGTCATCATTCATCACCACATCCATAAAAGCCTGGAAAAGACACCATAACTCTGCCAAGTTATCAGCTTACCTAACAGGTAAACCAACTCAGCCTCTTTGTGCCGTACGAACATTCATTGTTACTGAAATCTTTGCAGTCATAACCTTTGGTATACTTGCAGCTTGGAGCTGGGTTTGTGGAAATTTGGAGGAATTGGCTGTTTCCACTCCTCACTTTTCTAATTCTAAGTATAACTATTGGTACTGCACGTTAGGTTAGGTTAAACTTTATTGTCCCCACAGGGGAAATTTGTCTTGGGCTCACAGTGTTGTTTAACACAAACAACATTCACAACATTTAACATCCCAACACACAGACAACATTACAACAGTCAGCTGGTCTGCACAATTTCAACAAAAGGAATATGACCATGTCATGATATTGCACAATCCCAAGTAAAGTGCATTTGCAAATAAAGTGACTTCAGTATATTGCACGTGCCCAATAAATAACATAATTACAATTCAACAATTAAAAAAACAAAAACACATTCCTACTGTCTTGTCTTATTTAACAAAACCACTGACATGGGAACAAAAGAGTTTAAACCTGTTACTGCGGTGCTTGATCGCTCGATAGCGCCTCCCAGAAGGTAGCAGAGTGTATTCACTGTGCAGTGGATGGGAGGGTTCTCTGGTTATGGCTTTGGCTTGTGCCAGGACAGAGGTTTCAAAAATTGTCTGGAGAGAAGGAAACTCCTTCTGTCCTATGATTTTCATTGCATTTTTTACAAGCTGTCCTATTTTGGTTTTACCCTGCATTGTGAGTGAGCCAAACCAGGCCACTATTCCATACCTAATGAGGCTCTCCAGCACCGCATTATAAAAACAAACCATGATTCGGGTGCTCACACCAAACAATCAGTCTTCTGAGGAAGTGGAGTCTTTGGGAAAATTTCTTACATAAGAAATCCACATGCACATTCCACCTCAGAAGATTATCCACATAGACGCCCAGATATTTCACTGACTCCACCTGTTCTATCTCCCTGTCTCCGATGATTACTGGATCATGGGACAGGAGTCTTTTTGGATCAAATACCATTTCTTTGGTTTTAACCCCACTTAAGTCAAGTGGTGCTCCTCACACCAAGACTGAAAGGAGTCGATTTCATTAAAATAAACTTGACGGACTTTCACCAACTGAAAGTAAGCTCACAATAATTGTGTCTGAACATTTCAAGATTTTATTACTTGGATTTATGCTCCTACAGCCATTGGTGTATAGGGTGAAAAGAATGGGAGAGCTTACAGCCCCTTGAGGCACTCCTGTACTGCAGGATTGTGCTTTAGACAAGTTGTTTACTCTAACTTGCTGTGACCTATTAGTTAAAAAAAGAGTAAAACCACCTAACAAGGGAGGAGCTAACATTAAGATCTCTCAGTTTTTGGACTAAAAGATGAGGGCGAACTGTGTCAAAGGCCGACGAGAAATCAGCAAATAACACACGTAGTGCCAAGTCCCTGCTTATATGCAAATTGCATCGGATCAAGAGACTTGGACACTTCCAACTTGAGTCTTTTTGACCATTACCTTCCCAAAGCATTTCGTAACAATGCTGGTTAAAGCCACGGGCCTATAATCTTTATTAGTGGCCGGGGCTGAAATTTTTGGTATGGGTATAATGGTCGACCGCTTCCAGCATAGAGGAACAGAACAACTCAAAGCTGACATTTGGAAAATAGGGCACCATGCCTCTGAAAGTTCCTGTGCACAGTTTTTCAGTAAAAATGCTGACAGGCCGTCCGGTCCTGCCGCTTTGGTAGAAGACACTTTACTAAAAATGGCTTGGATACATTGCTGATCAATATCAAAGCTACTCATTTCAGATGCATGCCCCAAGTCAGCTACTGGTTCACACTCAACATCATTCTCCCTGTTAAATCTCAAGACAAAATCATTTAAGTTGTTGGCAAAATCTTCATCATTCCTTGTAATTAATTGCTGTTTGTTTATGTTCATGCCCGTCATCCTTTTCATAGAGTCCCAGAGTTTTTTGTTGTCCAAGGACTTAAGCCCATGTTCTAAGCGGTCCCGTCCCCTTTTCCGTGCATTGGCCAGCACAACATTAAGTTCCTTCTGGGCCTGGGCTGCTGCAGCTCTGTCATTGTCTCTAAAAGCCATTCGCTTTTTGTTAATACTGGCTTTCACCTCCTTGGTTATATGACTCTTATTGTTTGGGAAAACCACTGTCTTTTTTTGGCACCACAGTATCCACACAAAAATGTATATAATCCGTAATAGTCTCTGTGGCTTCATTCAACTCCAGGTTGTGGAAGATGCTCCAGTCCGTACAGTAGAAACACCCTCTCAGAGTTTCCACACCGTCCTCTGACCACTGTAACACAGTCTTCTGTAGTGGCTTAGAGGACTTGAGCACAGTTTTATATGTGGGCATCAAGTGGACAGAGGCATGGTCCAAATTTGCCAGGGGTGGGAGTGCTTTAGCTCTAAATGCACTCTTAATGTTGCCAAAACATTTATCCAGGATGTTCTCCTTTCGTGTTTTACATTTAATATACTGGTGGAAGCCAGGGAGCGCTCGCTCAAGGCGACAATGGTTTAAGTCCCAAAGTATAAGGACAGCAGCCCCTGGAGTGCGTTGCAGCTGACTGTGCACACATTCTGCCAAGCGACTGGCAGCTTTATTTGCGTTACCGTTCGGGGGAACATACGCTGCAATAATTATGACATTTCCAATTTCGCGGGGTAAATAGAATGGTCGCATTGACACGCACAGTAACTCCAAGTCTGGGTCACACATTTGCACTCTAGTTGAGTACTGTTTGCACCACATCTCCTTAACATAGATGCAAATCCCACCGCCTCTGCTCTTCCCTGATGACAGGGTTCTATCTGCACGCACACACGAGAACCCCTCAATATAAGTTAAACTGTCCGGTATATCTTCCCGAAGCCACGACTCAGTTAAAACCATAACGCAGGACTCCCTGTACACGTGACTATAGCAACAGTTGAGGTGAAGTTCATTCATTTTACTGGGCAGAGATCGAACATTACTCAGAATCATGAACGGGAGCGGTGGTTTATTACCCCTTTTCCGAAGCCGTTGCCGGACACCTCCACGTTTGCCCCGCTTCCTCCGTGTTCTCGTACTGATCGTACGTGATCGGGTACTCCCTCCTCACCTCCTCCGGTAACCCACTCGGGAGCACGTCGCCACTGGATTGTAGCGACAACAAAAACTCCCTTGAGTAAGCAAAATTAAGTCCATTGCGTGCTGTTGATAAGGATCCACCTTGAAGGTTGTTGCAAAGTGATTCACTTACTGCCCAAAACAGCAGCAACACCACGATAAGGACATGCCACATAGTGCCAGGTGTACTATTATTAGCATAGCCACTAAACAAGCCCAAGAGTTCCTGGATCTTCACCAATCTGTGATCTTCACCGATCCGTTCAAAGTTGGTTGTGCAGAATATACTGACCGCTGTCCGTATCACCTTTCGCCACATCCACACAGAGCAGTACAAAGTATTTAAGAGTTAAAAGACACAAACATGGGAGCCTGAGTCGCCACAGTGCAGCGCCCCGGAAGTGAGTTCTCAGTTTTCCTGCTCTCTGGGAGTGGTGGATTTTTGCTGACTGTTTGCTGGATGTACACACACCCATCTAATCTGTTTTTGCTCCTGCCAGCAGTACCGGTCAGACAGCCTCGAGCGGTGGCCACCTGGGGGTACCAGGACTTGGCGGCTCTGGTGTGTTGCAGGCCTCTGGCTGGCGGTGGAACTTCGTGGGTCCCGGCTCTTCTCTGGATAGGTGTCTCCTACCCTTGGGCCTGCCCACGTGTCACCATTATTATTCATTGGACTCAGCATATTTGGAATCTGTTTGCACTTTTTGCATAATAAATTATTTATTGGTATTCCTATTGACCGCTCATTTACGCCCCCTAACGTGGGTCTGTGCATTCACTTTCTCAACAGAAATGGCATAAACAAATTAAAATGTGTGAAATACCAAGTATTCCAATACTTTTGGAGGGCACTGCATATCTGTTAACAATAAGTCAATGTGTCAATATTTGTGACCTATTCTGTTGTGTTATATAATGCCTTTCTCTCCTTTGCCTGTGTTATTTCAATTTGTTCTCACACAACTCTGCCCTCCATGTTGTTCTGTTCTCATACTTTCATGCATCATTCTTGTACTTTGTAGAGTAAAAATTACCTGTCCATGTGAAAAGCAAGAAATCAGAATTTTATTTACAATTTGTTCAAATTTAAATTTGTTTAGGTGGACAGTACTTTAAGGGAATCTTTATTTTCTTTAGGTAATTAAAATGTGATTGGCACTACATAACAGTGAAACAGTATTGGTCCTCTTTCCTACTTTGCTGGCTCCTGTCTTGCACCACTCTGAAAAGCCGCTCACTGCTCTTGAACTTGAGACGTTCTTCAAACCTGACCTCAGTCCATCAGGGAGTAACAGGAGATGTCAAGAAAGTCAAAGTTTGGGCTTCTGGGCAGACTACCTCCTTGATTATGCAGGTGTGTAAATTACTCATTTTTACCCAAGGCCATCAAATATGGCCATCGGTTTTTGCGAAGGCTTTTCTTCCATCCGTCTGTCTGTCCATCTACCCATCTGTCTGTCTGTCTGCTCAGCATAAGTCCAGTCCTGTTACTACTATCTCTTAAAATTCAGAGGGAACATTCTTGGGACACAGACCTTGGAGAAGTTCAAAGAGGGCTAACCTTGATGTATTTTAAGAGGTTAAAAAGTCACATTCTGTTTCTCATATGTAAATGCTGGTGAGAAGTAAACACTTATAAACTGAAAACACTGTTTTTGGAACCTAATAACACCTCTGAACCTATTTACAAGACATTTTGCGGAGGTTAGCATGGTGACGTCACTTCCTGGTGTAGTTATTTGCTATGTAAAAGCGAGTGAGAAATAAACACTTCTAATACTAAAAACGCTGTTTTGGTAACCTGATAACACCTGTACAATCATTTACAAGACATTTTGCGGATGTTAGCTTCCATGATAATTTTTGCTAACTCAAAGCTAACGTCTTTATGGAGTTAAAGTTGTCTCAATATCTGCAAATGCACAGAGGGTGATCTACAAATATCCCTTGATTTGCACAACATGAAGAAATGATGATTTGATTTGTACATGTGCAACTTGTACATACAGTAGTGTTCAGAATAATAGTAGTGCTATGTGACTAAAAAGATTAATCCAGGTTTTGAGTATATTTCTTATTGTTACATGGGAAGCAAGGTACCAGTAGATTCAGTAGATTCTCACAAATCCAACAAGACCAAGCATTCATGATATGCACACTCTTAAGGCTATGAAATTGGGTTTTAGTAAAAAAAAAAAAAGTAGAAAAGGGGGTGTTCACAATAATAGTAGCATCTGCTGTTGACGCTACAAACTCAAAACTATTATGTTCAAACTGCTTTTTAGCAATCCTGTGAATCACTAAACTAGTATTTAGTTGTTTAACCACAGTTTTTCATGATTTCTTCACATCTGCGAGGCATTAATTTTGTTGGTTTGGAACCAAGATTTTGCTTGTTTACTAGTGTGCTTGGGGTCATTGTCTTGTTAACACACCCATTTCAAGGGCATGTCCTCTTCAGCATAAGGCAACATGACCTCTTCAAGTATTCTGACATAATCCAAACTGATCCATGATACCTGGTATGTGATATATAGGCTCAACACCATAGTAGGAGAAACATGCCCATATCATGATGCTTGCACCACCATGCTTCACTGTCTTCACTGTGAACTGTGGCTTGAATTCAGAGTTTGGGGGTCGTCTCACAAACTGTCTGCAGCCCTTGGACCCAAAAAGAACAATTTTACTCTCATCAATCCACAAAATATTCCTCCATTTCTCTTTAGGCCAGTTGATGTGTTCTTTGGCAAATTGTAACTTGTTCTGCACATGTCTTTTATTTAACAGAGGGACTTTGCAGGGGATTCTTGCAAATAAATTAGCTTTACACAGGCGTCTTCTAACTGTCACAGCACTTACAGGTAACTCCAGACCGTCTTTAATCATCCTGGAGCTGATCAATGGGTGAGCCTTTGCCATTCTGGTTATTCTTCTATCAATTTTGATGGTTGTTTTCCATTTCTGTTTCTTCCATGCGTCTCTGTTTTTTTTTTTTTTTTGTCCATTTTAAAGCATTTGTTGTGTGGGCCGCCAGAAGAGGAGGTACTGCTGGCCCACCACCACCAGATGGCGCCCTGCTCAGAGTGCGGGCTTCAAGCACGAGAGGGCGTCGGAGCAACGGAGAGTGACAGCTGTCATTCATCATCTGCACCAGCTGTCACTCATTCACCACATCACCGTAAAAGCCGGACTACAACTCCACCTCCCCGCCGAGAAATCAGCAACCAAGAGGTAATATTCTCTGTGGTAAATTTCTCTGCTAACGTAACTCTTCCTTGCAGCCGCTTGCCCTGTGGTGTTCTTATCGGAGCTGGAGAAGGGCGTGACCGCAACGACTTCGCATCACGCTCCGTAGCAGATAAGTGGTTACACAGGAGCTGCACGAGTGTGTGATTGGAGGTGGAGGTGCTCCCTCCTTGGAGAACATTGACTGTGAGTGGACTACTGAGGGTGCGGATTCACACTCACCTGGATTTTCTCTTCTCTGCCAGCAGTACCAGGGTCGACAGCCGAAGGCAGAGGCCACCTGGGGACTCGGGACTTGGCGGCTCCGGTGTTCTTCAGGCCCGCTGGTGGTGGAAGCTGTGTGGGAATCAGCTCTTCTCTCGCCAGAGGTCTTCTATCTTCAAGCCTGCCCACACGTCACCTGGTGTATCATTGGCAATCCATATCTCTGTCTGTATTCCGTTGTGTGTTTCCACAACATTAAATTGTTACTGGTTGGCTTATCCATTGTCCGTTCCTTAGCGCCCCCTGTTGTGGGTCCGTGTCACGACACCTTCCCAACAGGATTGGTGATCATTGTAGATGAACAGCCTATAATTTTTTGCACCTGCGTATAAGTTTTTCCCTCTCCAATCAACTTTTTAATCAAACTACGCTGTTCTTCTGAACAATGTCTTGAACGTCCCATTTTCCTCAGGCTTTCAAAGAGAAAAGCATGTTCAACAGGTGCTGGCTTCATCCTTAAATAGGGGACACCTGATTCACACCTGTTTGTTCCACAAAATTGACAAACTCACTGACTGAATACCACACTACTATTATTGTGAACACCCCCTTTTCTACTTTTTTTTTACTAATAGCCCAATTTCATAGCCTTAAGAGTGTGCATATCATGAATGCTTGGTCTTGTTGGATTTGTGAGAATCTACTGAATCTACTGGTACCTTGTTGCCTATGTAACAATAAGAAATATACTCAAAACCTGGATTAATCTTTTTAGTCACATAGCACTACTATTATTCTGAACACTACTGTAAGACAGGCTCTTGATAATTAAACAACTGCAAATGATAAAGAACACAATTATCACACAGCCGTGGTTATTTTAGCATTGCGTTATATTTGTAATTACAGAACACATTACATGGCTGCACCTAAACAGTTTTCCTTTGCAGAAGCCCAGTTTGCTGCCTGTGGATGATATTTTGATGTTTGCAACGGTTCTGACGTCACTTCCCCATCTTGATTGGAGCCATAAGCCAGTTTCGAGTTTTCAGCGCTGAAGTGGCTGCTGGGGAAGTTCAAAGGTCAATGCATATAAACAAAGCGTTTTCCTATGATCATGGCGGCGAGTTATGGACAAGTTTGTCTGTGGAAACGGGAATGATTACAACAGTTCCTTCGTGAAAGGGGCTTACCAGCGACGGGGAGAGTGGAGGAGCTTCGAGCTTTAGTCAACGGTGCTCAGTTTTTCAATGTGCCGCTAAAGCCCACGGCAAAAGACGAGAACCAGCTCCGAGCAGATCAGTATCGGAGCTTATGAACAGTTGACGGCATGGTGTTACCCGAATCATTTGTCGACCTCACGAATGGTTGGCTCGGTAAGTTAATGCATTTATAAGAGCTGTATAGATGAAACTTATCACACACCGGTACAGGGCTGTGTTATACTAGCTTGTCATCTTGCAAACAAAAATCAAGATATATTTGTAAATAGAAATAAAGTTCATGACACGCTTAGAACAGTCGTCACTACAGTGATTAAGACAAGTTTAACGCGAGACAGCACTGTTAGACCAGTTCAAGTTAAGTTCAAGTTTGCTGGCTGGTGCAAAACTGATGACTGCTTTAAAAAATGTAGGAGTGATGAGTGCTCTCAGCAGTTCACAAGCTTTATGTTCATCTGTCACAAAATTAGAATGTTTATCATCAATTATATTTTTATATATTTATTCCTGTATCCTAATCCTACTGCACTTGCTTTGCAGGGTAAATATTTTTTTATTTCTGTAAAATAGGGAAATTATTTGCATTCAAACGCCTTATCTTTTATTTGTTTTGTCTTAAAATTTATTTTGTTCTGAAATAAATCAGCTCACCGTTACTTCTCAATTATAGAACATTGGTTTTAAAAGTAAAGTGTTAAGTAAGTGTTAGTAAAAATAATCACCATAACGTAATACATCTGTGAATGCTTTTTTCATTTATGTAAATTTTAATAAACTGTCATTTACTTTCATCCTTGGTTCTACATGCAACCATGTCGCAGCTGTTATTCAAGCTGGATTACGCATGGCAGAATGGATACACAAACAAGGCCTGCCAGCCCAGTAGACAGTACCAACTAATGGCAAGAAAATAGTTGAACTGAAAAAAATTGTGACATGGAATGACGTAAGCACATCATAATAAAAAGGGTAAAAGAGCCACTATCAATCCTGCTGAGAGACAAATTTTGCCCTGTAAAAAAGTAACCCTACACACCCACCCTTGAGGCACTTATGGGGTCAGTCCACTAGAGTTGTGGTAGTGCAAGTTGTGTTTCAATCTGCTGCTGATGACGCCACCACAAGTTATCCAGTAGAGCATGATATCAATGTGGAATTGGAGGTGGAGTCAGATCAAATGGTACCTAATCTGAAGGAGTATGTGCAACGTCATAGATAACTGCCCATATTTACAGCAGAAGATAGAACATTTAACTAAATATTAGAGGACAGGCAAGCAATCAGGACTGGTTGGCTCAGAGATGTGGAAGGATCACTGGATCTACAGCTCATAGCGTTTTAGTGAAATATCGGAAGATGCAGAAGATAGATCCAGGCAACATCAATTTGCTAGTTCGGGACATTTTGGGAGAATATTCCCTGGACACAGACTTGCCAGCAATGAAATATGGAAGACAAACAGAACTGTTGGCAAGACAGCAGTATATAGTTGCCATGGAAAAAAATGTCACAGGACTGTTAAAGTGGACGAATGTGGGCTGTTTGTGGATCCATTGCATCCATACATGGCTGCTAGCCCTGACGGTATTGTCTCCTGTGGATGTTGTGGCAAAGGCCGGAGATAAAATGTCCCTACAGCAGATCCAATGTTGATCCACAGTTGTGCCCACCACCATATCTGCAACGTGTAAATAGTGACCAACTGACACTCAGACCAAGCCACAAATATTACACCCAGATAACCATGCAGCTGATGACAACGTGTCTTGACTGATGTGATTTCTTTTTTTTTTTTGTGTACACTCCCCTTGGCCATCATCTTCAAAGAATTCAGAAATCTGACTGTCCTGCACTTGCAGTGGAATTGAAGGACGCAGCAACAACTCTCTTCACAGACTTCATCCTTCCAGCGATGCAGCACACCAATGACGGTGAAGATGGGGCTCCAGTTACCATGGTTACTTCTACACATTCTATGTCTACAGGTGTGTGTACACTACTATTGTTATATATATGTTTAAGTTTTTTTTTTTTTTTATAAGTTTCTAACATTTATTTGTCCTTTTTGTTTTCAATTCAGTAACTGTCTTCAACTAGTTTCTCCGAACCTACACACTTTGTCCAATACAAAACACCCACAATTTGGAAGAAAAGGTCCAAATCTCAAATGGCAACAAAAATGAATAAGATACATCCAATCCATGTTTGCAGGATATGCAGAGAGCTGTGCAAAGAAGATTACTCTATTACAATGTCTGAGGATAACAGTGTGGTCTGTGACAAGTGTTTTCAGTGGTTTTACTGGGGTTGCGTTAAATTTGACAGTGAAGAGGATACACACCAGTGGATGTGCTTGGATTGTCAGCCAAACAATTACGTAAGAAATGTATAGTATATGCCCATGTACAGCAATAATATTCAATTCCAACAATATTTACATTACATATAACAGTGTCAGTGTATGGGTGACTAAGGTCTCATCTGTTAAATATTCATGCAAATCACCATGTAAGTAAACAAACTTATGAGAAATAAATGTTTCTAACTTTGTACAGTGATAATAACAAAACATTAACTCAAGATTTGCATTGCAAAGAGGCTCCAAAATTTATTTTGGAATGTTGACCATTACCTATCGCATTCATTGTGCCAAGTATGAAATTTACCAAAAAGACTAAACTCAATGGGGGGGGGGGGGGGGGAAACAATTTTTATTGAATGTATCTTGTAATTACAATTAGTCATCAAGAAATTTTCTGTGCCATTGCTGTAAACTGGCCAATGCCTGTGTAGTCAAATCTGGCCACTTCAAAATTGCAACGATGAATTTCTTTTAAACTTTGTTCATCCCATATTATTCTAAAGAGTAACATTGCCATGTTGCATATTTGTTCACTGTAACAGTGTGTAACATCTCAGCACACTAGTGGGGGCAGCAAATTGCAAAGTGCTGCGCAGACCATAACAATGTCATCCAGCACTGGAACAAGGGTAATTGGCAGTGTTTTTTAATATGGCAAACCATTTCATTCTGCCAATTGCCCGCTCAACATGAATCCTGGCATTTGCAATTTTTTTTTTTTTGTCTTTGCAAAATCAGCAGGAGTTTGTTGATCCAGGCCCGAGCTAGGAAGAGGGATGTGCAGTTTGGCACAGCGCATCAAATGTTCACTGTTATTAGTGAAACCAGGATCGGCAAGGATTTCATCACCAGGATCCAAAAGGTCCAGAAATCCAGAGTCAATGACTATGGCTTTGTCAGATCCTCTCCCCCCGTAACCTTTAGACAAAAAACTAATCATGCCATTTGGTGCAATGGTGATGAGGTATTTCACTGTATTGTGCTTTTTGTAGTCTGACCATGTCACTGTCTGCAGTTCCAAATGGTGGGGTCTTTCGATGAACACTTCTGTACAGTCCATTGTGCAGCGTAATGATGAGTACGTCGATGCCAGGCTTGGTGGAAGCAACTTCTGTGTTATGTGTTTTGCTGGCCAATAAACCAGTGGTTTCAGTTCTTTGCCAAGGAAGCGTATCCATGTGTTAAATATCTTGGAGCATGTACTTGCACTAATATTAAAAAGATCACTCAGGAATACATTTGAAATGCCCAGCCTAAGCTTCATTAACACCAGCACAAATTCACGCTTCCCATTCAGTTTTCTTTGGGGCCCTCGCTTCTTTGATGATTTGTGAAATCTGCTAGAAATCTTGGTACTGGTCACTTTTTTCACTCCATCCCAATATCACATTTTTTTCAACCTTGGCCCATGGTGACTATATAATGCGTCCAAAGCACTTTGATTTGGTAACCCTGTATTTTGCCGTACCTTCTTATCAGTTGTGTTGAATTTGTTGATGACAGTTGTTCTCTGGAGATTCTTGCTCTTGGACTGGATTTCTAGTTGACCTGTGGTTATCTCAAATTGTTGTACTGAAGGTTGGAGATCTCTGGCTAATTTGTTGCATCTTTCACAGCCCCTATCCTGAACACAATAATTATGGCAATTGTGCTCACTAGCATTTTCAGTGATGTTTTGATCTTCTGCTGAGACTGAATCCAGAGTGTCCTCACTCTGCATTTTTGTGGGTTGTCCTGGTTTCATCTTCTTAGTTTGTAACACATGTCGTTCTGCTGCTGTCTTACGTGGTTTGACCTCGTTTCCTTGGGTGATATAACCAAGATTCTGGGTGGGGTATGGGTGTGCATCTGTTGGGCTGCCATCTGGAAAGTGTACAGAATAGCTCCCAATTCAGATCAGGGAGACAGACACCCTCTCTACTTTTAAGATTAGGCTTAAAACTTTCCTTTTTGCTAAAGCTTATAGTTAGGGCTGGATCAGGTGACCCTGAACCATCCCTTAGTTATGCTGCTATAGACTTAGACTGCTGGGGGGTTCCCATGATGCACTGAGTGTTTCTTTCTCTTTTTGCTCTGTATGCACCACTCTGCATTTAATCATTAGTGAGTGATCTCTGCTCCCCTCCACAGCATGTCTTTTTCCTGGTTCTCTCCCTCAGCCCCAACCAGTCCCAGCAGAAGACTGCCCCTCCCTGAGCCTGGTTCTGCTGGAGGTTTCTTCCTGTTAAAAGGGAGTTTTTCCTTCCCACTGTCGCCAAGTGCTTGCTCACAGGGGGTCGTTTTGACCGTTGGGGTTTTTACGTAATTATTGTATGGCCTTGCCTTACAATATAAAGCGCCTTGGGGCAACTGTTTGTTGTGATTTGGCGCTATATAAATAAAATTGATTGATTGAACACACCCTGGAGAAATGTCTTGGCATCCAGTTCTTTCATCTTTCCTATTAAGTAGTCGAATCCAGTGTCTTCGAGCTTTTGGGTCCTTCTCGGTCGGAAAGGGGTACAGCAAAAAAGGAGGCGAGCAAACACAGCTTCCACATCCCTTATTTGTTCCTGGATGAAGAGCACATGGATCTGATTTCCATTTGTTCAGTTTGTAGTCCCCATTGCCACGTCCCTTAACTGCACAAATTGTCATATCTGGTGGAGAAAAAAAAGGTGAAAAAAATTAGAATTTTTTTGAACCTCAAAGGATTTCTTTTTCATAGTCAACTCGAACCTCAAGGGATAAACTAGTCACACCTGGCTATGGGTCAACCCAAATTTACAAAATGCAGCATCGCTCATTCCTATTGCAGATGTCAATATTTTATTTTGATAACATTTCAAAGAAAAGTAAAATGATCTGACAAAGGCTGCAGGCCGAAACATGATCAAAATAAGAAAATAAAAAAGAAAATAGACGTGGTGATTTTTGGACCTAGTAGTCCTCTGTCGATTTGGGACCCCTGGAAGCACATTTTAAACCAGTTATTCTTAATCTTGGTTTTAGGATGGATAGTCTAGAAACTTGTTTGAAACCCAGTTTGACTGTCCAGTCTTAATTGGACAGTCAAATTGCAGCAGTGGTGACATCTGGTTTCTATCATTTGAGGTGTTTGGTGTCTGTTGAAAGCCTTAAGGACAAGTTGGAACATGTCCTGCCTGTTAAACAATTTCTCATATACTCACTCCACTGCAAGCCATCAAAAGCCGCCTGGATTTTACAAATGGTTATCAACACGGAGGTGTTTTTCCTGTGCCGCCGCACCGCGTCGGCTGCGTCCCGACGCGCGGATCCGTCCGCACGTATTTCATTAAAAAAATCTCCTTTAACAGTGGAATATCCGGATAAAATGCTGAAACCGACTTCTTCTGAAACTTCTCTGTTCTCTCACGACGTCCTGGATCAATAGAGCCTGAAATGTGGAGGTTTTCAGCTTGAACAGGCTGATGACGCCGCCTGAGAGCACTGCACGACGTCTCGCACCGTGAAAAGTCCTTAAAGCGACAGAATCACCTCAAAATCTCTCAACAGCCGTTAACATTTTCACTGAAAACCAGGTTAATTTTTCGAACCGTGTCCACTTCGATGTGTCTCACAGGTTTAGAAAAAATTTTGATCAAACAACGCGCCAGTCTCTCAGCAACTTCTCAGACAAAGGAATTCCGACGAGGGGCTGGACGACTCCTCCCACAAGGAGTGCTCACAGGCGAATGACGTCACCGACAGGCGTGGAAAAACTCACGCATGCGCACGAGGGTTCAAGCATGTCTGACGTAAAAACATGAATGAAATCCATATAGTTTTTGAAAAAAATAAAAAGGACCGTTACTTTATTGACAGCCCTCGTGTGTATATATATACATACTTTATTTAACTAGGTAAAAGCCTAATTGAGATTAAAAATCTCTTTTCCGAGAGCAACCTGGCCAAGAAAGCAACACAAAAATCATAAAAATCACAACATCCAGCCAGCATGGGATACAGGTACAGTTACTAAAAAGCCATGTAATATAATTAATAGTAAAAAAATTCTGCTCAATTAAAAGTAATTTTAAAAGTAAGTGTCTGGGCCAAGATGACAATGAAGAAGAGGAGGAAAATGTTTCCACAAACAGCGGGAGAAGAAGAAAACTAGAAGGGTGGAAATGAGAGTGGGGACTTTGAATGTTGGTAGTATGACTGGTAAAGGGAGAGAGCTGGCTGATATGATGGAGAGGACTAAGGTAGACATATTGTGTGTGCAAGAGACCAAGTGGAAGGGAAGTAAGAGCAGGAGCATCAGCAATGGGTACAAGTTGGAAATTGAAGGGGTGATGATGAATATCATCAGTGCATATGCCCCACAGGTAGGTTGTGTGATGGAGGAGAAAGAAGATTTCTGGAGTGTGTTAGATGAGGTGGTGGAGAGTGTGCCCAAGCATGAAAGAGTGGTGATAGGAGTGGACTTAAATGGGCATGTTGGTGAAGGGAACAGAGGTGATGAGGAAGTAATGGGTAGATATGGTATCAAGGATAGGAATAGGGAAGGACAGATGGTAGTTGATTTTGCAAAAAGGATGGAAATGGCTATGGTGAATATCTACTTTAAGAAAAGGGAGGAGCACAGGGTAACATATAAGAGTGGAGGAAGGTGCACACAGGTGGACTACATTCTTTATAGGAGATACAAGCTAAAAGAAATCAGAGACTGTAAGGTGGTGGCAGGAGAGAGTGTCGTTAGACAGCATAGGATAGTTGTTTGTAGGATGACTTTTGAGGTGAAGAAGAGAGAGCTCAACAAAGGATCAGATGGTGGAAGCTGAAGGAGGAAGACTGTTGTGTGAAACTTAGCGAGCAGGTGAGTGAAGCACTGGTTGGAGGGGAAGCAATTTTGGACAACTGGAAAAGTACTGCAGATGTTGTGAGGGAGGCAGCTAGGACAGTACTGGGTATGACATCTGGACAGTGGAAGGAAGACAAGGAGACTTGGTGGTGGAATGAAGAGGTCCAGGAAAGCATAAGGAGAAAGACGTTGGTGAAAAAGTTTTGGGATAGTCAGAGAGATGAAGAAAGTAGACAGGAGTACAAGGAGATGCGGTGTAAGGTGAAAAGAGAAGTGGCAAAAATGAAAGAAAAGGCATATTGCGAGCTGTACAAGAAGTTGAATAGTAAGGAAACAGAAAAGGACTTGTACCGATTGGCCAGACAAAGGGACAGAGCTGGAAAGGATGTGCAGCAGGTTAGGGTGGTAAAAGATGCACATGGTAATGTGCTGACAAGTGAGGAGTGTGTGCTGAGAAGGTGGAGGGAATATTTTGAAGAGCTGATGAATAAAGAAATGAGTGAGAGGAAAGGCAGGATGATGTGGTGAGAGTAAATCAGGAAGTACAAGAGATTAGTAAGGAAGAAGTGAGGGCTGCTATGAAGAGGATGAAGAATGGAAAGGCATTTGGTCCAGATGACATTCCAGTGGAGGCATGGAAATGTCTAGGAGAAATGGCAGTAGAGTTTCTAACCAGATTGTTTAATAAAATCTTAAAGTGAGAGGATGCCTGAGGAGTGGAGATGAAGTGTGCTGGTTCCTATTTTCAACAACAAGGGTGATGTGCAGAGCTGCAGTAACTACAGAGGCATAAAGTTGATCAGTCACAGCATGAAGTTATGGGAAAGAGTAGTAGAAGCTAGGCTTAGAAAACAGGTGAAGATCTGTGAACAGCAATATGGTTTCATGCCGAGAAAGAGCACTACAGATGCAATGTTTGCTCTGAGAATACTGTTGAAGTACAGAGAAGGCCAGAAAGAGCTACATTGTGTGTTTGTGGACTTAGAAAAGCTTATGATAGGGTGCCAAGAGAAGAGCTGTGGTATTGTATGAGGAAGTCTGGAGTGGCAGAGAAGTATGTTAGGGTAGTGCAGGACATGTACAAGAATAGTGTGACAGTGGTGAGATGCGCAGTCGGAATGACAAACTCATTCAAGGTGGAGGTGGGATTACACCAAGGATCAGCTCTGAGTCCTTTCTTGTTTGCAGTGGTGATGGACAGGTTGACAGATGAGATCAGACAGGAGTCCCCATGGACTATGATGTTTGCAGATGACATTGTGATCTGTAGTGAGAGTAGAGAGCAAGTTGAGTCTAGTCTGGAGAGGTGGAGATATGCTTTGGAGAGAAGGGGAATGAAAGTCAGTAGAAGCAAGACTAAATACATGTGTGTGTGACTGAGAGGGAGCCTGTTGGGAAACTGTAGTGACACGGACCCACAACAGGGGGCATAAATGAACGGACAATGGATGAGCCAAAAAGATAACAATTTAATGTTGTGAATGTGCACAACGAAATACAGACAATCACAGGTTTTGACTTCAGTCAATATACAAAGGTGACGTGTGGGCAGGCTCGAGGATAGAAGACGTCTGTCCAGAGAAGAGCCGGGCCCCACACGATTTCCACTGCCAGCGGATCTGAAGTACACCGGAGCCGCCAAGTCCTGAGTCCCCAGGTGGCCACCGTCTCCAGCTGTCAGACCTGGTACTGCTGGCAGGAGGCAGAAACAGTTAATGGTGGGTGTGTGTGCACACACCCAGTAGAACAATCAGCAGCAGTCTCTCTGTTAATGGGTGGGAAAAACACCTTCACCTCCGAAACAGGGGGTTGCGCCCCCTCGTGCCTGAAGCCAGCACTTCAGGCAGGACGCCCTCTGGTGGTGGGCCAGCAGTACCTCCTCTTCAGCGGCCCACACAACAGAGCCCAGTGGAATAGAGGACAGGGTGAGATGAAAACGACTGATCTGCTGTGGCGACCCCTAACGGGAACAGCCGAAAGACAAAGAAGTCTAACAATGGCAAGTAAAGGTAAATATTGAGCTGTAGAAAGCCTTCTTATTTTCATTTTTTTCTTATACAGGTGCACTGGATGCTGTAGCTGTTTGCATACAGCAGGTGGAGGCTGAAGTAAAGGAGCTGATTATAAAGATTAGTCCACCCTTCAAGATGACAGGTGGGCATGACACAAATTCAACATTTCAAATGAAAACTGTGACTGTTGGTATTAAGGTTTTTAAAATGTGCAGACAATTGTTACTGAAATAATAGAAATTAATTAATTTCACTCCTAACCACAGTGCAGTCTACAGACTGGAAGTCTGTAATGCATTTACCTGCAGCAAATTAAAGCATTTAAGTTTATCCACAAACATATTTTATTGACCCTGTGTCAAGGGAATAATGACAGGACTTTTCAAGATTCAAGGAGGCATGGCACAGAAGGTAGATGGATGCATATGCAGACTCACAGACACAAACGGAGTGATCAAAAAGGTTTCACCTGGAAGACTGGCGAAAGGGTTGGTACACAGTATAACAGTCAGCGAGGTGGAGGGAACAGGTAGACGTAAGGTAGTGGCGTGGTCAAATAAATAAGCAGAGTTCAGAGACACAGGCAGAGACAAAAGCAAGGTAAAAAAAACAAGGCAGGGTCAAACAGGCAGGCAATCGAACAAGGACTAAACAAGGCTGTGGTGGAAACAAACACAAGGCTTAAATACACAATGGGTAACCAGGGTGTGAAGATACACAGGTGCGTGGAACGTTCTGGCAGGGGGCGCTGTCAGACCAGAGAAGACAAGAGAGTTCAGTGACAAGTGGGCGTGACAGTCAAGAGCCGAAGGAAATGTGACAGTGCCACTCCCCAAAACCAACAGTGATAAAAATGAAGACCAAAACAAAGATAAGAAACACAAAAAACCTAAGAAATAAAGATCAAGAAAACCCCCCATGAAAAGAACAAATAACTAAACCAGAAAACAAAAGGCTAAGACTTATTTAGAACAGAACTCACAATGTGACTAAAGAATAACAAACAGAAAATCACAGGCCGGAGCCAGACAGTAGATCAAAGAGACACCGACAGAGGATAAAACTATACCATGAGCCCAGGACGGGGCAGAACCATGACAGGACTATTTTATTAATAGTTTTGGAGAAATCTGGTGTTGTCATTTGTTTTAAAATTAATTTGCATATATTTTAGTATGTGGAGAATTTGTATTTTTTTTTAAAGGAAAATATGAATATCAAAAACAGTTTAAAAGCAACTGGAATACATTTGATTGCATAACGAAAAGAAAACGGCAGAAGGGAGGAAAGGAAACACACTACGTTTATGCTCGTCTCATTATTGTGATCTCATATGGAGCCTGTTTTACATAATGATGCAGTTAAACTGAAAAACAGGTGATGTCATTGTGGTCCCTCTGCAGGTGCGTCTATATGTGTCAGTGTTAGTCAAAGTATGTCGGTATGAGTTTCATTCATCACCACATTCACTCTCTCTGGCTCTTAATTATTTCAAAGCTTAATTAGTGAGGATGCTGAAGTTTCTGGCCGTGTCGTCAGGAAGCGTGGGCACGATCCCTGTGATTTCATCACCTAGTTCACACAGCCACCTCCATCTTTGCACACTGTGATGATGGGATTTAATAACACAAACGCTTCTGCCATAAAGTCAACACAAACACTGGCAACTCAACGCTGAACAATACTGTATGGACGCATCACATTCTGACTGTGGCAACTACACGGTTTCATGTAATTCATTATGGATGACGGATTGTTGTTGTTGACTTGATCAGTGTTTACTGAGCCTGTAAATGGGAATCAGGTCCCACTGATGTTAAAGGGGTCATATTATTACGGTGGCTGAGAAGTGCAAATGGCCAAAACAAGTTTACAAAGTCCCGAAACAAATGGCTGGGAAGTGCAATTTAAAATTACAAATTTACAAATGAGCGATGAGAGAGATTCTTATGGATGGGGAACAGACCAAATGCAGAATGTGATTGCCTGAGGGGTCATTCAGTTTGTATTGGAGGAAGTGTTGAGGAAAGATACGCAGCTTATACGAGGTCTGTCCATAAAGTAACGGTCCTTTTTATTTTTTTCAAAAACTATATGGATTTGATTCATATGTTTTTACGTCAGCCAAGCTTGAACCTTCGTGCGCATGCGTGAGTTTTTCCACGCCTGTCGGTTGCGTCATTCGCCTGTGAGCACGCCTTGTGGGAGGAGTGGTCCAGCTCCCTCGTCGGATTTTCATTGTCAGGAAATGGCAGAATGATTTGGGCTTTTTTTCCATCAGACTTTTTTCAGAAACTGTTAGAGACAAGCAGCTGGAAACCATTCGAAAATTTTATCTGGCTTTGTGTGAAAATTTTACGGGCTTCACAGAGAACAAGGAGTGTTACAACAGCTTTAAGGACGGCCCACAATGGCGCACGGCACGCCGCGCTCCAAGCATCGAGAGGCAGAAACCACCACATCATTTCTAAACGGATGGCTCTGTGGAGCCGGGACCGTCGTGTGCAATTTCTCTGGTTATCACAAGAGCTGGACATCAGCCATTTTCCGGCAGATTTCACTTTTAACAAGAGATTTTGTCATGGAAAGCCGCGCGGAGGCTTCGCGCGTCACGACCAATTCTCTGATGAAGCCAGACAAAGGAACATCTCTGTTTCGGAGTGTTAGTGTAAATCAGGCTAGCCTTTCTTTCTCTGTCCCTCTCCTGCTCTTCTGTGGCCCCCAGTGTCTTCAGTTGAAGGCTAGAAGTGACTTTCTGCCAACTTGCATCATGACTAGCATAATACTGTGTGCTTCGAAATGGCACAGCTGAAATGAAAGCTGAAGGTTTTTAGCATGGCTAAAAACCTTCAGCTTCTGGGGAGTTAATGCTTTTTACTGACGCAAGGCAATCCCATAAGGATTTTATGTGCATGAGATTACTAGCAGTATAACTGAGTATCATCAGCATAGCAAGGAAAGGTAATCTGAAAACACCACAATATGTGCCTAAGGTGTGCTATATAAAGGGAGAAAAGCAGGGGGCCTAAGATGGACCCCTGTGGAACCCTGCATTTCATGTCACCAAGGTTGGAGGTAGTGTTGTTGTACAAGACACATTGAGAACGACTGCTTAGGTATGTTAACCATGCAAGGGCATTCCCAGTTATCCCAAAATGATTCTCCAATCTATCAAGTAGAATACGGTGATCCACGGTATCAGCACAACACTAAGATCTAACAGCATCGTAGTGGTGTCAGAATCCATTGCAAGCAGAAGATCATTCATCACTTTAGTGAGAGCCGTCTCTGTGGAATGATATTTTCTAAATGCAGACTGCAGTGGCTCAAAGAGATTATTCTCAGTAAGGTGGTCCACAAGCTGCTGTGAAACCACTTTTTCCAGAATTTTAGAACAAAACCATAGATTTGATATGGGCCTATAAATTTTCAATACGCTGAGGTATAGAACAATTTATCAAAACCGCATAATTCTAAATTGGAAGAGATTATTAGTGAAAATAGTTTAAATAAGGGAGCAATTTCCACATTTTATAGATTACTCTTATCCAATTCCTCTGATAACTCATTTTTAAAATTTGAAGCATGGAAGAAAGATTTAGACATACATTTATCATTAGAGGAGTGGGAATTGGTTTGTAATAAAACCCATAAGCAAACTATCAATTCTCGTTTGAGATTATTACACTACAAGTGGTTTATGCGGGTTTATGTTACTTTGGTAAAATTACACTAATATAATTCAAACATACCAGATACATGTTCTAAATGTGGAGAAGAAAAGGGAACACTGGTTCAATGTATTTGGGAATGTAGGGAAACCCTACCTCGAACACCGTGATGTACACCAGTGGTCAGGGAAGCCGTCTGACTGAGGAAGGAGTCCTTCTGGGATATGTTATTTCGGGGGACTCTGGAGGCAGTTGTAAGGCACCTGACTTGCACAAAATTATGTACTTATCATTTTCATTTTAAAATCAAAATGAATGGACATTTCATGTGTGTTTCTTTAGCATTTAGTGGAAACACCAAGCTGCAGATTCTGATAAATGTATACTGACATAATATTCATCATAAGCACCTAGAGTCAGCAAAGGCGTATGTGAGGATCCTGTTCGTGGACTTCAGCTCAGCATTCAACACCATAATCCCCGACATCCTCCAAACAAACGTCTCCAACCTCTCTGTGCCTGCTCCCACCTGCCAGTGGATCTCCGACTTCCCGACGGACAGGACACAGGTGTAGGAGGGATGTCTAGTCAGTGACAAGACATCCCTCCTACACCACATTGCCACCTGTTGCTCCTTGTCCTCTGCCAGGTGGTAGCCTCCACTCCTGCCTCGTCACATTCAACTCTACCATCTGCCATGATGAGGACCAGCGGCAAATCTACTACAACATAGATTATAACTCCTGTACATTATTTTGTTGTATTAAAATGATCAACTTTAACTTGCCTCCTGAGTCCTTTTGGTACAATTGTCTACGAGACACAGGTTAACCACACAGTACCACACTGTATTGATTAATGACTGATGGAAATAAAGTGGGCAGCATGGTGGCTTAGTGGTTAGCGCTGTTGCCTCACAGCGAGAAGGTTGTGGGTTCAATTCCCGTGGCCTTTCTGTGTGGAGTTTGCATGTTCTCCCCGTGTTTGCGTGGGTTTCCTCCGGGTGCTCCGGTTTCCTCCCCCATCCACAGACATGCGGGTTAGGTGGATTGGAATCTTTAAATTGTCCTTAGGTGTGGGTGTGTCTGTGTTTGTTTGTCTGTTTGTGGCCCTGCGGCAGACTGGTGTCCTGTCCTGGGTGTACCCTGCCTCACGCCCTATGACTGCTGGGATAGGCTCCTGCCCCCCGCGACCCCTAATTGGCCTAAGCGGTAGAATATGGATGGATGGAAATAAAGTGAAAAACTTGGAAATGTTCATGTATCCATCCCCTGGTTTGATGAAATACAGTTTGTAGTCAAAGTGATGATACACTGTAAATTATTCAGATGGTGCCCAAAAATGTTAATTTATGACTGTGCGCTTTCCTCACTGCTCTTCTCCCTCTATACCAGACCTGGGCAAACTGTGGCCCAGGGGCCACAAGCGGCCCTTTACATGTCTCTGTCCGGCCCTCATGAGGTCTGATTATTATTACATGTATTAAAAATGTCAAGCTTGTGTGTTGCAAATCATTAGAGAGGTTTATTTAGGTATATTTAAATATTTACATATTATTACAATAATAAAAATTACCTATAAAAGCTATTAAATAGGTAATTTTTTTGTAAAATTTGTAATGGGAGACAGCCGAGTTATCGATGGTGTGGCCCTCGGACTAATTCAGGTTCTCTATGTGGCCCCTTGTAAAAATTAATTGCCCACCCCTGCTCTATACAAACAACTGCACCTTGGAGAACCCCTCAAAAACCCCTCAAATTTGCTTTTTCATTTGAATTGTGAGCACTGCTTGGCGGGCTATTTTTGGAAAATTAAAAAGCAAATGCCCCTGTCTTTTTCTTTTCAGTTATGTCATAGAATGTGCATACTTGAAGATGAAAGTTAAAATTCAAATAGGATGGTGGAATTTTAATTTTATTCATGAGTCAAATAATGCACCCATGTTTTGAAAACTAAAAAGCCTTTCTGCTTATGATTTTTTTTTTTAATTTCTGACTTTGCTTTTTCATTTGACTTATGATCAGCTGACGGGTGAGAAGTGGCTTCTTCTATTAAAAACACAAGATACACAAAAAACATTTAATAAGTAATTTAAATCGCAAGACATCTTTCTCTAGATACTGCAAACAAACAAAATAACCGCACATCACGTTGAGGCGGGTGATGTTCGATATGAAAAATGAGCTGAAATAAGCAGCTTTTTGGAAACAATCGTCTGCCCGCAAAAATCCCAAACCCTCCAAATATCAATGTGGCTTTTACAAATAAATAAAACCCTAGAATTCACTTATAATGGTCGGATTTGCCAACACTGACAACAATGTTTGTTTTTACGCATTGCTCCTGAACGCGCGCAACGTTCCTTCCTTCTTTCCTTCCTTCCTTCTTTCCTTCCTGCATTTGACAGCGTCCCTCCTCCTCCTCCTCTTTTCATCCTCGGGCTTCTCACCGGCAAACAGTGACTCGGTGCCTTTTCCGTGGAGCGCGGAATAAAACACGGAGCGCCTGCGCACCCTCCCTGACAGCACGGTACGTTCGCTCTGCTTTTCTCTGCTCTGTTTTTCCTCTAAGCCGCTTTGATCGTGTGTGTTGGTTGATTAAATCTTTACAGGGTTTGTGTTTTGCTGACTGTCGGTGGCATTTTCCGCGCACGGATCGTGCACGCAGCTCGTTCGTGCGTTCCTTTGCGGTTCTTCAGCAGATTGGGAGTACGGATCCGGTTGTGCAGGAGGTCCGCGGAACACCAGCAGGTTGTTGCGTCGTTTGGTGCGCACCGCGCGCGCGCACACACACGCACGCACGCCTTTTGTCCTCTTCTGGACTCCGGGAATCAGCTGCGGGTTTGTTTGTGTTGTGCGTCAGCCGGTCCCTCAAACACGCCCTTACTCATTATGCAACACGCGCGCACACGCACGTGAGCACTGTGCGGCTCACGCCCTCCTATCAGCGCACACCGCGCCGCCACGTGCAGGTGACAGATTTGTGGACGTGCAGCTGCTGGAATTTTATGATGATTTTTTTCTTGTCTGACGCGCTCAGACAGGTTCCAGCGGGAAACAGCGTCACGTGACTCTGACTATTGTTAAAGAGCGTCACGTGACTGACCGCTGTTAAACTGCGTCACGTGACTCTGGTTCAGCAGAATGACGCTCCAAAAGAGATGATTAATGAGCTGCACTGACACGTCTCTGTGCTGAGTCAAGAGGGCAACAGCGCCCCCTACTGGGCATCACATTTTGAAATGTAGGCGTACACGTTTAGTTTTGCACCTGAAGGTTTGGTTCTGGTTCTTTACGCTGTCATTTCAATGCTTTTGATCCAAAGCTGCTCCACCGTGGGGTGTTAAAGGTCAGGGGTGGTCTGGGGGTCATTTCGTTCATGAACGTGTTGGTACGTTATCATTGGTGAGTTATTAGTTGATTTATTCAATGGAACAAGAATTTCACAGACCTTAACAGAATGATTCTGGATGGCAGTAATGATTGTATTTAAAGATCACGGCATGGAGCCGCTGTAAACGGCTCAGGCGGCCATTCACAGTGTGTTATTATGACTGTGTTAGTGTCTCTTGTATTTGAACCTGTGAAATGTTTTAAAACTCACCATTTGATGAAGTTGATAAACTGCGTGCTTTTAACCACCTGCTTCTCTTGAACCATATAATCATAATATATTTAGTGTAAAATCAAGTATTATTCCTCATATTTTGCGCTGAAGTTGGTCATCATGATTAAAATAAAACACTAAAAAAGTCCAGTGACTGGAAGCAAAGGCTGCCACACAAGAACATTAAAAATAAAGTGAAATGCCGTGATGCAGATAATGTTAAAATAATAAATTGTAAAAGGTTGAATGAAAATTGATGTCAGAAACAGTTATTTTGAAGATTTTCCCTAATGTTCACACATCTTCAATAAAGCTACAAAACTAAAAGCTCAGGAGCCTTAAAGTCACAATAATAATAATAATAATAAAAACTGTTAACTTGTTAATATGGACACAAAGTAAGTCCCTTCGGCTGCAAGGTGGATCTGCATCTGAAAACTGTTTCTGCAACGCGACTCCAGTTTGAAGCGTGAACCAATGAAGCAATGCTTCGATCTGCTGGCTCGTTGGTTCTTTGATTCGCTGCTCTTCAGAGCTCTTCAGAAACAGCAAGTCTGCTTCTTAACTCCTCTCAAAGCCATTAAAATACCGTGAGTTACTTTTGTGTGGATTAAAGTCACTAACTGGGACTCATGTCTTGTTGCAGTCAAGAAACGAGAATCATCCTCCGTTCCGTTGGCACAGCTCCAAACGTTGCGCGGCTCTCTGCTGAGACAGAGTCCGCTCGGAATTAATAACTTCAAAACGAATTGCCGCTTTAAATAAAATGACACCTCTCACAAATGTTGTAATACAGACAGTAAACTACAGTCGACTAAAACGTTTTTTTCTTCCCAAAATGAGACGTGCTGCATTCTTTATAAATTACATCCTGATGTGCAGCACAGCTGCAAGAGCTCAGCTCAAATGTATGGAAAGACATTCATGCCAATAATGTCTGAAAGGAAATGCTTTTGACAAAAACTACAGATTTTGTTTATTTCTATTTATGTCCAGAGATCAAGGATCCACCATGTAGAGTTTATTATGTCCAAAGTTTAAACATCCAGTGACCAATTTTATATTTATTTATTTTAAGACTCAATAAAATGTTGTTCAATTTCAATTTAATCAGCTTACAAAGTGCCAAATCACAACAAAAGCCGTCTCAAGACCCCTCACATAGAACTAGAACACATAGGGGAGGTGATGGTCTTGTGGTTAAGGTGTTGGGCTTGAGTCCAGAAGATCATGGGTTCAAATCCCCGCCTGACTGGAAAATCACTAAGGGCCCTTGGGCAAGGCCTTTAATCCCCTATTGCTCACGGTGTGTAGTGAGCGCCTTGTATTTGTATGGCAGCAGCCTGACATCGGGGTGAATGTGAGGCATAATTGTAAAGTGCTTTGAGCGTCTGATGCAGATAGAAAAGCGCTATATAAATGCAGTCCATTTAACAGTTCAACATAAAAAATTAAAATAAATAAAAATGAAAAAATTCAAATAGATAATTAAAAACAGAATAAAAACAGATAAAAAAAATAAAAACTATTCATATGAAAGAGAATAAAAATAGGCTTTAAGTCTTGACTTAAAAATGTTCACGGACTCCAACTGCCTCACGGTCGCAGGAAGACCGTTCCACAGAGCAGGTGCATGAGAAGAAAAAGCTCTTTGACCCTTTGACATAGAAAACCTATAAAGCCTACTTTTAGTACACAAAAAATTCACAAGAGGTATCGATAAGGGAATCGATAAGGAATTGGATCGATAAGCCGAATCGATAATGGTATTGATCAAATCTTATCGGTACACATCCCTAGTACTGATGTTGGCCGTTGTGTACCAGAAATATTCCAGCTTGTTCCTGTTGCAAGAAACATTTCAAACAGTGTTGCCTGTCAGCTGATTTCCTGGCCGCCGTTGTCAGTGTTTGCTGATGGGGCAAGTCGGGTCGTTCCTTGTCTGCAGACCTTCGACATGACTTGTGATTTGGTGCTACATAATGTTTGTATGCACCGTGTTCAGCTGGGTGATCTTTGAGCCTGGTGCTGTTGTAAAGTATATTATGGACCAGTGGCAGCTGGTGATGTTGATTTTTAGGAGGTTGCACCTTCACTCCTTCATGAAGGGAGATTTGCTACAAGGTGACGTGTACCTAATATATTGACAACTGAATGTATGTTTGCAGCCAAATACAGTAAACTTGCTACAGCTCTCTCTCTCTGTCTCTGTCTCAGTATTACCACTCATCAGCTGACAGTAATAATCAATGTATGTAATGATTATACGTAGAACTGCTATAAACTATTTAGGTGTGTTATTATGACTCTGGTAGTCTCCATTAGGAGTGTGTCTAATGTAGGGGTGCCCGAGTTCCTGACACTCTTAGTTGTCTCCCTGTTCCAACACACCTGAATTCAATGAAAGACTCGTTAATAGGCTTTTAATGAGCCTTTCATTGGCTGCAGAATGCTTCAATCTTTGCTTCTACCTTTTATATCTAACACAATTAATTGATCATACAATATGGTAAATGGACTGCATTTATATAGCACCTTTCCATCTGCATCAGATGCTCAAAGCGCTTTACAATAATGCCTTACATTCACCCTGATGTCAGGCTGCTGCCATACAAGGCTCTCACTACACACTGGGAGCATTAAGGACCTTGCCTAAGGGCCCTTAGTAATTTTCGGTCAGGCTGGGTTTTAACCAAGGATGCTCTGGTCTCATGCCCAATGCTTTAACCACTAGACCATCACCTCCCTACAATACTAGGTACTGTAGCTTAGTTTTTCTACAGTCAACTTCTTGTTTTGAATTCAGCTAGCGTAACATTTTATTTTAAATTTTCGAAGCATGCTCCAAGATTCCAAAAAGTGCTTTGTACTGATCTTTGCTTTGAATGACGTCATGTGATAATCATAAAAGCACATGGACAAAATAAGACAAAAGAATAAGAAAGACCTTTATTAATCCAGAAGGAAATTGTTTTGCTAGAGTGGTGCAACAGTAAACAGTTATAATGAGTACAACGTGTTTATGCAAAATGACTGACAGACATTTGATGTTTGACAGTATCGCACATAACTCTGAGTGACTGAAAAACTCTGATCACTACGTATTCATCCTGAAGAAGGGGGAGGAGTTATACAGTCCCAGTGCCACAGGTAGGAAGGACCTCCTGTGGTGCACCTCGGGGGTTTCAGTCTTTGCTCAAAGGTGCACTGCCAGGACGTCAGTGTGGCATGCAGGGGGTGGGTGGTGGTGTCACAGACGGTGAGCAGTTTTCTCAACATCCTCCTCTTCAGCACCTCCATCACAGACTCCAGTTCCACCCCCAGGACAGAGCCAGCTCTCCTGATGAGCTTGACGAGTTTGTTCATGTCAGCTGCCTTCAGCCTGCTGCCCCAGCACACGACAGCATAGAAGTTGACGCTGGAGACCACTGACTGATAAAACATCTGAGTGATAGTTGGAAGTTAAACTTGGAATACAAAAGCTGTGGCGGTCATCTGAGTACCAATAACTTTTATGATTTTCATGTCCAGAGTGACAGCGGGTGAGTGAAACTCCTGCATTTTGAGTGGGTGATTTGTCCGTGTCCAATCAAATTACATTAAAAAAATGTGAAAAATGTTTCCAGCTGATTCAGGATGCACAGAGCAGTGACCCTGAGGGAAAGTTTGGTGCTCAAATTGAAACTCAGCCTCAGGTCACATGATTGTGAAAAGTTTATGGTCATCCACAGACTTTCATATGACCGGTGACCCGACCAGGAGGTGGACTTTACTCTCACTCACCAAAATCAAATGAAAACACTGAAGTAGACCAGCGCTTACAGACTCTGACTTTTCTCAGTATGTGGAGGGGGTGGTGACCTCACACCCTTCAGTGACCAGTTGCTCCTGCTATACACAAAGTTCTGTATTGTGGATTTGTTTTCTTGCCTGGGTTTGGAGAAGTTGGTCCAGCTCCAGCTGGTTCCTGTTGCAGGGTCCCGGGTTCTGGTTTGTGCCCGACTGCTGTCACACAGCATCCATGTTGTTGGCATCAGGCGCTCTCCTGTTCCTGGTGTGATGGACTTCCAGCGTGTCACCTGATGATGCTTTTCCTGAGCTTCCATGGAGCCGTGATCCCATGTCAGCACCCGGATCCCCATTTCTCCATGTTTGGTGATCCAGAGTAGGTCAGATCGATCAAAGTGAATCAGGCTCAAAGATTTGTTTCTTTGTGGTGCACACAACTTTTTATTGTGTGTGTGATGTTTGAGGGAGCAGCTGGGATTTCATGGCCCAGGATGCTGCCTTTCACCATTTGCAATTTAAATGAGGGAGCATGAGGCACAGCGCGTGTCCGCGGCGGCTCTTGGCTGCTGTGTCTTCTGTTGGACTTCATCATTTCTTGCACAATAACTCAACCTTTTTTTAAGTGACTTCACCAGGAGCAGAGAGTGTCTGTCTGTTTCCGGTGACATGGTTCAGGATGAGGCTTGTTCGTTTTACTTCTTACTCGAGTCACTGTTTATTTTGTAAATAACTGCTGGCTCAGGCAGGGCATTGTGGGTAACAGTGTCAGGTCATCCTGTCTTTCTCATTGATGTCATGCAACAAATAAACAACTCGGGCTTCGTTTCCACCGAGCTTTTGTTTTGGCGTCAGAGATTGAATCACTTCTGTGTCGAGACACTCGAGTTTCGTGTCCTTTCGTCAGTAGTACAGTGGTACTAAACTATTTGTGTGCTCCTCATGTGGCAGAAAGTTTGTTCATTCTGCAGAAAAATGAGCAGTACACTAGACACAGGAAAGACGACTGAAGCTGTACAGAAACGTGTAGCACTAGACAATAAAACTGAAGAGGACCACAGCGACTGTGATCTTAAAGCAAACCTTTTGGAAGCAATGTGAAATTTCGGGCTCAAAAATGCGAAAGAATATCCTGGTGTAAATATTCAAATGCAAAATGAAGCTTTGACACAAAAGCTTGCTGGAATCAAGTCCTTATCTGGCAACATGGGGAAGTGATGGTGTGGTTAAGTGTTGGGGTTGAGACCAGAGGATCCTCGGTTCAAACCCCCTAGTTGCTCCCGGTGTGTAGTGTGCGCCTTGCATGGTAGCACCTTGTCATCAGTGTGTGAGTGTGTATGGGTGAATGTGAGGCATTATTATAAAGCTCTTTGAGCTTCTGATGCAGATGGAAAAGCACAATATAAATGCAGTCCATTTATATTCAAGATGCCTCAAACAAAATAAATGTGATTATTTAGATTAGTGGCATATTGTTTTCCAGGCAAAGGGGGATTTTTTTTTTTTTTTTTCAATCACCCCAAAGTTTGTGTTTCCAAATTCAGCTCCAAGTGGGAATTTGCCTTTTAAAGGAGATCTTAGTAGATCTTAGTGAACTGTTGGACTTAACTAAAAGGAAATATGAGCCAACAACCCAGCTGTCAACCGAAACAATGGAAATGATTCCAAAACTCCAACAGGAAATCCAATGTGTAGCTTTGCAAAAGATGTCCAGTGTGTGAAATTATGTATGAATAACACGGGAAGGTTATGAAAAGAAAATACACAGGTAGAACAAAGAAGAGGTCAAAGTGTTGGGGGGAGAAAAACACAGAACGTGCAGAAAAATAAAAATGCATTTTTTAATAGAAACGAATAGAATGGGATTTCCATAAAGTCTGAAGTCCAAAGGAAAATGAACAAGTCAACACAAAGTTCCACTAAGATAAACAGACAGAATCACGGAGCGTGGCTGATTTAAAGTGGTGTTCACTGATCAATCATCAATCTGCATTGATCAGGATGATGCTAGAACATTTGTGTCCTTTGTATAAAGATCATTAATTCCTCCACTCGTTTATCATGTGAGGTGAATAACCAGGAGAGAATCATCACCTCAGCAGGCCGGTGGACATCTGGACACATTTCTCATTCCATCAACAGAAAATCAGTTTGGTGGCGATGAAGTCGTTGGTCAGGATGGTCACCTTACCACAGAGCAAAGAGTGCTGGAGCTTTTCTACAGGAAATACAAATCAGCACAGTGACACAGCCAGAGAACAGTGCCGAGCTCAGATCGACTGGTCCACAACACGGGTCCGTCCGGCAGAGCCGACCTGTTAACCGCGAATGGACAGCGTTTGATGGAGAATGTAGTTAGTCCTCAAAGTATTCATGCTGTCATGAAGGACAGACAAAGAAACACCACATACTTGTGCTGATTCTTTATGAAAATTCAGTAAGTATATCTAATATATTCCCATTCTAAGGTGGACCTATGCCAGTATACTAAGGTACATCTCAATATCTAAAAAGGAAGAGTAAAATAGGAGAGTAGAAAAGAGTAGAGTAGAACTACTTAGGTGACTGGTCTTGAGAACCAGGGATGGTAGGTTAAAAAGCTTTTTTTAGGTTTTTTTATGTTGATGATTCTATAATTTTTTTTTCCTCAACATTGAGTGACAACTTTTTTGTTTGTACTCTATCTGGAAGACAACACACTGTTAATGAACCTATTTAAATATAATTAGTTTGAGGTTTGTGTCACGATGGAAGAATATTCAGGTGTTGAAGAAAAATAGTTTTGTGTTGTAACTGTGAGGCTTTTTTTTTTTGTTTTTGTTTTTTTTTTGCTATGATATAAGAAACTTTTGTTCATATGGTGATTACTTAATTTTTTTCCAGGGATTGTAAAATAAGATCTGTTCAGAATGTGTCTCAAACAACAACACAAATAACTTTATTTTTTGTATTGCATTTTCACATTAAATGCATAAAAAAAACTTTACCAATTTACATAAGTGTGACATAATTTGGTTGGCTGCTTGCACAAAATTCTTGAAGATGAACACACTCCAAAATGGCTTTATAGTTATATAAATCTAACATGTTTAGTATTTTTTTTTCTTACGTTAAAGTTAACAAGAAATAAACACTTGTAACCAGATAATTCCTCTGACGTGGTTGACAGTATGTCTTATGAAGCTGTTAACATGCTAACTAGTGACAGAGGAACGTCACTGTGAAAGACTTTAAACTGAAATAAGTCAGTCGAGTTTTGGCTCCATTTTGGGGTCAAGCATGAAGTACAAGTTCATACTGACAGTCAGGTTTCCCCGTTCTTTAATAATCTATTGAAACATTGTGTACAGTAATGCCAGTTGGCTACGTCCTGAGAACACCCATAAAGCAACAAACACCAACTGTTGTTGTCCTCATTTGTAGCTTCAGTGTTGAGGACCCCAGCAACTGAAGAAGGCCAATAGTGCAGCAGATAATATCAGTTTTACAGCAAGATCTAATGCTAATGCTGGTACAAACACCAAATTTTGCCATGATGATTCCCAAGATATCTATTCATTTTCTATACCTGCTTACTCCAGTAGTATCCCAGCACTCATAGGGCATGAGGCGGGGTACACACAAGATGCCAGTCTGTTGCAGGGCCACAAATAGACAAACACACATCTTTGCACCCACAGGCAATTTTAAGTTTCCAGACCACCTAACCCGCATGTCTTTGGATGTGGGAGGAAGCCGGAGTACCCAGAGGGTCAATTTTGCCTGCAGATATTAAATATTGATATTATATAGATGAATGCTTTCAGAACATGTGCTGGGTGGAAACCATTAATACTAAATATAACACACTTCACTCTAATTTGGCACATAAGCAAAATAAAACATATGAAATACCTTAAATGGCACATAAAAATAATCTAACTTAATGAAATTTGACATCAGTATAATTTTAATCAGTCAAATGGAAGCATTTCTATGCAAAAACTGAATTCTGATAGGTCATTTTGGCAGCCGGCTGCACGGTGGATTAGTGGTTAGCACTGTTGCCTCACAGCGAGAAGGTCATGGGTTCAATTCCCGTGGCCTTTCTGTGTGGAGTTTGCATGTTGTCCCCGTGTTTGCTTGGGTTTCCTCCAGGTGCTCCGGTTTCCTCTCACATCCAAAGACATGCGGGTTAGGTGGATTGGAGTCTATAAATTGTCCGTAGGTGTGTGTGTGTGTGTGTGTGTGTGTCTGTTTGTTTGTCTGTTTGTGGCCCTGCGACAGACTGGCGTCCTGTCCTGGGTGTACCCCGCCTCGCGCTCTATGGCTGCTGGGATAGGGTCCAGCCCCCCACGACCCTTAATTGGACTAAGCGGTAGAAGAGGAATGAATGAATTTTGGCAGCTGTCTTGGTGAATGGCCACCATATTGGCTTTTCAAGTGGCTAATCAACCAGATATGCTGAGTAATGTCCTGAGACTTAATAAGCCAAATTTGATGCTTGTACCACCAAATACATGCTTTTTCCGTTATCTGCTCCACGGCTTGGACACGACCACATTTGGCCTGGGTGCAGCAGATCGATGGTTGCTTTCAAGAGGTGGGGATGGACCAGTTATCTGCCTGAGTGGTTGCCATCCAGGACCCAGGGAGTTTCTGCAGTGACCTGACGTATTGTATGAATATTTGCTGAAACACAGCACAGATTTAAACATAACTGTTGAAATTTAAAGAATCACCATTTTATCAGTCAACTGAAACCAGCAATTATTTGGACATTTTTAAATTATGCAAGATTATTAAAAGAAAAACAGCGTTTTGCACATTTCTCTGCCTGAGGAGAACTAAATGCACTTTCTTGGAAGTGTTGGAGTGTTCTATATGGAAGGCGACGCTGCCTCATTGATCCATTGATTGGATGTTGATGGTGTTTTAATTCCAGCTGCTATAGTGCAGCTTTGTGTTTTTCCGCCTTTAATCTTATTCCGCTTTAAACGCTTTTTTATTGGTTTGGAATAACCAGAAGAGGATGAAACGCCACGACGGTGACACTTTTGTGTTTTTGCACTGGAATTAAGACTCATCAGCTCCTGCAGTCTCGTGATAATCTTGTTACTTGCTGTTGTGCACAGCTGCTACGGTAAGAAAACGTGCACAGAAACACCAGTGCACGTTTTCTTACCGTCTGCACGCCGCTCTGATCAGGCCTTTATTTTTAGCTTTGTCGTTCGCAGCTTTGGGCCATTTCTTGCTTCCTCAGATTGCATCATCATTCTGCAGCGGGATGAGGGAAGGAGTGAAGAGAAGCTGCTTGGTGCCAGAAGGCGTCCATGAAGACTCGTGCGTCTTCATGTTGGATGGAAGCATCACTTTGTCCTAGTGAAGGGGAAATAGAGGGGCGTGTCTGGGTTCCGCCTGATGATTACAGTGAGTCAGCAGTTTTTTCTGGGTTCTTTTCCTCTTTGCATATGGCTCCTTCCCGTCTTATGACTCTGCCTCTCGTCATGTTTACTGCCTTTGATCTGCTGCAAACTGCATCTCCCAGTTTTTCTTTTTCATTTGAACAGAAAAGTACAATTTATATTTTGGGCTAAGTGGCTTTATCTTTCGAGACAAAACAGTGGACACACAATTCTCAAAACCAGCAGCTGTTGCTTATTTTGTATGTGTACTTTACATATACACTTGTGTTCAAAAGTTTACATACCCTGACAGAATTTTTGCTTTTTTGGCCATTTTTCAGAGAATATGAAAGACAACACAAAAACTTTTTTTTCACTCATGGTTAGTGGCTGGATGAAGCCATTTATTGTCAAACAACTGTGTTTACTCTTTTTAAATCAAAATGACAAGAGAACTACCCAAATGAACCTGATCCAAAGTTTCTTAATACTGTGTATTGCCCTCTTTAACATCACTGACAGCTTGGAGTCTTTTGTGATAGTTGTGGATGAGGCTCTATGATGGTGAAGCTGCCACTGAATATGTTTCGGACTTTATTTACATCAATTACAAAGAAATACAAACAATATGGCACTCTATGGTAAATCTGCATGGAGTAGACAGTTCTCAAAAACTGAGTGACTGTGCAAGAAGGAGAAGAGTGAGGAAAGCCACCAAGACACCCAGACAACCCAGGAGAAGTTATAGGCTTACGTGGCTGTGATTGGAGAAATTGTGCACAGTGCAAGCTTTGCATTTTGTATCACCAGTTATCCATCTTCATGATGAAGTGGTATAGAGGAGGATTTTGCCAAGGTACATCTGAGATGCAAGCCTGGATTTCATCTGTTTTGGTGAAAGAAAATCCTCCTCTGCTCTACTCCACTATGAAGCTAAGAGTAGTGATGCAAGTCTGAAATATATTCAGTGGCAGCAGTGGTGGGCACAGATAACAAAAAATTAACTTTGATAACAGATAATCAGATAACTGAAAAGTTATCTTTGATAATATGTTAGTTTAAATGAGTCAACACCCCCAAGTCACACTAACTGTCAGAATGCTCGTAGCACGGGCCGGGGCGGAGGATTGGCAGCAATCTTCCATTCCAGCTTATTAATTAATCAAAAACCCAGACAGAGCTTTAATTCATTTGAAAGCTTGACTCTTACTCTTGTCCATCCAAATTGGAAGTCCCAAAAAACAGTTTTATTTGTTATTATCTATCGTCCACCTGGTCGTTACTGTGAGTTTCTCTGTGAATTTTCAGACCTTTTGTCTGACTTAGTGCTTAGCTCAGATAAGATAATTATAGTGGGCGATTTTAACATCCACACAGATGCTGAGAATGACAGCCTCAACACTGCATTTAATCTATTATTAGACTCTATTGGCTTTGCTCAAAAAGTAAATGAGTCCACCCACCACTTTAATCATATCTTAGATCTTGTTCTGACTTATGGTATGGAAATAGAAGACTTAACAGTATTCCCTGAAAACTCCCTTCTGTCTGATCATTTCTTAATAACATTTACATTTACTCTGATGGACTACCCAGCAGTGGGGAATAAGTTTCATTACACTAGAAGTCTTTCAGAAAGCGCTGTAACTAGGTTTAAGGATATGATTCCTTCTTTATGTTCTCTAATGCCATATACCAACACAGTGCAGAGTAGCTACCTAAACTCTGTAAGTGAGATAGAGTATCTCGTCAGTAGTTTTACATCCTCATTGAAGACAACTTTGGATGCTGTAGCTCCTCTAAAAAAGAGAGCTTTAAATCAGAAGTGCCTGACTCCGTGGTATAACTCACAAACTCGTAGCTTAAAGCAGATAACCCGTAAGTTGGAGAGGAAATGGCGTCTCACTAATTTAGAAGATCTTCACTTAGCCTGGAAAAAGAGTCTGTTGCTCTATAAAAAAGCCCTCCGTAAAGCTAGGACATCTTTCTACTCATCACTAATTGAAGAAAATAAGAACAACCCCAGGTTTCTTTTCAGCACTGTAGCCAGGCTGACAAAGAGTCAGAGCTCTATTGAGCTGAGTATTCCATTAACTTTAACTAGTAATGACTTCATGACTTTCTTTGCTAACAAAATTTTAACTATTAGAGAAAAAATTACTCATAACCATCCCAAAGACGTATCGTTATCTTTGGCTGCTTTCAGTGATGCCGGTATTTGGTTAGACTCTTTCTCTCCGATTGTTCTGTCTGAGTTATTTTCATTAGTTACTTCATCCAAACCATCAACATGTTTATTAGACCCCATTCCTACCAGGCTGCTCAAGGAAGCCCTACCATTATTTAATGCTTCGATCTTAAATATGATCAATCTATCTTTGTTAGTTGGCTATGTACCACAGGCTTTTAAGGTGGCAGTAATTAAACCATTACTTAAAAAGCCATCACTTGACCCAGCTATCTTAGCTAATTATAGGCCAATCTCCAACCTTCCTTTTCTCTGAAAAATTCTTGAAAGGGTAGTTGTAAAACAGCTAACTGACCATCTGCAGAGGAATGGTCTATTTGAAGAGTTTCAGTCAGGTTTTAGAATTCATCATAGTACAGAAACAGCATTAGTGAAGGTTACAAATGATCTTCTTATGGCCTCGGACAGTGGACTCATCTCTGTGCTTGTTCTGATAGACGTCAGTGCTGCTTTTGATACTGTTGACCATAAAATTTTATTACAGAGATTAGAGCATGCCATAGGTATTAAAGGCACTGCGCTGCGGTGGTTTGAATCATATTTGTCTAATAGATTACAATTTGTTCATGTAAATGGGGAATATTCTTCAAAGACTAAAATTAATTATGGAGTTCCACAAGGTTCTGTGCTAGGACCAATTTTATTCACTTTATACATGCTTCCCTTAGGCAGTATTATTAGACGGTATTGCTTAAATTTTCATTGTTACGCAGATGATACCCAGCTTTATCTATCCATGAAGCCAGAGGACACACACCAATTAGCTAAACTGCAGGATTGTCTTACAGACATAAAGACATGGATGACCTCTAATTTCCTGCTTTTAAACTCAGATAAAACTGAAGTTATTGTACTTGGCCCCACAAATCTTAGAAACATGGTGTCTAACCAGATCCTTACTCTGGATGGCATTACCCTGACCTCTAGTAATACTGTGATACTTCCTCTAGGCTGGACTATTGTAATTCATTATTATCAGGTTGTCCTAAAAGTTCCCTAAAAAGCCTTCAGTTAATTCAAAATGCTGCAGCTAGAGTACTGACGGGGACTAGAAGGAGAGAGCATATCTCACCCATATTGGCCTCTCTTCATTGGCTTCCTGTTAATTCTAGAATAGAATTTAAAATTCTTCTTCTTACTTATAAGGTTTTGAATAATCAGGTCCCATCTTATCTTAGGGACCTCGTAGTACCATATCACCCCAATAGAGCGCTTCGCTCTCAGACTGCAGGCTTACTTGTAGTTCCTAGGGTTTGTAAGAGTAGAATGGGAGGCAGAGCCTTCAGCTTTCAGGCTCCTCTCCTGTGGAACCAGCTCCCAATTCAGATCAGGGAGACAGACACCCTCTCTACTTTTAAGATTAGGCTTAAAACTTTCCTTTTTGCTAAAGCTTATAGTTAGGGCTGGATCAGGTGACCCTGAACCATCCCTTAGTTATGCTGCTATAGACGTAGACTGCTGGGGGGTTCCCATGATGCACTGTTTCTTTCTCTTTTTGCTCTGTATGCACCACTCTGCATTTAATCATTAGTGATTGATCTCTGCTCCCCTCCACAGCATGTATTTTTCTTGGTTCTCTCCCTCAGCCCCAACCAGTCCCAGCAGAAGACTGCCCCTCCCTGAGCCTGGTTCTGCTGGAGGTTTCTTCCTGTTAAAAGGGAGTTTTTCCTTCCCACTGTAGCCAAGTGCTTGCTCACAGGGGGTCGTTTTGACCGTTGGGGTTTTACATAATTATTGTATGGCCTTGCCTTACAATATAAAGCGCCTTGGGGCAACTGTTTGTTGTGATTTGGCGCTATATAAAAAAATTGATTGATTGATTGATAAAGATAAAACAATAAACAAAAATGTATCAGAAGTTACAGATAACCAATAAATTCCATTATTTTCTCTAGTACATTTACAGCTACTAATAAACTGAATTTGAGTTTTAACACCACGATCGCTTCTGGCAGCATCAAAAGCGACAACACACCCAAACAGTGAGCCCACACTTCTGTCTTTGAACATCTTGCCACCCTGCTGGAAGCTCTTGTTTACTACATGACTTCCAGCACAGAAGCAAGCCATGTGCAGCCACAAAGCTCAGCTCTCTACCCAATCACAACGCTCCAGTCAGGCGGAGGTCTTGGAAAATAAAGCAATGCTGAGTTATGGTTTTGATTTATAAATAACATTAATACTGATAGAATAACTCCATTAATGTCAATTCTGTCATTTGTACAAAGTTAAAATATAACATACGAGGTGTATTAGATAAGAAACCGACACTTTTATTTATTTTTTTTAACTATATGGATTTGAATGACGTGCGATTACACCAATCATGCTTGAACCCTCGTGCGCATGCGTGAGTTTTTTCACGCGTGTCGGTGACGTCATTTCCCTGTGGGCAGGCCTTGAGTGAGATGTGGTCCCGCCCTCTCGGCTGAATTCCTTTGTTTCACACGCTGCTCGAGACGGCGCGCGTTGCTTTATCAAAATTTTTTCTGGACCTGTGAGGAATATCCGAGTGGACACTATTCGAGAAATTTAGCTGGTTTTCGGTGAAAAGTTTAACGGCTGTTTCTGTCGCTGTAAGGACTTCCCACGGAGCGGGACGTCGCGCAGCGCTTCCAGGCGCCGTCGTCGGCCTGTTTCGACCTGAAAACATCCTAATTTAAGGCTTAATTCACCCAGGACGTCGTGAGAGAACAGAGAAGATTCAGAAGAGGCCGGCATGAGGACTTTATGCAGACATTCCACTCGTCGTTTCCGTGACGACTCGGCGAATCTGTGTGCGCCGCGACAGGAAAAACACCTCCGTGTTGAAAACCATTTGTAAAATTCAGGCGGCTTTTGATGGCTTTCAACAAGTGAGTAACTGAGAAATTGTTTAACAGCTTGGGCATGTTCCAACTTCGTTAAGGTTTCCAACGGAGGTGTTTTTTCTGTCGCGACCCCCCTCGCTCGGGTCCGGCCCGACATGCGACTCTGCCTGCACGTTCTTTCATTACAAAATGTCCATTAACAATGGAATGTCCGAATAAACTCCTCATGCTGACTTCTTCTGAAACTTCTCTGTTCTCTGACGACTTACTGGGTCAACAGAGCCTGAAATGTGGAAGTTTTCAACTTGAAACGGCGAGACGCTGCCGCCTCGAAGCGCAGATCGCTGTCAGGCGCTGTGGGCCGTCCTTAAAGCGACACTACCAGACCAAAATCTCTCATCAGCCGTTAAAATTTTTACCGAAAACCAGCTGAATTTATCGAATGGTGTCCACTCAGTTGTGCCTTACAGCGTTTGAAAAAATTTTTATCAAACAAAGCAGCAGTCTCTGAGCCATTCCTAAACAATGAAAAAACGATGAGAGGGTGGGCCACTCCTCACTCAAAGACTGCCCACAGGCAAATTACGTAACCGACAGGCGTGAAAAAACTCTCGCATGCCCACGAGGGTTCAAGAACATGTGATTCAAATCCATATGGTTTTTGAAAAAAATAATGTCGGATACTTTTCTAACAGACCTCGTATATCTTTTAATGTTGAATAATGCACTAATTCTGAAGTTTTGTAAAAAACACAGACAGATCGCAAAGGATTCTGGGTAAAATGTGCCTCTGCTAAACACTGATTGGTTCAGTCATTCATTATGTAAACCAACACGTTAATGTGAAGTGTGTCGTGTGTTGGTGATTAACATGCACTCAATATTGTCTTGACATACAAATTTTGGCTATTCGCCCTATTGATGTTTCAAATCGCTCTGATCATGCTGCACTTTAACCGTTGCACACGGACAACACCATTAACATTGCAACATAAAACTATTTTTATATTGTGCCTAAAACTCGCGTGAATATATTCTCAATTCTCTTTAGACGTTGTTATTGTGTTTGTTTTATGTAAACATGCGAGAATCACAGGCTGTCTCTCCGTTATTTTGAATGGGAGTTGCTGTGAGCTGCAGTCGCTTCCTGATCATGTCCTTCTGGGAGAAAGTGAAGTTTGCTCTTTAACATCTTGATTATTGTTCTTTACAACACTGTTTGTCCTCTTTGTTCGAGACTAATATATATAATATGTCTGAAATTCGGTTTGCATTTATTAAATTCCACACAGATTAAATGTAGCAGACACGGATTATTGGTTATAATTGTTTTAGCAAGTTTTCAGGGTATCATGCAGCAGTCTCTTATTAACGTGACGAAAAGCATAAAATACATGTTTGTAAGCTCATATTCAACATATTCAAAAGAAAGTATCAAAAAGTATTGCAGTTTTAAATAAGGCTAAACACATTCTTGATGGCAAATCACTACACACTCTGTATTGTGCATTGATTGCACCTTACCTGACTCATTGTGCTGAATAACTATAAAACTACAGTGCAGCCATTATTCATCCTTCAAAAAAGTGCATTAAGAACAATCCACAATGCAGGGTATCATGATCATACCAATGCATTGTTCATTAAATTGAAAATATTAAAACTCTATGATCTGATAACGTTCAAGACTGTTCAATTCATGTACAAAGTGAAAAATAAGAAGTTGCCATTCGGAATTCAATTTTTTTTTTTCCTTTTTTTTTTACGCAAAGAGATATATAATTAAGGGGTTTGTATCATTTTAAAATTGTGGGTGCTCGGACGACCAGGAAATGCTTCTGTGTCTCCATTTGTGGCCCCAAAAAATGAAATCATGTACCTGAGGAACTCAAACAATGTCTAAATATTAACCAGTTCAAATATTTATATAAGGGAATTGTGTTCTCTGGATATGTACCTGATGAAACAGGTTGTTTGTGTGCTGTATGAAACATCTGCTACACTTGAATCCTTACTACTGAAAATGTATGGTGGTAACTAACACGTAATAGGAGCTGTTTGGGAAATATGTGACTTCACATTTTGTTTGGAAATGATCATTCATGATCAGGCACATAGCCTGGTTTAATTTGACTGTACGGAGGGGTGTAGCGCTGCTTCTGCCTTTTGGAAACTATATGTACATTGTTACATTGTTTTCTTTTTTCTTTTCTTTCTTTTAACTACTTTGTCTATGAGTTTTGTTTGTTTGTGTACAAGGTATTTTTGTTAAGCATATATGTGCCTAATGAATTCAATTAAACAGGAATGAACAGGAATGTCCATTGGGATGGATTTTTCTTTGAGCACACTTTGTGAACAAATCTTAGGGCCCCTTCGCACATAGTATGAATAAGTACATCTCAGAGCGAATCATGGCGAAACAGCTCGTATGAGCGAACCATGCAAACATTGCACCGACGGGCATGTGTGCTTGATCGCGGTGCGATGGTTCATGCAGGCGATGGTGTCTTTTGAGCAGGAACACAGTGTGAGCAGCTGCACCACTTCATGCTGTTGATGTGGAGAACAATAAAATAAAAACCAGCTGTATATAAAACCAGCTGTAAATATCACTCATTGGATGCCAGTGATATTAGACCGCGATTATAAAGACCGCTGCAGCCCGGCGTGAAGGCGAAAGATGTTTTATATATTTCCACGTGAGGACAGCAGGCAGAAACACACAAACGCGTTCATGTCCAACCAAACACGGAACGTGTTCTCTAGCTGGGACGTTCAGCAGCAGAGATCTTTACAGCCGCAGCTGTGAGCGGACACGTTCAGCGCCCAGACCAACGTGTCACTCTGTGTTATGTGGTCATTCATTTTCATTATTTGTTATGTAATTGTGTATGTAGGTATTTTTGTAATTATTTATGTACCTGTGCTGGCGGTGGTTTGGGTGTTTGTAATGTGTGCACTGAGCCGTCATCCAGCTGTCAGTGTGCTGTGATCAGCTGACAGGCCCCTCCCCGTGCTGTGTGCGAAATGAAACATTATTTTGTGATGGTTTCACAGAGAAACCCAGACAGGCACTACTGCTGTGCTGCCCAATGTGGGGTCCACAGGCCACATTTGGCCCATCCTTCCTTTGATTTGGCTCACGTTGACAACTGGCAAGCTGTCCAGACTGGTCAAAGGAAAAAAGGTGCCTCTGTTTTTAAGGGAAGAACTAAATAAAAAGAACAGACCAGTAAGATACCTGATGACAGACGCTGTTGCTTCCAGGACAATTATAAATACTAAAAGATCTAAAATAATAATATTGCAACTATCTTTGCAATTTTGTCAAAAACAAACAAACAAAAAAGCCATGAGGTGAAGGTTAGAAGAAGTAGCAGTGAAGGTCTTTTAATGCTTCTACTACTCTGTAACTCTGTGGTCACTCAGTTGCTTCGATGCTGTTGCTAGCCTTTTAAAGTTCTCCATTGGTGGATGTGCAGTTTACTGTCAGAACAGTGGGAGGTGCAACAGTTTTTTCATGAAGATTGACCTAATGTCCCATGACATCTGTGGTCGTGAAAGTCACTGATTGTGAAACCAGAAAAGTGAGATTCTGGAAATGATGTAGGTAGCTGACAATCACAGACCATGTAGTCTCCGTGTAGTCTCCATGTAGTCTGCATTGTCTCGATGTGTTGTTACAATTTTTGGGAGGTGCATATGGAGAGGGTCTTGCAATGACACAGGGGGTCTGCATGGATACAGAGTTGCGGATACGGAGTAGCTTACATCTTGTTGGCTCTGAGGTCTGTTGGCGCTGCTCCTTATCTCTGGATTCTGCAGCGTGAAGCGGATGAAGGTTCACGGCTCCGCCTGGACATGATACAGTCTCATGATTGAACTCAGGTCTATTTTTGGTAATCCAGCTCCTTATTCCACTGAGCTACCTGCTCTGTCCAAGTTCTGAATGAGTTTAATTATGTTCTCTGTGGAACTTTAGGGTTCGTTAGAATTTAATTACAGATATAATTTCAGATATCTTCATTTGGTATAATTTCAGATATCTTCATTTGGTGGATGGAGGTGTAAACATGGGTATCTCCAGTTACTGTTTCAAGAGGTTAGAAAGGATTTTCAGGATTTTCATTTTCTATAATAATGAATCACCTTATTCCACTGAGCCCGTGGGCTGGCGCCGTGGTTAGTAAACTGGTCGGTCTGGTTCCAGGCACCTCCTCACTCGGCACACTTCACTTTCTACACTCGCTGAACATTCACACGCCTTCTGTGTTTTCTACATTCACAGTTAGTGAACCTTTTTGTGCCATCTGTGTACTACACACAGGAAATGAGTTGTGTACACACTCAGGTCACTGTCAAAACATGATGTTGATGTTTCAGCTAAAAAAATATCTTCATGTGTGCACTCTATCCTGGTTAATGCACATCATTGAGACTTAAAGGTATCATTGTGTTATTTCTACATTTCAGTCCATGCACAGTACACACAATTGCAGTTTGTGTACCACATCAGGTTTTAGAGTACTGACTGAATTACCAGGTTTCTAAATATTAGATTTGCATAATTTAAGTAAAACACTGTATTCTCCTTGAAATCCTTCAGGAATGAAGTCCAGGTTCCTCCAGACCATCCTCAGGGCTCGGTCTGTCTTCTAGGATGGGGGCTTCCAGTCTTTGGGTTCATGAGGTGTTGTAGGACTACCTGTGGAACCATTTCAGCCCCACTAGTACAGGGATATGAGGAGTCAAATGCATGTAGATGTTGTTCCATTTCTGGCAGCTGGTCTGTCCAGTCACTCGATCGTTATGTTATCACCCCCGTTTGTTTGTTTGTTTTTGAATGGCCTGGAGTCCACAATTTTTGCATATATCATGATGAAACCTTTACTGAAGATTCATATCCTTATAGGCAAGAACTGATTCAATTATCAAGGTCATAGGTCAAAGTCAGGAAAAATCTTAGAAAAATCTTGATCTTTAACACTGAACGACTTAAAAAATTCATAACTTGGTCAAAAAAGATATAACGCGCTCATATTTGAGAGCGTTATGTAGGATGGAGTCTTTTATCGCCTAACAAAGTTTGATCCGGTGTCACAGATTGAACGGAGAAACATGAAGCAGACCAGACTCAAAGGGATTACACACTGCTTATGTCATTCAACAGTTAAAACTTTTTTACAAAGTTTTACGAAGCTGAAGAAACAGAAAGTCAAACAACACAACACAACACAACAAACAGAAAAGATGATGCATTTGATGAGAAGTCCATGCTGGCATAGGAATGGGTATTGATAAGAAATTATTGATTCCGCTTATCGATCCGATTCCTTTATCGATACCTCTTGTGAATTTTCTGTGTACTTAAAGTAGGCTTTACAGGTTTTCTATGTCAACAACATTTTATTGAGTCTTAAAGTAAATAAATATGAAATTGGTCACTGGATTCTTAAACTTTGGACATAATAAACTGTACATGGTGGATCCTTGATCTCTGGACATAAATAGAAATAAACAAAATCTGTAGTTTTTGTCAAAAGCATTTCCTTTCAGACATGATTGGCATGAATGTCTTTCCATATATCTGAGCTGAGCTCTTACTGGCTGTGCTGCACATGAGGATGTAATTCATAAAGAATGCAGGACGTCTCATTTTGGGAGGAAAAAAACATTTTAGTCGGTTGTAGTTTATTGTCTGTATTACAGCGTTTGAAAAGAGGTGTCATTTTATTTAAAGCAGCAATTCGTTTTGAAGTTATTAAAGCCGACCGGACTCTGTCTCAGCAGAGAGCCATTCAGCATTTGGAGCTGTACCAACGGAATGGAGGACGATTCTCGTTTCTTGACTGCAACAAGACAAGAGCCCCAGTTAGTGACTTTTATCCACACAAAAGTGACTCACGATTAACATATTTTAATGCCTTTGAGAGGGGTTAAGAAGCGGACTTGCTGCTTCTGAAGAACAGCGAACCAAAGAACCAACGAGCCAGTGGATCGAAGCATTGCTTCATTGGTTCATGCTTCAAAGTAGAATCGCGCTGCAGAAGCGGTTGCTTACAGAGCCACTGCAGGGTCTGTAATGAACGTAGAGAAATTATCATTTTCCCAACAAACACCCCCCAAAACAATGGCTTCTCTGAAGGGCCAATAAGGGATTCGTTAAGCAAAAAGACTATTGATATCAGTGGATCAAATAATTTCTTAACGATACCCGAAAAGATACCCGAAAAGAAACGGTTCTCGATACCCAACCCTCCCTCAGACATAGAGAAAAAGAGCTGAATCAGTTGGCTAATGGGCCTTTCACACTGAACACATCAGGCCGATGCGTCAAAGCTTTAGAACAGCAGTAGGAGGATTCTCCCATCACCCTGCTGGGAGAAGCTTTTTTTCAGCTACTTTTCGGAGTGACGCCGACCGATGGAGGACTGACGATTTGGTGGGATATCGATCGAACCGTGACAGCGGGCCAACCCGCACGGAGAAGCCGGCCTTCAGGCATCATTCCTGGGCAGACCGAGGCAGGCAGCCGGGGTGATGGAGCAAACCCACTCAGTCCGAAATCTCCTACTTTTTGGATATATGCAAACTGCCAGTTTGCCCAACGGAGTTTAGTTCTGCAGCTTTATCGAGGTGAGAATAAAATAAAAGTAAAACGTGACGTTTACTGAACTGCTGTGAAGGTTTAATGATCGGCTAACGTTAGCTTAGCCTTTTAGCACAGTTGATTGCACAGTCTTTTTTTATTTTTACCAAATAAAGCTACAGCTTTTTTCAGAGACCACAAAAGCTCAACTTTAAATAACTTTTTTTTTCGGGCGTTTTTTTTTTCCATCGTTTTTTTCTGCTTTTTTTTTTTTCTTTTTTTTTATATATAAACTGTTTAGTGTTTCTTTATATTTTAAGACATTTTTTTATTTGTTGCAATTAGGAACATTTGCTGTGCAGACAACCTAACTACAGATGCACTTCACTTACATTGATAAGCTGAACACCATGAAGTCCAGTCGACCACCACCAGAACACCACCAGAGTTCAAAGTGGCAGAAGAGACCGTCATCTGGTCCCGAGAATCCAGCAGAACATCACCTGCTTCTAAATAAAAGGCTCTTTCAGCAGCAACTATTTTATTATTTTTTAAAATGCTGTTTCATTTTATATTTTAACAATAAATGGACAGATCATTAAAGATGTTCACAAAATCAAAGTCAAAAGACATTTGCACAGGTAGAAGCTCTCCACTTATTGTGCTCAAATTCATATTTTAGAAATGACTCTGTCCTGATAACAACATTAAAGGCAGTTACATATTTTGACGTAATTATAAGTTGAAATGACTATAAAATAATTCATCTTGAGGTTTATGTCACAGAAATCCTACTTTACAATCACACTGCAGTTAAATTATTGCAGTTAAATTATTTTCTGTTGCATTTGTAATAAACATTTGTGTTTATTTACAGTGTCTGTTTTTCTGGTTGAAATGAGATATAAATAATCTACCAGACTTAAAAAAAAAAAGTACAAGTTTCCACGTTATTTCTCTAAAAATAAATGTCCAAGATTCCATGTTAAACAAGAAATTATCTAATCTGAAATAACAGGTGGTTTTAATTTACAGATGAAAGGTTTCTAAAGAACCATTTATTGATTTATTTAGCTATTTTAAGTACCAGTGTTCTAAACTTTTTTTTTAACAGTAATCAGAAATTTTGAGGTAACAGACAACAACAAAAAACATTTCCAAGGATTTTTCTTCAGAAAACTACTCTATAACTCCATATATACTCCATCACACAGCTTGGGACTCCGACGAGGGCGGTCGCATCTCCTCCACTCTCCCTTATCTCTGTTCTCTGCCTTTAACCTTCAAGTCCCTACTTCACCAGACTGTGAATTCCTCAAATTATATTGGATTCTGGATCTGTTGGACTACTATTGGATTAACCATGGAATTGATCAGCTGGTCTCTGAACACTATTGACACCATTTTTTTTCTACAAGAAGGTCAGGACCGGGGGATCCTACCTGCCCAGATGGAGCGTATCCTGTGGGCTATGTTCTCGACTCCTGGAGTTCCTGGTGTGTGGCATGCTTGGTGCCTTTCTCCATTGAGGACGTCGAGGATTTATTCATTTTTGGTCTCATGGTAGCAGGGCTGGTACTTTTTGGCTTATGTGCTTCCCTGATCTACCGGAAAATTGGCAAGACAGCGGCATCAAGAACCACGGCCCCTCGCTTGTCCGTCATGATTAACGAGGTTGGCAAGGCGCTTGAACTCAGATGCAAATTGGATAAATGGAAATGGTAAATGGACTTGGACTGCGCTTTTCCATCTGCATCAGACGCTCAAAGCACTTTACAGTTATGCCTCACATTCACCCCGATGTCAGGGTGCTGCCATACAAGGCGCTCACTACACACCGGGAGCAATAGGGGATTAAAGGCCTTGCCCAAGGGCCCTGAGTGATTTTCCAGTCAGGCGGGGATTTGAACCCATGATTTTCTGCACTCAAGCCCAACACCTTAACCACTAGACCATCACTAGACCATGGATGACATCTTGGAGCAGATGCGTGCCTTGCAGTTGAAGCTGAAGATTTCAGAGGCCGGTGAATATTCTTAATTCATAATTGGAAATATTCTTAATTCATAATTGGGATTTGGGTGTGCAAGTGGAACTGTTAAAAACTGTTTTCACTTCTCAAACCATAGCATTACAGGCTTATCAAGCCTGAAGGTCAAATTGCCCGACTGTTTTTCCTCCAAAGGGATTTTTTTCGGCCTGGGGAACATTGGCTGTTTCTTATCTCATCTCACGAAGACAATAAACTGCTTTTCACAGGACTAAAGCATGCTCCATTCCCTCCCCCACTCCCTCCTTCCCCCAGCAACACCCCCCTTTCCGGCGCCTGCTAAACGTCACTCCTTTCCCCTTTGGCAGGGACGGTGCAGTTTTAGCTGCTGCTGGTCCCCAATCCTCCCCCCAAGCTGATGGCAGCGCATCTCAGGGTTGCTGCGTGGCCTTCACCCACTTGCCTCAATTCGGATAACGGACCTTTTCAAACTTAGTGCACATAAATAATGTCAAATGTGTATGTGTCTTTAATTCTGATGTGTGCCATTATTACAGTAAACAAGTAATAATTGTGGACTAATTGCTGTCTGAGGTAACTGGAGTGTAAACGTAATTTCTCCACTGTGAGATCAATAAAATATATCTAATCTAAATGAGCAGTCCTGTGACACGTTTCTGTTTTGTACAGATCAGTGGTTTCTGCACCGATCTGTTTTGTACAGATCAGTGGTTTCTGCACTGATCCATTTTGTACAGATCAGTGGTTTCTGCACCGATCCGTTTTGTACAGATCAGTGGTTTCTGCCACTAGTCTTCCGTGTTTTGGCCTGACGCGTCATTCCTTTTGGACAGCGCAAAGCTACGTCACAGCTCAGAGCGTCGAAAGTTGGACTGAGTTGAATTTTGACCGTGTCAGCCTGCCGACAAGCGGCAATGCGCGCTCCCGTCAGAAGCGTCGCTTTAGCTGACGCATCTAAAAAGCAACGCATCTCATTGAAAATAATGCTTTTTAGACCGATTTTTTTTGATGCATTTTACGCTTCCGACGTGTTCAGTGTGAAAGGCCCTTAAGGCATAATTCATCAGCAGTAAATCGACAGGAAAGCAGAGAAATTACAAAGGTGATCACCGGCCGCTAGTCCTATGCTTCAGTAACAGACCCCGTATTTAGATGAAGTTGAGGCCGAGACCTCTTCCGGTGCTAAAATGACTTTAAGAGGATAGGAAGCATAGTACCATATTATTCCAGTAGCTATACTAGCCATATGAGAGGGAGAATAAATGCTTCTTAATTCTGGACTTGAAAGTCTCTACAGAGTCTTACTGTTTTATCTCCATAGGGAGATCATTCCACAAAAACGGTGCACAATAAGAGAAAGCTCTGTGGCCTGCAGACTTTTTATTCATGCTAGGGACACAAAGTAGTCCTGCGCCCTGAGAATGCAGAACCTGGGTCGGTATCTAGGGTTTGATTAGGTCAGCTAAGTGGGGAGGTGCCAGTTCATGAATAATTTTATAAGTTAATTGCAGAACCGTTGAATCTGATCAAACAGAGACAGGAAGCCAATGAAGAGATGCCAAAATGGGTGTAATGTGGTTGAACCTTTTGCTTCCAGGCAAGAGTGGAGCACCAGCATTTTGAGCCAGTTGTAGACCCCTTATGCTGGACTGTGGTAAACCAGAAAATGGAGCATTGCAGTAGTCCAATCTAGAAGAAACAAATGCATGAATCAAGGTTTCAGCATCAGCCATAGACAGGATGGGACGAATCTTCGCTGTATTAAGGATGAGCTCTTTAGATCTTTTTGGGTTGAAGATGGACTTAAAAATTAATAAAAATGCCTAAACTCACTGCCAGTTTTACACAATGCTTTTTTCAAGCAGTGATTCAGGAAAACGTCTGGGTCATTCAAGACGGTCATGAATTTTATGCAGGACGATGTTCCATCACATGCATCCAAGTACTCCAGTGCTTGGCTCACCATCAGAGATTTCAGATATGACACAATAAAGACATGACCCCTTTCATACCTGTTTAAACCCTACAGAGAACTTGTGGCCCTGTGTTCAACATGAAATTTACAGTGAGAGAAAACAACACACCTCTTTGAACAGCATCTGGGAGGCTGTGGTTGCTGCTACACCAAATGCTGATCATCAACAGATTAATGCCGCGTTCACACCGGGCGCGACGCGAGCAATTGCAGCCACAGGTTGCCATGTAATCCCTATGTAAGGACGCGTTTTGGTGCCAAACTGCGCAGCACGACGCGATGGAGGCGAGTGAAACGACGCGAGTGAAGCGATTTTGAGCGTTTTGCGCGTTTGTGGTGCGATATTGCGTCGCGTCGCGCTGCCCTCCTCCCCAAGTTCAAAAATCTGAACTTTTTCGTCTCGTCGCGCCATGATGACCAATCAGGGACTGAATATGTAGTGACGTGGAGATGTCTGGAGTTTGACTGAGGATGTGAACATGTCCTGTATCTGGTAGCAGCCTGTGAGCAGGACTTATGTCTCTTTTGTCCTTTATTTCACAATCATGACAGAGTTTTTGGAGCGAGCAGCAGCACCACAGCAGCGGGGAGTGGAGTTTCTTTTTCTTTTTGTTTCACGCGCCTGGAGATTATTTTACTTATTAACTACACAGCTGTATAAAGCAAATGGTGATGGTTTCTAAACACAATTTTGACAGTTTTTGGAGCAAGCAGCAGCCCTACTTGCAGCAGCGGGAGCGGAGCTTTTTCCTTTTTCTTTTACATGCGCGCGTGCGCGAATCGTCCTGGAGATTATTTTACTTATTAACTACACAGCTGTATAAAGCAAATGGTGATGGTTTCTAAACACAATTATGACAGAGTTTTTTGGGGGAAGAGCCAGCTGCAACAAGCAGCGGAGTTTCTTTCTTCTTTTTTTTTTTTTTTTTTAATTGTTTATATGTGCGCGCGTGAACGGGACAGTTGATCCTCAAACTGGGTCCCGCAGAGGTGGAACGACCGCTGAAAGTGCCGTCACCCAGACACAGCTCCTGGAGCAAATAATGATACTCTCTGTATTGGGAGCTTTCCACAACAACTCGCTCCGTGTGATCAAGGTCCGAAATGTTAGCTTGACTGGAGCCGGCGAGCGGAATGGAAGCTCCTCTTATTTGATAGGAGCACCGGGGCGAATTTTCGCAGCGAAAGTCCACCCAAGCAGAGCGACACACTGGGCGAAGGAGGCGCGTCCGTCGCCTGGCGACCCACGCGAATTTGTAGCGTCAGATCGCGTCCGGTGTGAACGCGGCATAAGAAATTGACAGACTCCATGGATGGAAAGATCATGGGAGTTAGAGGGGTGCATTGGGATTGGGTCCCACGGGTAGCAGGTGGTGGTAAAATCACAACTCAGAATTTCAATACATCCACTTGGGAAATGATTCACAATATTAATACCAGCATTTTGGCATCAAAATTAATCCTATATCTCGAAAATAACCCCCCACCCCTTGAATGTAACAAAGTATGGTCTATTTTCAATTATCTGGCTATTCCGCTATGTGTAAAGTTTGTTCATGTTATGTGCTGACGCGGGTCAGAGAACCGAACCAGCGTCTGACAAGGGCCCAGCGCTAAATAACCAGAAAGCGGTTCCAAGAAACAAATTTATTTCCCTCCTGTGCAATAATATGTACAACATAAATGGTCAGCTGCCTGGCAAGGTGAAGGACGGCGCGCTCTCCAAATGGATCAAAGCCCGGCACTTCTGGACTCAGGTTCACCGCCGAACACCCCCCAGTGGATATAACAAACTGACTCTGTGAAGGACGGAAAAGGTGAGGTAAGTCAACAGAGCTACACCAAATATCCTTCAGAAGCACACACTATCAACAACATATTCAGGTCTGAATTTAAGCTCCATGTAAATGAGCAGCTTCTCACAAAAGGTGGAGGATCATCAATCCGCACGCCACTGCAGCAAGGAGCAAACTGCACAATTCTCATCAATGTTCAAATACACTGCGTAACAAAACGCCAAATTACTATTAACAATTATTCAGACAATAAACACCCCTGATGTGTGCTGACAGCATGTGTCCCCCACCCGTCCTCCTTCACAGGCACGATGTGTCAAACCCTGGCGCGGTCCTCAGCGTCTCACAAATGAACGTCACAAGGTCGAGTTCCCGGCAATTCTGCTCAAATCACTCATGGCTTAAATACAGAACGCCATCTCATTATCTGCTTCAGCTGAAAGTCTTTAAGTCTGCACGTGAGCATCATCCACAGGTGCTGCAAGTTGTTAGGCCTGCACGTGAACATCCTCCACAGGTGCAGCCAATAGTTCTGATGAGGGTGAAGGACTCTTCTGCCAGCACCTTCTCCACAGAAAAACAGTTTGCATACCACCTGGAGAGCAAAGAAAAGAAAAGCAGCACCAAAATGTCCAGCCAAACCCCCCAACACACAACAGTCCATGCTCTTCAAAAACTTTATAAACACAATTCTTTCACAAAGGTTTTAAAACCAAAGCAGAAACCTTTCTGTGTGAATAACAGAACTTAGGAGGAGGCCATGCTCTTCAAAAAGTTTAAAAACATAAACATTGTCAAAGGTTTTATCAAATTCTTTAGCCTGAGATCTTGTTTTTGGCTTGGCCATGACACTTGATTTACTACAACTTGCCATGCTGTTACTTGAAATTAGATGTGTAATTGCATGATCACTGTAATAATATCAGTAGCTTATGTAGCTTTTGTGACTTCTCAAAACAAGTACTACCAAGTCAGGAGCATTATATATTATAAACTTGAATGTTGTGTTCAATGCAGGGTTCATCAAAACTAATCATAAAGTAAAAAAATAAAAAAAAATTCTAATATTTCAAAAGATGTTAAAATTACAGTATATATTGCAGTTTTCTTTTTTGCATGGGGTGGTTTTTTTTGTCATGGTAGACACCCACTTCCTATATGAAATATTTCCCAAATTACACAATGCATCTCTGAAGTGGATGTAAGCATATTTGAAAAAAAAAAAAAAAATTTATATATATATATATTTTCTATCATTACCACCTCCTGCTACCACGGGACCCAACACAAATCTTGCAGGAGTGGGAGGTCAGAATCTCACTGCAGGCGGGAGCAGGTGGCTAAAAATAAACAGTGTGGGAACAGAAGCGACAAGATGACTCAGTCAACAAAGGAGAATAGCGTAAAGTATGCGTGTCCACACTCTACTTTCATCTTAAATAATTTAACAGGAGCAGTGAACCTTACAGGACAAACAAAAAGACAGACAAACACAGAGCAGCAAGTCTGTGTCTGTCTGTGTTACAGTGCAGCGAGTAACTCAACTGTCACATGAAACTGTCTTTAAACTGAAAACAACCAAATAGTAACGCTATTCCTAATTACTGCATGAAAACACATACAGGCCAGGGATTCAAGGAAACAAACAATCGCATGAATTTCTTTATTAATAGCCTAAATGATGTGTTTTCTCCCACGGATCGGGAGAATATACAAAATCAATGCATCTCTATTATTGTGTGCTCAGCGTTTCACAGGTATGGACAGGACTGGACACACCCATTGTGGGAGTGGGCGTCACTGTAACACATATGTTACGGATGTGGGCAGGAATGGGACTAAAAAATATAGTCTCGCGCAGGGCTCTAATGGCAGTTATTGTAATGAAAGGTGGCTATATTGGTTATTGAGTATTTTTTGAAACTTCAGAAGTGTTTGTCCTTTTTGCCGTATTTATTTCTTCAGCCCCTGTCACACATAGCAAGAATGTGCAGGAACCATGCCCGATATTACCATAATCTGATGCAGTCGGGAAGAAAAGAGGTGTGGTCAGCAGTGTCAGAACCCACCCGGATTACCTCATCCACATGTGCACGATCGCATCCAAAGCGCATGTAGTCAACAGGTAGATGACACAGACTGCCATCAGGTGGCCATAAAAGGCACTGCAGACTGCCCAATGTCCAAACGTCTGGATGGCAAACACAGGACAGAGTGGAAGCGAGCGCTGTGTTCCTCACATGCACGTGCGTGGGGCCACAATTATTATTCAGCGTATGAGCCACAAAGCACGCGCACGGGTGGGATGCACACGCGTGGTGTGGACGTGCACGCCTGCCACTGGACAGCTTCGCTGAATGTTTGCTGGCAGTGGGCCATGCTGTCCCCTGTGTCAGACGGAGCCTTTTCAGCGAACTTTAATTTTTTTATTTTTTGTGCACTTCAGTAGCACAACACAACTCTGCACACCGCAGTGGTTGGATTATCACATGGGACGTAGATTTTATTTTGGGTGAGAGGTTTTTAACCACAGGCTCCATCTCGGCTCCATGTCCACGCTGTGAAAGACTCCTGGATCGCTGTTGGAGGTGAGATTCATATTTATTAATGCTGTCATGGCCTGGCGCAACAGTTCCATGTCATATCTCCTACAGAGTTAGGTGATCATATATTACGATGTGAGATCTGTTCAGCTTCGAGCCTGACGCGTGCAATGATGCGTTACTGTGCACCACAGAGAGGGGCAGTTGCCTGTGTTATATACAGTTATGATGGAGACAATATTCACATTATTTATGTTGCCCATGGGAAGGAATGAACAAATATGTGGACTGTAATTCCTGTTGTGTATATAACAGCCTGTTCACATTTGCGGCAGAGTGCGCAAAGTAGCGCACGGTGCTTTCGGTTTGATAGTTGCTGTTCACGTTCCCTGTGCATGATAATAATTCATAATGATTATCATGATAAAGCGTGCCACATGCATTTCAACAGTTCCTTTGCACTCTGTGGGGTGGGGGGGGTCATTATTATACATTGCATGGGCAGGTCATACTGGCAGGCTTTTGTGCCAGATCCATCTCGAGGTTCCCTCTTTTGTGCTGAAATCATTTTGGATCCTGTTTTTGCCACCATCAGAATATGTAAATTGTGGTCAGATGGTGCTCAGACTGCACATGGACCGCCGTTGGATAGGGGGCAACTGTTTGTTGTGATTTGGCGCTATATAAGAAAAAAGTTGATTGATTGATTGATTGATGGCCCCTGGAGGGTTTTGAACATGTGCATCACACTTGGGGCCGCCGGCTGATTTGGACCAACAGTGTGAACTCTCGCAGATGGCTTTCAGAACGTTTTGGAACTGATCATATCATTTAATCATATCTTAGATCTTGTTCTGACTTATGGTATGGAAATAGAAGACTTAACAGTATTCCCTGAAAACTCCCTTCTGTCTGATCATTTCTTAATAACATTTACATTTACTCTGATGGACTACCCAGCAGTGGGGAATAAGTTTCATTACACTAGAAGTCTTTCAGAAAGCGCTGTAACTAGGTTTAAGGATATGTTTCCTTCTTTATGTTCTCTAATGCCATATACCAACACAGTGCAGAGTAGCTACCTAAACTCTGTAAGTGAGATAGAGTATCTCGTCAATAGTTTTACATCCTCATTGAAGACAACTTTGGATGCTGTAGCTCCTCTGAAAAAGAGAGCTTTAAATCAGAAGTGCCTGACTCCGTGGTATAACTCACAAACTCGTAGCTTAAAGCAGATAACCCGTAAGTTGGAGAGGAAATGGCGTCTCACTAATTTAGAAGATTTTCACTTAGCCTGGAAAAAGAGTCTGTTGCTCTATAAAAAAAGCCCTCCGTAAAGCTAGGACATCTTTCTACTCATCACTAATTGAAGAAAATAAGAACAACCCCAGGTTTCTTTTCAGCACTGTAGCCAGGCTGACAAAGAGTCAGAGCTCTATTGAGCTGAGTATTCCATTAACTTTAACTAGTAATGACTTCATGACTTTCTTTCCTAACAAAGTTTTAACTATTAGAGAAAAAATTACTCATAACCATCCCAAAGACGTATCGTTATCTTTGGCTGCTTTCAGTGATGCCGGTATTTGGTTAGACTCTTTCTCTCCGATTGTTCTGTCTGAGTTATTTTCATTAGTTACTTCATCCAAACCATCAACATGTTTATTAGACCCCATTCCTACCAGGCTGCTCAAGGAAGCCCTTCCATTATTTAATGCTTCGATCTTAAATATGATCAATCTATCTTTGTTAGTTGGCTATGTACCACAGGCTTTTAAGGTGGCAGTAATTAAACCATTACTTAAAAAGCCATCACTTGACCCAGCTATCTTAGCTAATTATAGGCCAATCTCCAACCTTCCTTTTCTCTCAAAAATTCTTGAAAGGGTAGTTGTAAAACAGCTAACTGATCATCTGCAGAGGAATGGTCTATTTGAAGAGTTTCAGTCAGGTTTTAGAATTCATCATAGTACAGAAACAGCATTAGTGAAGGTTACAAATGATCTTCTTATGGCCTCGGACAGTGGACTCATCTCTGTGCTTGTTCTGTTAGACCTCAGTGCTGCTTTTGATACTGTTGACCATAAAATTTTATTACAGAGATTAGAGCATGCCATAGGTATTAAAGGCACTGCGCTGCGGTGGTTTGAATCATATTTGTCTAATAGATTACAATTTGTTCATGTAAATGGGGAATCTTCTTCACAGACTAAAGTTAATTATGGAGTTCCACAAGGTTCTGTGCTAGGACCAATTTTATTCACTTTATACATGCTTCCCTTAGGTAGTATTATTAGACGGTATTGCTTAAATTTTCATTGTTACGCAGATGATACCCAGCTTTATCTATCCATGAAGCCAGAGGACACACACCAATTAGCTAAACTGCAGGATTGTCTTACAGACATAAAGACATGGATGACCTCTAATTTCCTGCTTTTAAACTCAGATAAAACTGAAGTTATTGTACTTGGCCCCACAAATCTTAGAAACATGGTGTCTAACCAGATCCTTACTGTGGATGGCATTACCCTGACCTCTAGTAATACTGTGAGAAATCTTGGAGTCATTTTTGATCAGGATATGTCATTCAAAGCGCATATTAAACAAATATGTAGGACTGCTTTTTTGCATTTACGCAATATCTCTAAAATCAGAAAGGTCTTGTCTCAGAGTGATGCTGAAAAACTAATTCATGCATTTATTTCCTCTAGGCTGGACTATTGTAATTCATTATTATCAGGTTGTCCTAAAAGTTCCCTAAAAAGCCTTCAGTTAATTCAAAATGCTGCAGCTAGAGTACTGACGGGGACTAGAAGGAGAGAGCATATCTCACCCATATTGGCCTCTCTTCATTGGCTTCCTGTTAATTCTAGAATAGAATTTAAAATTCTTCTTCTTACTTATAAGGTTTTGAATAATCAGGTCCCATCTTATCTTAGGGACCTCGTAGTACCATATCACCCCAATAGAGCGCTTCGCTCTCAGACTGCAGGCTTACTTGTAGTTCCTAGGGTTTGTAAGAGTAGAATGGGAGGCAGAGCCTTCAGCTTTCAGGCTCCTCTCCTGTGGAACCAGCTCCCAATTCAGATCAGGGAGACAGACACCCTCTCTACTTTTAAGATTAGGCTTAAAACTTTCCTTTTTGCTAAAGCTTATAGTTAGGGCTGGATCAGGTGACCCTGAACCATCCCTTAGTTATGCTGCTATAGACGTAGACTGCTGGGGGGTTCCCATGATGCACTGTTTCTTTCTCTTTTTGCTCTGTATGCACCACTCTGCATTTAATCATTAGTGATCGATCTCTGCTCCCCTCCACAGCATATCTTTTTCCTGGTTCTCTCCCTCAGCCCCAACCAGTCCCAGCAGAAGACTGCCCCTCCCTGAGCCTGGTTCTGCTGGAGGTTTCTTCCTGTTAAAAGGGAGTTTTTCCTTCCCACTGTAGCCAAGTGCTTGCTCACAGGGGGTTGTTTTGACCGTTGGGGTTTTACATAATTATTGTATGGCCTTGCCTTACAATATAAAGCGCCTTGGGGCAACTGTTTGTTGCGATTTGGCGCTATATAAAAAAATTGATTGATTGATTAATCAATCAATCAATTTTTTTGATTGATTGATTGATTGATTGATTGAAATCCGACACTTTTTGGATGTGCGCCGATTTGTCATTCTGACGCCATTCTGTGTGATTGCGGCTATGTGTGTGGGGGAGGTATTAATTTTACTGTGCTCTTTGTTAGTGAATGTGTTGGACCTAGACTGGACTAGGTTGCGTTGCCGCTGATTCATGATCCGTCGCTCGTCTCTTCATGCAGTCTTGTCCCTCAGCGTGTTGATAATTTCCTCTCACCTTGTTAATGTGATGCTGAACTCTCATCAGACCGGTGTTCTGAGCTGTTCTTTGCTGCTGTCGGTGATGAACCTTCGTCTGTCTGCATCAAATTCAGCTGCACTGGTTGCTATTCGGTGTGAGTCGAGATAATAAAAATGCTCTTTTAAGTATCTTTGGTTGTCATCACTTCTCTGACTGTGGTCACTCGTCAGCGGTTTAGTTTTTCTGAACGTGCCGTTTTCAGGACGTTCCCTGACTGTACAGGCGCTCGTCACTCCTTTTGTTTTTATGTCGGCTGCAGTAATGAGAGGCTCTTTTATAATTCATGGCGTGATTGATGCAGTTTCTTCTCAGCTGCTCGCGCTCCCAAACACTCCACACATTAAGATTCCTCCGTGTTCGATTCCAGCTGCTGTTTCTCAAACAGTGGCAGAGGTCGTCCTCTGTGAATCACTTGCTCAAACCTTCAACACTCTCAGGTAGTCTTGTAGCATTTTTATTAAAGCTAGGCTGTGCAGCACCCCCCAAGTCTGGAATGAGCAGAAACAGACTTGGTCAAACACACTTACTGAATCTGAATCTCTTTTATTTTACAGACACATATGTAGATGGCAAACATACACATTTACAGCCACATCCAATAATGACTTTGCTTATGACTTTAAGATGGAGATATATACAACCCCTGGCAAAAATTATGGAATCACCGGCCTCAGAGGATGCTCATTCAGTTGTTTAATTTTGTAGAAAAAAAGCAGATCACAGACATGACACAAAACTAAAGTCATTTCAAATGGCAACTTTCTGGCTTTAAGAAACACTATAAGAAATCAAGAAAAAAAATTGTGGCAATCAGTAACGGTTACTTTTTTAGACCAAGCAGAGGGAAAAAAATATGGACTCACTCAGTTCTGAGGAAAAATTATGGAATCACCCTGTAAATTTTCATCCCCAAAACTAACACCTGCATCAAATCAGATCTGCTCGTTAATCTGCATCTAAAAAGGAGTGATCACACCTTGGAGAGCTGTTGCACCAAGTGGACTGACATGAATCATGGCTCCAACACGAGAGATGTCAGTTGAAACAAAGGAGAGGATTATCAAACTCTTAAAAGAGGGTAAATCATCACGCAATGTTGCAAAAGATGTTGGTTGTTCACAGTCAGCTGTGTCTAAACTCTGAACCAAATACAAACAACATGGGAAGGTTGTTAAAGGCAAACATACTGGTAGACCAAGGAAGACATCAAAGCGTCAAGACAGAAAACTTAAAGCAATATGTCACAAAAATCGAAAATGCACAACAAAACAAATGAGGAACCAATGAGAGGAAACTGGAGTCAACGTCTGTGACCGAACTGTAAGAAACCGCCTAAAGGAAATGGGATTTACATACAGAAAAGCTAAACGAAAGCCATCATTAACACCTAAACAGAAAAAAACAAGGTTACAATGGGCTAAGGAAAAGCAATCGTGGACTGTGGATGACTGGATGAAAGTCATATTCAGTGATGAATCTCGAATCTGCATTGGGCAAGGTGATGATGCTGGAACTTTTGTTTGGTGCCGTTCCAATGACATTTATAAAGATGACTGCCTGAAGAGAACATGTAAATTTCCACAGTCATTGATGATATGGGGCTGCATGTCAGGTAAAGGCACTGGGGAGATGGCTGTCATTACATCATCAATAAATGCACAAGTTTATGTTGATATTTTGGACACTTTTCTTATCCCATCAATTGAAAGGATGTTTGGGGATGATGAAATCATTTTTCAAGATGATAATGCATCTTGCCATAGAGCAAAAACTGTGAAAACATTCCTTGCAAAAAGACACATAGGGTCAATGTCATGGCCTGCAAATAGTCCGGATCTTAATCCAGTTGAAAATCTTTGGTGGAAGTTGAAGAAAATGGTCCATGACAAGGCTCCGACCTGCAAAGCTGATCTGGCAACAGCAATCGGAGAAAGTTGGAGCCAGATTGATGAAGAGTACTGTTTGTCACTCATTAAGTCCATGCCTCAGAGACTGCAAGCTGTTATTTTTCCTCAGAATTGAGTGATTCCATATTATTTTCCCTCTGCTTGGTCTAAAAAAGTAACCGTTACTGACTGCCACAATTTTTTTTCCTGATTTCTTATAGTGTTTCTTAAAGCCAGAAAGTTGCCATTTGAAATGACTTTAGTTTTGTGTCATGTCTATGATCTGCTTTTTTTCTACAAAATTAAACAACTGAATGAACATCCTCTGAGGCCGGTGATTCCATAATTTTTGCCAGGGGTTGCATATATATATATATATGTATATGTATATATATATGTATATGTATATATATATGTATATGTATATATATATATGTATGTGTGTGTGTGTGTGTGTGTGTGTATATGTTTTCAGGAAACATTCGATAAGGGTTTGTTAATGACTGCAGAAAACCATGTCTCTTTCTGATGCTTCAGAAAATAATTTGAAATAAATTCTACTGTGTTGCCCGTGGGCAGTGTTTATAAAATAGGTAGCTGACATTTTAGTTTGATAATAGGGTGGTAATAAATTGTGCAGTTTCTATCATGAGTTGGAATGGTGTGTGAGTCCAGAATGTTTTTAGAACGTTCGACCTCAACAGTTTCTAGAGGAAGAACTCAAACCTGTTATTTCCTGTTAATTACCTAATTTTTTTATGTTAATTTACTGTCTTTTATGCATCTATAAATTGTTTAGCTTCTTGTTATCATATACACATTATTATTATTATTATTATATTTTGGTATTTCTATTTTGTCATGTGATTTTTTAAATGGACCACAATGGAAATAATTCTCAGTTTCTTGTGTCATCCATGTATTTTTAACATATTTACAATAACGTATTTACAATTTACAATTGAATTTACAGAATAAAGTCACGCCTGTCTTTCCTAAAAAATCAAAGTCCGGATTTCAAAAAAGAAGTGAAAAAAGGACAGGGAAAGAAAACTAAATGCGGGAAAGCAGCTGCTAACCAAATTATTTGAAAAGATAGCTGAGCTTGAAAGCTCGCTGTATTGAGTTGGGGGGTCTGGGGGACCAAATTGCACCATTTCTAGAAAAATGGTGCGATTTGGTGCATTCCTGTGCATTTTAACAGCCGGGTCCCCCAGACCCTCCAACTCAATATTGCTCCCCCAACTTTAAAAAGGGTTCTGACTCCCAGGTGTGATCTAAGGTATACATGATTTAGACCTGGTTTGACTACGCATTAGAAATTTGGTGTTTGCGTTAATAAAAAAGAGCCTAAACGGGGGGGGGGGGGGGGGGTCTTCAATATGGCTAGTGCCTAGGGCCCAGAATTTGGTGCTACGCCCCTGGTTGTGGGTATTGTGCTTCTTGATTTTAGTGCTGCGTTTTGACATCGTAGATCATGAGCTGCTACTCATGAAGCTGTTGGCTTATGGGTTTAGTGATTCTGCCATTCAGTTCTTACTGAGCTACTTGTCTAGCAGAAGACAGTGTGTGATGTTTAATGGCTCTTTCTCAGATATTAAAATGTGTCCCTCTTCTCTATTCTATTTTTGTAAATGATTTGCTGTATGTATTTAAAAATGCTGATGTGGCCATGTATGCTGATGATACAACCATATGTACATCTGCAGAGATTTCTGAGCAAGTTAATGAAATCCTTTCTAATGCTGTGTTTACACATAATAATGACGTGTCATGAATACCACAAAGTACATTCTTGGCTGCTGATCACGACTGTGATGATTCCCTGCAGAGGCGTCAGGTGAACCCAGGAACTGTCAGGACCTGTTAAGATGCGTTAGGATTAATGGTACGTGTCACTGGCGAAATATTACAAGCCACTGCGCACGGTCAAGAATATTGTCATGTGCTGTTACGCGCAACAGCGCGTTACGTTCAGTCACAATCTTTCAGGAATGTTGTGAATTTGGCGAATTATCTCTACACACCCTGCATCTTCTTCCTACCTCCTTCCTACTGCCAGCTGCTGAACAATTCAGATTGCTCCTCAAAACCCAGATTAATCCACGGCAGAAGAACTTTGTGATTGCATGCTTAGTTGGACTGTGTGCCATGGAGTGGCGCAGAAAGGAGGAGGAGGAGAGGGAGCGCATCAGATGACCAGCTGCCCTCCTCTGGCTCAGTCTCGTTCTCCCAAACATCAGTCACAACAGCAGGTGGAACACCTGCAGGCGGGCGCACTGGAACAAAACTTTTAGCCGACTTGGCGTCACTGTCCTTCTTCAGCATATTGCAGAAATGAAACTGAATGCGCTGCAGCAGGGTTTAATTGAGTGCACATGACAGAAGTGATCCATCGTGGCGCACAGTGAAATGTGACTTGTCAGAACTTGACAGTTTCCATGTCAATTTGTAACAACACGTGACAGTTTGGGCTCCAAAAACCATCACAGGAATCACTACGAACACTGTCACGCTGTATTAAGGATCACCACTAATCAAGACGGATCAACACGCCTCCATAACATGAGGTGAAATGAGGGTGGTGCGTGACATTTGTGGAAGATTTTTTGACAGCCAAAACAACCTCCACGAATATCACAAATGTCACACACCTACGCGCACTGTTAAGAAAACTTAGTCTGATGCGTTAAGTCACGTTAAGAATGTCAGGAATGTGCCAAGAATGACGCAAATATGACATTCATAACGCACCCTGCCTATGTGTAAACGCAGCATAAGACCAAATGTATTTTATTGGAATCTATTTATGTTCTTAGATTAAGTTTGAGCCTTTCTGTGAGTCTTTCTGTGAGTCTTTCACTTGATATTGATCAAGTGAAAGAAGCCAAACTATTAGGCATAATTATTCATCAAAAACTATCATGGTTGACTAATATTAAAAATATAGTAAGAAAAATGAGTATAGGAAGCTCCAGCATCAGAAGGTGTGCCCACTTTCTACTGATGCAACCGTTAGATTGACTGTACAGCCTTTAATTTTGTCCCGTCTGGACTGTTGTTCAACTATTGTTCAACAGTTTGGTTCAGTGCATCAAAATGAGATCTTAATTTACTCCAGCTTGTTCAAAATAGAGCTGCATACTTCAGTGCTGTGTAAGCACTGTGAATGTTATGCATGACGTATGAAAGCAGGTGAAAGATTGGCACGACCTTATTTTATGTTTGAAGAACAGTTGTATTCTGCGTAAGCCTACAAGTCTGTTCTCAGACCTACTACCTACTGCTGATACACATGGCCGAGATAGAAGACAGGCCACAGGCTACTGTTTTACTCTACTTAAGCCGAGAACAAATGTACTTAAAAAAAAAATCTGGTTTATACAGAGTTGTAGCACTTTGGAAGAGTCAACCTGATCCTGATTAGAAATGAGTCCATTTTCAAAAAGAAACTGAAAGAAGCAGTCATATTTAAAGAAATTATGCTTAGTCCAGTTTGATGTTCATCGTTGGCAAGGACACTTATTTTCACATGAGATCCAGTTTTTGTTCATGTAGTTTTCTTTCAGTCATAAATATATATTTTTGTATAATACGTAGTTTGGTATTAATATATATTTTTGTGTACCTCTTTATATCTTGATGTCAAAGCAGATCTCTCTGGGTGATGCACCTCTTGAATAAGCAGCAATTTGTACTTGCGATTGTATTTATTTCTTTTCTTGTTTGGGACATGTAATGATATTTGGACACTGAAACTTGTCTTCTTATTGCTCTGATTGAATTTTTTGTTGTCTGTATTTTTTTGTGGACCCCAGGAAGAATAATAGTCTTCACTATCGTGATGACGAATGGGTATTCTGTTCACATTGAAACGATAAAGAGCAAGAATGTTATGGGATTGATTCCCGCCTGTGGTCTTTCTGTGTAGCGTTTGCGTGTTCTCCCCATGTTTGTGTGGGTTTCCTTCGGGCGCTCCGGCTTCCTCCCACATCCACAGACATGCAGATTTGGTGGACTGGAAACTCTAAATTGTCCGTAGGTGTGAATGTGTTTGTTTGTCTGTTTGTGGCCCTGTGACAGACTGGTGTCCTGTCTGGGGTGGAACCCGCCTCTCACCCTGTGACTGCTCGGATAGGCTCCAGCCCCTGTGACCCTTAATTAGAGTAAGCGGTTGAAGATGAGTGAGTATGAATACGTATCTGAAATGGAGACTTGACCCTTTCAAACAGATTATACATAAATCAGTGTGTTTGTCCTCTGATCAGCAGGGCATCAACTTCCAGCACGTCTCAGCCATTAAAGGACAGACTGGTTGATTTTTAATGATGCGCCTTTCCGCCCAGCACCCTGGTTTGCAGCGATATTTCTCACTGCTGAAATAACTGCACACTTGCATTTGCAAAACAAATGGATTTGCCCCCTCTACCCCCCTCCTTCTTCCATCCACTGTTGAGTTTGGGCCTTTTCAGTGTAAAAAGGGCTTATTTAGTGGTTTCATGTGAACATTGGGCACCTTTGTTAGTGTTCTGTGGCCTTACACTGAGAACAGTGAGACAGAGACGTCCTGCAGCTCCGTCTCAGCTCCAGCACTGATCCTAATAAGGAGATGAATGACTCTGTGCAAACAGCAGAGTGAGGACTGGATGTTCGCCCGTCGCCACTCTCTCACTGTCTGACTGACTCTCTGTTGACACGCGCAGTAGTGGGTTTGGGTGCCGAAGGATGGGACACGACCACCAGCTCTGGCACAGTTTTCTGAAAGCACACGTGACATGCTGCAGTGAGCCGTTGACTGACAAACTCTCAACACAATACAAATGTTCCTCGTTAACATCCGTAACCTGTTTCCTTCTTATGTAACTGGCATCAGTGTGCCATCAGGTCCATACGTAGATATTTGAGCAGTGACACGTCACCTCTGTACACCACCGCGGTGGCCTTCAAATGAAAGAATCCAGATGTTCTTTTAGTGTCAACTTTCAGCTTTTATTCAATGGGATGAACAAAAATATCACTTTGTCCATTTAGGACCTAGATGTCTGTGTAGACTGTCCCTCTGTTTTCAGAGCCCATAAGTAATTGGACATAATAAATAAATGAGTGGTTCTAATTCATCTAATCGTGTCTACGGTGAGTTATCCTTCAACGAGTCAGGGGATGATGACATGAATATTTCCAAATCAGTGAACATGCTTTGAACTTCATTTCCATCCGTCTTTATCAAATGCAAAGAGTGCGGTGTTGTGTGGTAAATCTGTCTGGATGAGGCAGTTCTCAAATACTGAGTGATCGTGCAAGGAGGAGGCTAGCAGGGAAAGCCACCAGCTGGAGCCTGTCCCAGCAGTCGTAGGGCATGAGGCGCAGTCACACCCTGGACAGGACACCAGTCTGTCGCAGCGCCTAAAGCTGAAGGTCTACATTACAAACACATCTGGATTTCTTTCAGCTCCGTTCTGGCGGTGGACAGAGGTAAAACTGCAGAGACAGTGTCCAGTTACTTATAGTTCTGATTGCAGGTTTGTCTCCAACCTACACAATGTTGAGAGCCCCTTCACACATTGTGCAAATTTGGTCGATTTGCACATAAAGTGTGCATGAAGCAGTGAAAGACAGAGTGTGTGAGCCCATCGAACCCTCTTGCGGCAGGTGTTGCCCAAATTCCAGGTGACACACACAAACATCTAACACTCAACAGCTCGTTTGGCACTTGTGTGTGGCCATTCGTATGATTAACACTACAACATTCAGCAGACGATCACTGTCGAGCAGGCAGTGAAATTTGTCTAAGTGCCCCACGATTGTGGTTTTGGTCTGTGCGCTGAACTGACAGGAGGTGTGGCCACCAACAGAAGCGGCTGTGGAGATCTGTCGTTGTGGACTTTCCAGCTGGACAACACATACTGTGCTTGGACAGACATGGACTAACAAGCAGCTGCTGCCACTGTGACACATGTGTTTGCTTGCTGTCATCATGTGGACATAAATAATATAAACATATATCGCTGTGGTGACGGGTTGCCCCCAGGTTGAAACGGACTGTCAGATCATCACATGCAGCGGACAATCTGACTGTTACATCACCCACATGAGCTCTGTTCCACATGACGTGGTGTCAGTCCTGCGGCGCGGTGGCAGGACACATGTGCGGGCTGGCTGAACAAGTGCCAGCAGATGTGGACATGAGATGAGCGCACTGCTCCATTCATGTCATTTTATGACTACATCTGTGACCATGGGTCATCGACAGAGGAACAGATGGATCATATTTGTATTGTCCACTTGATAAGAGGGATTCAGTTGTTTTTATATGGTGTGTTTGTGTGTGTTTTTTTTAAATATGTCCATGTCCTTCCTGATATCAGGCATTTTCCAGCCAGCGATGGTAGTTCAGTGGTAAAGTTTCTGACTGGCAACCAGAGCTTTTGGAAAGCATGGGTTCGAATCCCGTGTGTGGCATGCATTTTTATTTTTTTTTCACAGCAGCTGCACGATGTGGTTACTCATGGCACTGCTGCTCGCACTGTGTTCCCACATGCACAAAACCGTTGCAAACTGTATTTTTTTTTCATTTTCTTTTTCTTCACAGCAGCTGCGTGATGTTACATATCATGCAGCTTCTGGCACTGTGTTCCTGCGTGCATTAACTGTTGCACCGGCATCGTGCAGGCCTGCCCGTCAGTGTGATGTTTCATGGTGTGCTCATACGAGCTGTTCCGACAGGGGCTGCCCTGAGTTGTACTTACTTGCATGATGTGTGAAGGGGCCCTGAAGGATGATTCTGTTGAGCTAGATGATAGGACTTATAGGTGTTGCAGTCTTTCTGTGTCCAGTGCATGTTGACACTCAGCACATGTCTGTAGTCTGCTACAAGGCGCAGTGTAGTCTCTTACAAGGCGCACAAGCGCAATGTGGTCCCACAGGTACCGGCTAGTTTTTATTTTTTAATTTATTCATAAGTGGTGCTCAAAAGACACCGTCGCGTGCACACCTGGGGATGACTCTCAGCTGACTGGTCAACAAGCTGCTGAAATGCTGTAAATACGAGGTCTGTTAGAAAAGTTTCCGACCTTTTTATTTTTTTCAAAAACTATATGGATTTGAATCATGTGCGCTTGCATCAGCCAAGCTTGAACCTTCGTGCGCATGCGTGAGTTTTTTCACGCCTGTCGGTTGCGTCATTCGCCTGTGGGCAGGCTTTGAGTGAGCACTGGTCCACCCCCATCGGATTTTCATTGTCAGGGAAATGGCTGAGCGACTGCCGCTTTGCTCCATGAAAATTTTTTCAGAAACTGTGTGAGACAACCAGGTGGAAACCATTCGGAAAATTCAGATGGCTTTCGATGAAGATTCTATCGGCGTCACACAGATTAAGGAGGATTACAACCGGATTTGAGATGGCCCACAGCGGCGGAGAGTGCGCCGCACTTTGAGCGGCCATCGACAGACTGAAACGACCAGATCATTTCCAAAGTGAAGGCTGTGTTGATCCGGGACATTGTGCGACTACCAGAGAAATCGCAGAAAATGTGGACATCAGCACTTTTGCGGCACATTCCACTGTTACAGGAGATTTTGTAACGAAAGACGTGCGGAGGAATTCGCGCGTCGGGACGGAGCCGCTCATGGCGCACAACAAAAAGCACGTCCGTGTTGGAAACTGTTCGGAAGATTCAGATGGCTTTCGGTGGCTTTTCAGTCGAGTGAGTATCCGAGAAATTGTGTAACAGCTGGGTATGCCACAACTTGTCCTGTGAGATTTCCAACACGGAACACAATGAAAATCCGATGGGGGTCGACCAGTGCTCACTCAAAGCCTGCCCACAGGCGAATGATGCAACCGACAGGCGTGAAAAAACTCACGCGCACGAAGGTTCAAGCTTGGCTGATGTAAGCGCCCATGATTCAAATCCATATAGTTTTTGAAAAAAATAAAAAGTTCGGATACTTTTCTAACAGACCTCGTAAACATCCATTACAAATTTACCTGATGTTTTCAACATTTTGGCTTTAAAATGCAAATGTTCAAATGAAGAAAAATTGTGGAAACATCATTTGTCTGATTGCTGCAGAAAATCAAAATGTTACTGTGTTGATCATAAATTGTCCTGAACCTGTCCTGCTGTGTAATTGGACAGCTGTTCTTCCCAGTAAGATGGTCCTCCACCACAGGTCTGGATTTGTGTGTGTGTTTCTCTGTGCTTTAACACTCTGTTCTTAATTATAGACACACAAGCAGGCAAGAAAACAGTTATTGGAAAGAAATTTTCCATTTAAAAAAATTCTAATCCTTGGCAGTGGAAACCTGTGAATCCTGTACCTTATCTGTGCTTATTATGCAGAGACACTTCCTGTGTCAAACACATGTTGTGTAACCGAACGGGAAATGTTGGCGTAAAGTGGTGTGGCACCACAACACTGAGCTCATTATATGTTGTTATTACCCTGTGGTTGCAGGCAGCTAACAACACGAGTGTTTCAGTCATGGAAATAAAATGTGCATCCTACAGCAGCTTTAAACTGACAGGACGGTCTCGGAGCAGGATCGGGAAACAGAGACAGACTTAAATCACGTCTATAATTAAATTTCTCCAGTTCCCACTAACAGGATCTTTCAGTATAAAAAAATGTCCAGGCTGATTGGTCAGGTCTGGCGCTCTCTGTCCTTCACACCCGAGTTTCTGATGCTCTCGGTCCAGGTTGGGTTTTGCTGATACCTGGTGTGTGGACGCTGCCTCTGGCTGTCTGCCTGCTCTATCTTTTCACAAGTGTCTGGCTTCACAATGATGATTTTCATGCATAAACACTTTTCTTGCCACACTGAGAGAGATTATGTGTTCATGTGTTCATGTGGATTAATTTAAATTCTCTGCTGATGAGATCTGTCCAGAAATGCTGAAGGCTCTGGGTGTGGAGGGATTGTCTTGGATGAGGGGTCTCTTCGACATTGCATTGAGGTCTGGGACAGTGCCTAAGGAGTGGCAAACTGGGGTGGTGGTCCCCATATTTAAAAAGGGGGACAAGATAGTGTGTGCCAACTACAGGGACGTCACACTACTCAGCCTCCCTGGTAAGCCTCCCTCTAGTCCAGGGTGCTGAAAAGGTGGGCTTGGCTGATAGTCAAACCTCTGATTGAAGAGGAACAATGTGGGTTCCGTCCTGGTCATGGAACAACTGACCACCTCTTCACTCTCACAGGATCCTGGAGGGTGCCTGGGAGTATGCCCATCCAGTCTACATGTGTTTTGTAGACTTGGAGAAGGCGTATGATCTGGTACCGCGGGAGATACTGTGGGAGGTGCTGCAGGAGTATGGAGTGAGGGGGTCCCTTCTCAGGGCCATCCAATTTCTGTACTCACAAAGCAAGAGCTGTGTTCGGGTGCTCGCCAGTAAGTCAGACTTGTTTCCAGTGGGGGTTGGCCTCCACCAGGGCTGTGCCTTGTCACCAATCTTGTTTGTGATATTCATGGACAGGATATCGAGGCATAGTCGGGGGAGGAGGGTCTTCAGTTTGGTGGGCTCAGGGTCTCATCACTGCGTTTTGCATATGATGTGGTCCTGTTGGCTTCATCAGCCTGTGACCTCCAACACTCACTGGATCGGTTTACAGCCGAGTGTGAAGAGGCTGGGATGAGGATCAGCACCTCTAAATATGAGGCCATGGTTCTCAGCAGGAAACTGATGGATTGCCTACTACAGGTAGGGAATGCGGTCTTGCCCCAAGTGAAGGAGTTCAAGTACCTTGGGGTCTTATTTACAAGTGAGGGGACTGAGTGTGAGATTGGCCGGAGAATCGGCACAGCAGGGGCATTCCTACTGTACTCTCACCTATGGTCATGAGGGTTGGGTCATGACCGAAAGAACTAGATTGCGGTTACAAGCGGCTGACATGGTTTTCCTTAGGAGGGTGGCTGGTGTCTCCCTTAGAGACAGGGTGAGAAGTTCGGTCATCCGTGTGGAGCTCGGTGTAGAGCCGCTGCTTCTTTGTGTTGAAAGGAGCCAGCTGAGGTGGTTCGGGCATCTGGTAAGGATGCCTCCTGGGCGCCTCCCAAGGGAGGTGTTCCAGGCACATCCACCTGGGAGGAGACTCTGGGGAAGACCCAGGACTAGGTGGAGAGATTACTGGCCTGGGAACGCCTCGGGATCCCCCAGTCAGAGGTAGTCAATGTGGCACGGGAGATGGAAGTCTGGGGTCCCCTGCTAGAGCTGTTGCTCCACGACCCAATGTTGGATAAGTGGTTGACGATGAGTGAGCGTAAAAATAAGAAGTCGTTAATTTTGTTTATGTGACTTCTAAAGCTCAGTATTTTCATAATTCATTGATTTTGTAAATCAAAAGGCCTCAGGAAATTGGTAAAAAAAATTTGCATTATTATTTTAATTCCCCCCCGCCCCCATTTTTTTCCCTGAAGTACAATTTTATTTATTTATTTTTAGTGAGTTTGGAAGGTTCTGTTATCCCTGCAGCTTATGAGTTCATTCTTCATCATCATCATAATATTATGTTTACTTCCAAAGTTATCCATCCTTAAATTGTATGGGTATTTTTTGTTCTTTTTGTGAAGATTCTTGTCTGAATTGCCCCCATTTTTCCCCTGAAGTGCAGTTTATTTATTTATTTTTAATGAGTTTGGAAGCTCCTGTTATCCGTGCAACTTATCAGTTCAGGCTTCATCATCATCATAATTGCACTGTTATATTTTTTTCCAAAGTTAGCCATTGTCAAATTGTATGGCTGCTTTTATTTTTTTTGCGAAAATGCTACTCCTGACCTCTCCCCCCACCCCCATTTTTTTCTGAAGTACATTTTTATTAATTAATTTTTAGGTCTTGCTACCTGAGCGAATTATATAAGAGCTGATTTTTCACAGATCTGGCAACTTGCTTCTGACGGATTGTTTGTTGCTGTGACGCCACTCTGAACTTCACATGGTTGTATACGCTTCTTTTATTTCTGTTTAGCACTCTTCTGGTTATTAATTGTATCGACTCTGAATGTTATTTAACAACAGTCTTGTTGTGAATCGCTAGCAGTTAGCATTCGCTAGCGGTTAGCATTCGCTGGCGTTAACTTTCGTTAACCTCCCCTCTCCGTTGTTACTTTTTATAGCTATTTCTTTTCTACCCATTTAATACTTCTGTTCGTTTTTCAGTTGAACTGCTAAGAATTTTAAGTAATTTCTACTCCTGTGTAAAATCTTAGGAGCGGCTAGCATTTTCGCTAGTGGTTAGCTTGCGTTAGCTATTTCTGACCCTTGTCATTTTTTAATTTCATTTTTTTACACTCCTGTTAGTTAATTAACTGTTTAGTGTATTATATAGCTGCTGCTTTTTTTTTTTTTTTTTACCTGTTTAATACTTCTGTTAGTTTTTCAGTGTAACTGCTGTGAATTTTAATTCATTTATCTGCGTCTGTGTGAGCCTTAGGAGTGGTTAGCTTATCCATTATTGGTTAGCTCATGTTTGCTTGGCTACATTTTTGAATTTCTTAGTGCACAAAGTACACTACTAATTCTACTTTACACCCTCCGTAAATCCTGCGTGATGTTGGAAGATAGGGTGGCTCTCTTAGAGAGCCGTGTCTGTAAGTTAGAGCAGCTTCTTAGCGCAGTGGAGTTAGATGTTATGGGCACTCCAGATGAGGTTAGTGTTGGGCCGGCGATGACCCATTAGCATCAGCTTAGAAATGCCGGCTGTGGAGGACGGCTTTCGGACGGTGGCTAGGCAGAGAAAGCCCCGTAGGGCTTGGTGCCCGGTTGTGGCACCCCGATCACACTCACCAGTGCGAACTGTGAATCGGTTCTCCCCCTTGGATTTGCCAGATGTGAATTCTCTGAGTCCACGCATGACTTCCACTCCTGTCTCCAGGCCGAAACACCGGACTTTAGTGATAGGGGATTCTATCACCCGCAAAGTCAGGTTACAGACGCCGGCTGACGTTAAATGTATTCCTGGGGCCAGAGCTCCCGACATTGCATCTCATCTTAGGGTGCTGACGCTGCAGAAGGGAAGACAGACGAAGGAACATGACATGAGATATAGTCACATAGTTATTCACGTTGGCACCAATTATATCAGGATGAAGCACTCAGAGGTCACAAAAATGGACATAGAGAGGACTTGTGACCTTGCCAGAAAGATGTGTCGACATCGATTAATAGTCTCTGGTCCCCTCCCCTCCCAGGGTACTGATGAGGCGTTTAGCAAGCTGACATCATTAAATAGGTGGCTGGCGCAGTTTTGTAGACAGCAAGGCTTTAGCTTTATTTATAACTGGCCTTCGTTCTGGGGCCGCCGTGGCCTGCTAATGCCGGACGGCCTCCACCCTACTGGGGAAGGCGCCGCCATCTTGTCTGCGAACATAGAGCTCTACAGGGAGGGTAACATTAGGAATCTACAGCAGGCCACGGAGCAGGTGATTAGAGACCCTGCAAGGCTTATGACAAATGTGGGTGTGGAATCCATTAGCTTAGCGGGGAAATTAGTGCAGAAAATCCACTATGGTGATAGTGCAGTTTATCTGCCAGGGAGGGAATTTCAATACGTTGAGACTGTGGCCTACTCCCGTAGACATGTCCATAAAAATCATAGAGGGATATGCTTTGCAAACTTAATACTCATTACTATACTGGATCATGTTGAAATTGAGGATGGCCCAATGGTTGTTCCAGCAATATCAAAGATTTCATGTCTGCTACCTACAACGCGTTGGAATGTCTCAAACCTAAACCTACTTCTAGGCATCTTATATATGCCACTCTGGAACCACCCCTAAACCCAAACAGCTCAACTGTCAACCCCACTGAGGTCCTTAGACTGGGTCTCATTAACATAAGATCACTGTCCTCAAAATCATTGTTGATTAATGATTTAATTATTGATCATCACTTAGATATGATTGGGTTATGTGAAACCTGGCTTAAACCTACAGCTGTCCTTCCCTTAAATGAGGCCTGCCCACCAGCATATACATTTAGTCACGTCCCTCGTGATGCGAAGCAAGGCGGGGGTGTAGCTCTTATTTATAAATCTAGGTTTAGCTTATTAGCGGTTGGGGGTCACAAATATAACTCGTTTGAGCATCTGATTCTCCACTCCGCTCAGGATATTACGCATTGCCAAGGTCAGAAGAATAAAAATCAGCCGTATTACTTTGTCACTGTATATAGACCTCCTGGCCCATATTCTGAATTCTTAGATGAATTTGGTGTGTTCATTTCTAGCTTGTCAACGAGAGCAGATAACATTCTGATCATTGGTGACTTTAACGTTCATATAAATAAGCCTTCTGATCCCCTCTGCAAATCATTTATGGAAATTGTGGATGCATTAGGATTTCAGCATTGCATTTGGGATTCGACGCACATTATTGGAAATACCCTGGATCTGGTTCTCGCACGTGGTATTGATGTCACGAATATTGACATCATGCCTCTTACATCAGTGGTCTCTGATCAATCAATCAATCAGTTTTTTTATATAGCGCCAAATCACAACAAACAGTTGCCCCAAGGCGCTGATCACTCACTTATTAAGTTTACAGTTTCACTGCCGTGTTCAGTGGAACAACAACCTTATTTATCATTACGGTGATGCATCAACTCCTCAACTAAGACTGAACTAGAAGCTAGATTGCCTAAAGTCTTAGCCTCACTTTTGACAAATACCCAGTCAGTAGACAGACTTGTGGATAGTTTAAACTCTCAACACTCGACATGATTGCACCACCTGTGGTGAAACCGCGCTCCCCCAAATCGCAGTCACCTTGTTTCAGTGATTACCTGCGTGACCTCAAGCATAAAGCAAGAGGTCTAGAACGGAAATGGCGTCGTTCAAAATTAGAAGTATTCCATCTTGCATGGCGTGATGCTACCTTAGACTATAAGCATGCACTATTGGCTACAAAGCGGACCTATTACTCTGATTTGATCAACAAAAACAAGCATAACTCAAAGTTCTTGTTCAACACGGTGGCAACACTTATTCATGGACAACCACCTGTAGTTCGCTCTCCTTTTACAGCACAAGATTTCCTGGATTACTTTGAGAAGAAAATAGATAACATTAGGTTGAACATATCCCAGCATGCCTTAACCCAGCCACTACACCCTGCTATTGTGGTGGGTGCCACTACTGAGGTATTACCTAGATTTACAGAATTTGATGGTATCTCTCTAGACATGCTGACGAAACTTGTAATGTCAACAAAAAGCACAACCTGTTTATTTGATCCTATACCAAGAAAAATGATTAATCTTTCTTTAACTTCTGGATCTGTTCCTAAACGTTTAAAATATGCAGTGATTAAACCATTACTTAAGAAACCTAACCTTGACCCTAGTGTATTGAAAAACTATCGGCCGATATCAAATCTATCATTTTGCTCTAAAATTCTGGAAAAAGTGGTGTCACGGCAACTTGTAGACTATCTTACTGAGAATAATCTCTTTGAGCCGCTGCAGTCTGCTTTTAGAAAATATCATTTCACAGAAACGGCTCTCACTAAAGTAGTGAATGATCTTCTGCTTACAATGGATTCGGACACCACTACGGTTCTGTTGCTGATAGATCTCAGTGCTGCATTTGATACAGTGGATCATCATACAACATCATACATATTCTACTTGATAGGCTGGAAAATCATTTTGGGATTACTGGGAGTGCCCTTGCATGGCTGACGTCATACTTGACCAGTCGTTCTCACTGTGTTTTGTACAGTAACACTACCTCTAACCTTAGTGACATAAAATTTGGGGTTCCTCAGGGGTCTGTCTTAGGCCCCCTGCTTTTCTCCCTTTATATAGCACCCCTTGGGCACATATTGCGGCATTTTGGGATTACCTTTCACTGCTATGCAGATGATACTCAGTTATATATGCCGATAACTGCTGGTAATCTCGTTCACATAAAATCCTTAGAAGATTGCCTTGCATCAGTGAGAAGTTGGATGTCTAGAAACTTCGTACTTTTAAACTCTGAAAAGACTGAAATGATGGTTCTTGGTCCAGTGAGACATCGGCATCAATTTGACCAGTTAACACTCAGCCTAGGCTCATGTGTCATACATCACACTGACAAAGTGAGGAACCTTGGGGTAATTTTTGATCCTTCGTTGTCCTTTGGTCTCCATATTAGAAATATTACTAGGACTGCTTTCTTCCACCTGCGAAATATAGCGAAGATTCGTCCCATCCTGTCTATGGCTGATGCAGAGACCCTGATCCTTGCGTTCATCTCTTCTAGATTGGACTACTGTAATGTTCTATTTTCTGGTTTACCGCAGTCTAGCATTAGGGGTCTCTAATTGGTTCAGAATCCTGCAGCCAGACTTTTGACACGAAGCAGAAAGTTTGACCACATTACACCCATTTTGGCGTCTCTTCACTGGCTTCCTGTCCCAGTGAGATCAGATTTTAAGGTTCTGCTACTAACCTATAAAATTATTCATGGACTGGCACCTCCCTACCAAGCTGACCTAATTAAACCTAACGTACCGGCCCGGGCTTTACGTTCTCAGGGTGCAGGACTACTTTGTGTCCCTAAGGTGAATAAGAAGTCTGCGGGTCACAGACGCACTTATTTTCCCTTTCATATGGCTAGCATACTGGTGCAGTTTTGTTTTACGCTTTTTACTCTTTTAATTCATGTTATTAGTAATTGAAGTGGGCCGCAGCCTCAACTTCACCTAAATTCTGGGTCTTTTAGTGAAGCTTAGGGCTAGTGGCCGGCCATCACCTTAGTATTTCTTCTGTTCTTCTTGTTGATTAATGCTGGCAAATTATACAGTATTTTTTGTCTTTCTGATGCCTGATTCTGTTTTTTCTCTGTTTAAGGTGCAGCTCCATCCAGAGATGGGAGTTGTGTTTGTGTTGGCGATCCTCCTATCCTGTGCACCAACAGCAATTCTTGTATATTCGTCCGTGAATTGTTCTGTGAATTATTTCTGTAATTTATGTTTGTAGCATGGCCCAAGCAGAGGCTCACCCCTTTGAGTCTGGTCTGCTTGAGGTTTGTTCCTCAGAGGGAGTTTTTCTTAACACTGTTGCTCTGGGGGTTGGTAAGGTTAGACCTTACCTGTGTGAAGCGCCTTGAGGCAACTCTTGTGATTTGGCGCTATATAAAGGAAATAAATTGAATTGAAATTCATTAATAATAGGAATAATAATAATTATTATCTATCCATCCATCCATCCATCCATCCATTTTCTTCCGCTTTATCCGGAGTCAGCTCGTGGGGGCAGCAGCTCAAGCAAAGCCGCCCAGACCTCCCGATCCACACACACCTCCCCCAGCTCCTCCGGGGGAACCCCAAGGTGTTCCCAAGCCAGCCGAGAGATATAGTCCCTCCAGCATGTCCTGGGTCTTCCTCGGGGCCTCCTCCCAATGGGACATGCCCGGAACACCTCTCCAGCGAGGCCTCCAGGGGGCATCCGGAAAAGATGCCTGAGCCACCTCAACTGACTCCTTTCGATGTGGAGGAGCAGCGGCTCGACTCCGAGCTCCTCCCGAGTGACCGAGGTCCTCACCCTATCTCTAAGGGAGCGCCCAGCCACCCTGCGGAGGAAACTCATCTCGGCCGCTTGTACTCGCGATCTCGTTCTTTCGGTCATGAGCCAAATCTCATGGCCATAGGTGAGGATCGGAACGTAGATTGATCGGTAAATCGAGAGCTTTGCCCACCTACTCAGCTCTCTCTTCACCACGACGGTCCGATACAGTGACCGCATCACTGCAGATGCTGCACCGATCCGTCTATCAAACTCACGCTCCATCCGTCCCTCACTCGTGAACAAGACCCCGAGATACTTAAACTCCTCCACTTGAGGCAAGGACACTCCACCTACCTGAAGAGGGCAAAGCAGCTTTTTCTGGTCGAGAACCATGGCCTCGGATAATTATTATTATTATTTTAATTATTATAAGAATGCTTTATATAGGGTTTTTCAGGACTCAAATAACTAAAGGAAAACTAATAAAAGAATAAGTGGCAACAATGAAATCACAACAATACAAAAAATCTTAGAGCTGATTTTTAAAAAAAATCTTATGGACTTACATCTTTCTTTTAGTGTTTCCAGCGCTGTGGGCCATTGATCTGTGTTAATTTGCCTATTTTTCAAATCCTTGTCAGATAACATCCAGTATGTTGTGCAATGCATGTTTATTTGTCCATCTTTCTTAGTATTGAAATGTATTTTTTTTTATGTCAAGTAACAGCACAGGCTGTAGTGTGCACATGTGCTACACTGAGTTCCTGTCTGTTGTTAAACTTGCCCTCTGGAACTTGCTGTGTGACGAGAGCAGGCATCGACATTAACGCTTGTCCGATTGTCCGGGACAAGTGTAAAAATGTGATCGGACAATCAATGTGCTCTAAATCATTGTCCGATCAGACAAGTAGCATTTTTTTGGTTTAAAACGTTCAAATTCTTTATTTTCATCGCTCAGAGCCAAAATGCCTGACTGCCGCCTTTTTGTTTTCTCATTTACATCACGTCTTGTCTCGCACCTCGCGAGAAAGCGTCTTCAGTTTTTCCCATCACTCTCCACGCAGCGGACAGTCGGAAAACATGATAACAATGACTGCACAAGACCACTGTATGGAGTGTGTGTTCATAGCAGAGGCTAAAAGTCTCATTTCCGTGCTCTTCAGCGTGCTCCTGCAGGTGTTCACCTGCTGCATGTACCTGATGTTTGGGAAAACGTGCGAGACGAGAGCTGCATGACACATCTGGCTCTGTCCATCTCCTCCTCTCTCACCACTCCATGGCACAGAGCCCAACTACGCATGCAGTCACAAAGTTCTTCTGAAAAACTGGAGCGATCTGAATTCGGTTAGATGAATATGCGTGTGTGTGTGGAGACAATTCACCTTGTTCACAACGTGACAGAACTTAAAGATGCGCTGTTACACGCAATAGGGCACAATAGCGTGCAACAACACGGAACACTATTCTTGACCGTGCGTAATGGTTCCTGATAATTCTCCAGAAACACGTCATTAATCGTAACGTGTGGTAACAGGTTGCAGTAGTTTGTGAGGACACCTGACGCCTCTGCCCCGAATCATCACATTCGTGATCAGCGGCCAAGAATGTGTACTTCGTGGCATTTGTGACTTGTCGTCGTTATGTGTAAACACAGCATTATTTTACAAATATATTTATTTTAGATGACTTAATGTAGTGGTTTTATGTTCAAGCACAAAACGTGACTGAGGAGGAGAAAAAAAACGAAATGAACTCTAGTCTGAATAAAAATACAAGCTGCTGATTTTTATTTTTCAAAATTATTAGGCTGCAGTTCTGATTTATTTCAAAGTGAGTTACCGCTTATTATTTTCAAAAATCACGAGTCAAATCCATCTGCATTGTTCAGTTTTTCCTGTACGTTTGTGTATTTTTTCCTTCTTTATAAGAGTTTGTTTTTGTGTTTGTTCTACTACAAAGTTTTAAAAAAACAATAAAATGTTAACACTTTCCCTTATAGCAGTTCTTTAATTTCAGAAATGGAACAGAAACAACCACAAATAAAAAAAAAAGTAGGGACTGTATGTAAAATGAAGACAAAATAAAAATGTTGTTATATTCCCAGTTTCTCCACTCACACCCACAGAAGCCAATCATTCTTCTAGAGTTGTGTCTTGGTGGCTTCCTCAGTTGTCTTCTTCCACCATGGACATTTAGTTTTTGACAGCTGCCTACCTGACACAGATTTACCATAAAGTACCACACTGTTTGTATTCTGAATGATTGATATAAATGAAGTCTAAGAAATATTCAATGAGTTGGACATGTTCATGTTTTCAACCTCTGATATTTCCCAAGAAAACTGGCTGTAAATATTATTAACTAATTCTTCTATTAACAATAAACTGCCCTGTCCGAACCTTTTTTTTCTTGGAAAATGCTGCAGGCCTCAAATGTAGGAATGGATATATATTAACAAATAAATAAATAAAAATAAAGCTGACCTCACAAAATATGAAATATGTTGGTTTTATACAATCTGCAGTTACAAAAATAGAAGACAAAGTAAATGTCAGGATCATTACGTGTCCATCACCACCACATTTTGAAAAACTGTAAGACCACAGGCCATGCATTATTTATATTTTGTGTCTTTTAGTGAAGTTTTTTTTTTTTTTTGAATTTGGATTAAGGCAATTCGTGTCTCCCTGTATTACCACAGATGAACTGTTTCTGTTGCCACATCTTCTGAAATAAAACCGCAGAACACTAAAGTGTAAAAACTAAAAGAAGGAAAGTAGATGTGATAAATATTTAATCTGAATCTTGGTCCCAGAAAATGTTGAAATGTAATGATTTTTCTATTTCAGCTGCAATTCTTATGTTGGAATATTAAAGTTAAAGTACTTACAAATAAAAGAAGTGTGACAGGTTTTTATTAAGTGACAAGTCAGAGCAAAGTATATGTGATAAATATTTAATTTGAATCTCACTCACGGGTTGTTCGGACAACCAGCTTTTCCTATAGGACAAGTAAAGTGCCAGGATTACTTGTGAGATTTATACTCCGGTGCAAGTTAAATACTGTGTGTGTGTGTGTGTGTGTGTGTGTGTGTGTGTGTGTGTGTGTGTGTGTGTGTGTGTGTGTGTGTGTGTGTGTGTGTGTGTGTGTGTGTGTGTGTGTGTGTGTGTGTGTGTGTGTGTGTAAAATATTCACCCCTCTCCCCTTCCCCAATGCATTTTTTAAAATTTACTCTAGGGTGTAGTGTGTAAATTTACTCTGGAAAATTTAGTAAATGTATGGCAAAGACATTGAATCCTTTGCCTCCTTTTCCGTGATTCACGATGGTGAAAAGAATCAGATAAACATGTTTCATGTTGAACGTGGTGACTGTGGTCATAGAAACTCATCATATTTGGAGGTGAAATGGCCCACCTGTTTTTGGACTCTGTGTGTTCCTGACAAAGCGCGCACACACCTGTGCATGCTTGAGGTAAGGTTCAGTTATTGTTTGGATGTATTTGGAAACCTCAGAAATCTGTCCAGTTGCTTTAAGTGATTGACGTAAAGCTGGAGTTGGTTTGTAAAACTGAACTGGTGTTAGATTTGGAAAAAATGTTTTAGCTTCTTTACTTCTGTGTGAATCCTTGCACGCAGTCTGGAATTCTTTCACATGACAGTGTGTAAACGGACAGATTGATGACTGAACAAATTAAATGAGATACTTCATCTCCATGACATGTTTGAGATTTTAATTATCAGAATGTCGTTGCAGTGCTTCAGTCCACAAAAACAAAGCTGTGACAGTGTAACATCATTGTGTCGCTTTGTGTCCTCGTTTAAATGCTCTGGGCAAAGACCACCTTCATAATTAATGTGCAGAACATTCACCTGTTTAATTTTTCATGCTTTGGGATCTCAGTGACTGAATACTTCGTCTTCTGAAGTCGCTTCGCTCGTGACTGTGTTCAGACTTACTTTTCGTGATGCTGAGCCTCACGTAGGGACAGATTTCATCTTAAAGTGGCAGTTTTCAAGAATCGCTGTTTATGTAACCCTGATTGGTACTCCAGGCATCAGACTGGAGAAGGAATGCTGGTCTTGGTCCGTCCCCGGTACTCCCTGCCGTGAGCCTGTCCCAGTTCTCTTGCTTGCTGTAAAATGGGCACCTGACCGAGTGGTCCCCTACAGGCAGCTCCAAACACTGAACAGACCAACGCGTGTGAGCACATTTCAAAGCTCTTATGTAAAACGTTTTTAAAAGATGATCGATTTACCACCTAGTTTAGCTTTGCTGCTTATTCTTCTTTTAAGTAAGACCTTTAGAAGAGCTGATCCTGCTGTCTTACATGGTACAAACAAACATTGTTATGAGTAATATAAAAAGTTACATTCCCTCTTTGTATTCCAGAGTGTGGTCTTCCAATATGAAAGCATTATCTCTTAATTTTCTTCATCATCTATTTCTTCCGCTTTCGCTCAGCTGGACTGAAGATCCGGTGGACTTAAGCCGTGGGTCATCTGTCTGTCCTCTGCGTCCTTTTTAAACATCATCTTCTCTGAAACCAGTGAAGCTGAGACTTGGTGTGTCTGTGTTCCTTCCCAATATGGCTGCCATGGTGGCCACCTTGAATACCTCAGATATAACCATTTATGCAGCAGTTGAGCTGAAATTTGCTACATGGGAAGCTATCATCAAGCCAAACAATATTTCTGACTGGTTTTGTAAAATTGTTTTACCTCGATATGACCCCTGGACTGTGACCCCTCCCACTTTTCTCATTCTCACTTTAAACAGCTTCTCCAAAACCACTGAAGCTTGGTATGCCTGCTCATGGTCATGAGGACACCAAAGTTTACTTGAGACATGCAGCATTTAAGATGAAATTCGCTACATGGGTAGCAATCAGCAAGCACCAAAATTAAATTGGATGGTTTTGGCAAATTTTAAGCTTACACCTGTCTGTTGGCATCTGTGTTGGCAGCAGTGTGTGTAAACATCTTCTTCTCTGAAACTGCTGAACCAGTGAAGTTGAAACTTGGCGTAAATGTTCGATCCTATGAGGCCACCAAAGTTTGTTTGAGGCATTCCAGTCTGATGTCAAGCATGGTTGCCATGGTGGCCATATTGAAAATGCCATTATTGGTCAATTATAAAGTTTCCAGTTCACCAAACCTACACATCTTTAAATGTGGGAGGAAACCGGAGCACCTGGTGGAAAACCACGCAAACACGAGGAGAACATGCAAACTCCACACGGAAAGGCCACAGGTGGGAACTGATCCCATGACCTTCTTGCTGTGAGGCAACAGTGCTAACCACTAAGCCACTGTGCTGCCCAATGATAAACGACAATTCAATACTCAAAGTAGTTGATGATTTATTATTCTGTTCCCTGACAGTTTTTCAAAAAGCTGCTGTGTGTGTGTCTAAACCTGGATATTACAGTGTTTGTTTAGTTTTATTTTTTTAACCATGTTTGCTTTGCCTCTGGTGACATTCTCCCGACAGACTTGGTCATTCTTGATGTATAGTGTTGAAATAAAGAATGGGGTCAGCGTGACTCGGTCGACCTCCACAAGAAGTGAATTTCTCAGATATTAAGGCCAGAAGGTCCCCCAAATTTAACTAAAATGACAAACATCTTGCAAAATTACAGCTCATTTCAATGAAGAGAACATATTTATCTGGGTGGAATTACATATCCATAATGAATATTTTCTTTTATGCCGCCTGCAGGAGGGCGTGCATGTGCGCATGCATGTGCTTTTACAAAGACTGGATGTTACCTTTGATTTTTATGGGTGATGAGATGTCTTGTAAATCACTTCAGAGGTGTTATCAGGTTTCAGAAACAGTGTTTTTAGATTTTTGAAGTGTTTATTTGTTGCTACATTTTACATAACAGACGCAAGCGTTTTCCACCATGTTGGATGAGCAGCCAGACACCAGTCACTGATGTCACAGTGGCTCTCTGATTGGCTGTCACCGTGTGCTTCCCAGAATCCCTTGCTCTAGTCTGAGGAAGCCCCCACGTGATCAATGACATCAGTGTCATCGACTGCATTGGTCTCAGCGGTCACTGGCGTCTGTTCTTTTGGAATGTTACCCATCAGGGGAACATTTCAAAAGGTTTATGAATTTTTTTCTACACAATGTGGACTTTGACCATATTGATAATGTCATGTTATGAATCCCCTATTTAAAGGCTAATAAATAAAATTATAGTGATGCCAAAGAAAAGTCTTTTTATGCCTTAAATCTTACAAAGCGTGGCGGTCCTGTACGTTTAATTCCACAATAATGTGTTGAGAAATGAAGACAAAACTCAGACTAAGCTCAGAATGTTTGACACGTTTGTGTTCAGAGGTGTCACAGTAATCAACCTGGTGTGACATTCAGAAGTGGAGGCCTCACTGGCTGAGGGCCTGTTTCCATGGTAACCATGGTTTTTGCTGGTTTATTCTTATATTTGTATATTTTTGGCCGTGTGCTTGGATTCATTGTCGTCTGGATGACACGTCTGGCGTTTTATGTGGATCAGTGCGACTGAACATGGAAGATGAATTTCAGCTCTTCTGCCTCCTTTCACATTTTCCTCCTTTATTATTGTACCTTTGTGACTTGTGTCTGTCATGATGCCTGTCGAGGAGGTTGTTTTTGTTGTTTCTGTTGCGTTTATGAGCATGATATCTGAAAAATAATAAACATGAAGAGATTGCAGTGAGAGTTGGTGTTGAGGTCAGACGTGGGTCCAGAAAGAGTTGGTTTAGTTTTGGATCAACAGGTGGATCTTACCTTTTAAGCTTTGATCTTTGATTACTTTGATCCTGATGCTGCATTTGGTCTTTGATCCTGTAATCAGTAGAACTGATGAGTTCAGCAATCAAGGTCCAAGTTCAGGATCTGTCCCTAGATCAGACCTGACGGCCCTGACCACATCTGGCCTTTTGATTGTCTCTGATTAGGGATTCAAATTCTCCTTCACTACGATAGATTTACATCAGTCAGGCTGCCAAAAAAGATGCCAAAGATAAGTTCACCATCCTGACACAAAATCAAGGCTGCATGCAGTATCCCCGGGACACAACGTCCGTGGGACAGATGCACACCATGTTCAAAACATTCAAACGGGCTGCATCTATATAGTGATTTTCCATCTGCTTCAGACGCTCAAAGTGCTTTAAAAATAATGTCTCACATTCACCCCGATGTGAGGCTGCTGCCATACAAAGTACACACTACTCACAACACACAACACACTACTCACAACACACTATTCACTACTCACTACACACTACTCACTACACACTACTCACAACACACAACACACTACTCACTACACACTACTCACTACATACTACTCACTACACACTACTCACTACTCACTACACACTACTCACTACTCACAACACACTACTCACTACACACTACTCACTACACACAACACACTACACACTACTCACAACACACTACTCACTACTCACTACATACTACACACTACTCACTACACACTACACACTACTCACTACACACTACACACTACTCACAACACACTACACACTACTCACAACACACTACACACTACTCACAACACTCTACTCACTACATACTACTCACAACACACTACATACTACTCACAACACACTACACACTACTCACAACACACTACTCACTACATACTACTCACAACACACTACACACTACTCACAACACACTACACACTACTCACAACACACTACACACTACTCACTACACACTACTCACAACACACTACACACTACATACTACTCACAACACACTACACACTACTTACAACACACTACACACTACTCACAACACACTACTCACAACACACTACTCACAACACACTACTCACAACACACTACTCACTACACACTACTCACTACACACTACTCACAACACACTACTCACAACACACTACACACTACTCACTACACACTACTCACTACATACTACTCACAACACACTACTCACTACATACTACTCACAACACACTACTCACTACACACTATTCACAACACACTACTCACTACACACTACTCACTACACACTACATACTACTCACAACACACTACTCACTACACACTACTCACAACACACTACTCACAACACACTACTCACTACTCACAACACACTACACACTACATACTACTCACAACACACTACTCACTACTCACTGCACACTACTCACTGCACACTACTCACTACATACTACTCACAACACACTACTCACTACACACTACTCACTACACACTACTCACTACACACTACACACTACATACTACTCACAAAACAGTACGCACTACATACTACTCACAACACACTACTCACTACACACAACACACTACACACTACATACTACTCACAACACACTACACACTACTCACTACACACTACTCACTACATACTACTCACAACACACTACTCACTACACACTATTCACAACACACTACTCACTACACACTACTCACTACACACTACTCACTACACACTACATACTACTCACAACACACTACTCACTACACACTACTCACAACACACTACTCACTACTCACAACACACTACTCACTACTCACAACACACTACACACTACATACTACTCACAACACACTACTCACTACTCACTGCACACTACTCACTGCACACTACTCACTACACACTACTCACTACACACTACTCACTACACACTACTCACTACACACTACTCACTACACACTACACACTACATACTACTCACAAAACAGTACGCACTACATACTACTCACAACACACTACTCACTACACACAACACACTACACACTACTCACTACTCACAACACACTACACACTACTCACTACTCACTACTCACAACACACTACACACTACTCACAACACACTACACACTACTCACTACTCACTACACACTACACACTGCTCACAACACACTGCTCGCTACTCACAACACACTGCTCACAACACACTACTCGCTACTCACTACTCACAACACACTACTCACAACACACTGCACACTACACACTACTCACAACACACTACTCACAACACACTGCACACTACACACTACTCACTACACACTACACTTCACACTGCTCACTTCACACGACACTTCACACTACACACTACTCACTACTCACAACACACTACACACTACTCACTACTCACAACACACTATTCACAACACACTACTCACTACACACTACTCACTACACACTACACTCTACACACTACACACTACTCATTACTCACTTCACACTACACACTACTCACTACACACTACACACTACTCATTACTCACGTCACACTACTCATTACTCACTACTCACTACACACTACACACTACTCATTACTCACTACTCACTTCACACTACTCATTACTCACTTCACACTACACACTACTCACTTCACACTACACACTACTCACTACATACTACTCACTACTCACTACATACTACTCACTACGCACTACTCATTACTCACTACACACTACTCACTACACACTACTCACTACATACTACTCACTACATACTACACACTACTCACTACATACTACACACTACATACTACACACTACTCACTACATACTACACACTACTCACTACACACTACGCACTACATACTACACACTACGCACTACTCACTACCTACTACAGACTACGCACTACTCACTACATACTACTCACCGGGAGCAATAGGGGATTAAGGACCTTGCCCAAGGGCCCTTGGTGATTTTCCAGTCAGCCTGGAATTTGAACTGAGGATCCTCTGGTCTCAAGTCCAACCCTTAACCCTTAGACCATCACCTCCCCTATTCAAAAATTGTTTTTTTTTCAAATGTCTGTTTTTTCCTCCAGTCTGCCATCAGTGAATCCTCTGTTGACCCCCAAATGAGAATCTGCAAATCATGAATTATCTGCAAACCATTCATGAAAATTTATACAAACTGTGAATTTACATGAACCGTTAATAATTTTGCTGTGAACCGTGAATAAAATATGCCACAAATATATATTCACTTTCAGTTTAAGCAGTTTACAGATCAGTTCCTTCAGGAAATCTTGATCTCAAACCCTATCTCCACAAAAAAAAAAAAAAAAAATGCTTGGGGTGTGAGGAGGGGCAGCCTGGTGTCCTCTCTGTGTGTCCTTTACACACTCAAACACACAGCAGGCTGCCCCTCCTCACACCCCAAGCATTTTTTTTTTTTGAATAGCAATTAAACTTTTTAATGGAAAGTAGAGTTTGTATTTACAATGTCTCACGGTGTTAAAGTTAGATAGTATTAGTATTTTATGTATAGCACAAAGGGGAGAAAAATAAATGTGTTTTCTTTTTGGAACTGCTTCTGATTATTTCATGCTGGGTTCAGTCAGATACTGGACCGCTCCTCAATCCGCGTCTTATCCATAACATACCCTTTGTATATCCATTCCATCTATTTGTAATGACACTTTTTTTTTTTTTGCTCTGTCATTAAACAATATGAAATTTGTCTTAATATTTAGTGACAGTCTGTTTATATCAAACCAATGTTTAACCTTTTCCAGTTCTGTATTTATCACTTGTGCTACTTCCTGTATATCTGATCCAGAGTAAAACAGCGTTGTATCATCAGCAAATAAAATGCTACCAAGCACATTAGATACATTCACAAAATCATTGATATACAAAATAAACAGTTTGGGTCCAAGTACCGATCCTTGTGGTACTCCATAAGCAATACTACACAATTCTGATTTGGTATTTATCTGAACAAACTGTTTTCTAAGTAGCTTTTTACCCACTGATGTGCAATACCTCTTATTACATATTGTTGTAACTTGTGAAGCAATCTTGAGTGGTCAGTAACATCAAAAGCCTTTTTCAAGTCAATAAAAATACTTACAAAATAATCCTTATTTTCTATTGTTATTTTCTCTATTAATTCCATAATTGCCATAGCTGTTGAATGTTTTGTTCTGAATCCATACTGAGCATTATTTAAAATATGATGTTTCTCAATGAATTTATCCAACCTTGTCACAAAAACTTTTTCCATAATTTTAGAAAACTGTGGAAGCAATGATACTGGCCTGTAATTAGAGAAATTATGTTTGTCTCCATTTTTATATAATGGGACTACCTTGGCAATTTTCATTTCATCTGGAAAAATCCCTGTTGACAGAGACAGATTACAAATGTAAGTAAAAGGTTCAATAACAGTTTCTATTATACTTTTTACAGTCATCATGTCTAAATCTTCATGGTCAGTTGATCTTTTGCTTACACAGTTTTTTTTACAATATTTCTTATTTCATCTTTTTCCACATTTCCGTATTTACAAGTGTATGTAATGTATCTTCCACTATTGGTTTATTTCCCACCAGACTTGATCCTACATTTGAAAAATAATCATTAAACCCATTTGCCACTTCTTTTATGTCATATATCTCTTTATTTTCTTTGACAAAGTAATTTGGAAAAGTTGCTTTCGCTCCATCACTTTCAGTCACACTTTTTATAATTCCCCATGTTGCCCTCATATTATCTTTACTCTTATTTAATTGTTCACTATAATAATCTTTTTTTTGTTTCCTAATTATTGTCAATAGTTTATTTTTATATTTTTTGTATCTGTGTTCTGTTTCCTTTGTTTGCATTTTTAAAAAGCACCTGTATAAATAGTTTTTCTTTGCACAAGCATTTTTTATTCCCTTTGTCAGCCATGGTTTATTTACTTTTTTCTTACTAATTTCTATTAATTTACAGTTTTTATTATATGATTTCATCAATATTTTCATAAATGAATTATATGCTACATTAACATCACTGACATAAACGTCTTCCCAATTTTGATTTTTAAGATCATATTTTAATGCCTCTAAGGCTTTTACTGACTTATCGCTTTTAAAGTTTATAACAGTTTTTTTCTTGTACCTATTTTTATATTTAAATATTGAAAAGACTGGTAAATGATCACTAACATCTGTCATCAAGATCCCATTCCTGATAATTTCATCTGTTCTATTTGTAAATATATTGTCGATTACCGTTGCACTTTGCGATGTGATTCTGGTTGGTTTTGTTATCAAGTGGAATAACCCCAAACTATACATTGAATTCACAAAATCACTTATTCTTTGGCAACTGGAGCTCTCTATGTTAATGTTAAAGTCTCCACATATAAAAAGCGTTTTGTTTATAATTTGATGGAATAACTCTGTTATTCTATCTGTAAATTTCACAACACAAGTGTCTGGTGCTCTGTATACACAACTGATTAAAATATTTTTAGATGTTTCATGTACAAGTTCCACTGTTACAATTTCTATGACGTCATCCACAGTTGTCATTTCTTCTACAATTGTACATATCAGATCTGCCTTTATGTACAGAGCAACACCACCGCCCCTTTTATCTCTTCTGTTCACAAAATACAGCTCATATCCCTCCATTTGAACATCAGCCATGAGATCATCATTAAGCCAAGATTCAGTGATTGCAACAATACTAAATCTATTTTTAAACTGATTTAAATAATCTTTTATTTGCGACATGTTACAATACAAGCTTTGACTGTTTATATGTAAGAGTGACAGGGTATGTTCTGCAATTTTTTCATTATTTAGCTGTTCTACCGTATAATACTCACAACCAATCGTTTTTAAGTCAGATATACTTTCATCAATATTAGTGTCTGTCATATATTTTGTCATCTGTTTCCATGTTTGATCAGATTTTTTTTGTTGGTCCAATTACCAACAGACGTCATATTTGATTGTCTATTCAGGTCTGTATTTCGTAAGGTCCTCCATGTTTTTGATTTGTATACCGTTTGTTCCTTCTTTTACTCTAATCCACACTCTACAATTCCAGACCCATGTAGCAACAATGTGCTTCTGTTTTTTTTAATAGTCTTGCTTCCCTAGCAATATCTGCATTTTTTTTTTTTGTTAGATGCTCATTTATATAGACACTTGTTCCTTTCAAATTCTTTGCCTGTCTTAATAATTCATTTTTATATTTTCTGCTTGTAAATCGTGTAACAATGTTAGACAGTTTATTTTTTCTATCTTTAGTTGGAACAGTATAGCAGTCTGATATCGTGTCTTGATGGATGTCAACACCTTTTTGATATAAAAAGTTTGTAACTTGCTGTTCTGATTGTTGTTCTTCAGGTGGTGCATTTTCCCCACTGGTTCCACCAGAATCCACCACCCTTGCATATGTCCGATGCCTTGTTTCTAGTCCAGATATTATAACATCATCTTTTCTAGTGAATTGTTCAAGTTCATCTACACATTGTTCAAGTTTCTTAATGATCTTGTCCTTCTCTTTAACCAGTTTTTGGAGTTCTTTAATCTCCACCGTCAGCTTGTCTAAATTAGACATGTCTTTTAATATCTGGTTTATTGAGGTCTTTATCTCCTCTATATTTTCCTCAAGTTTCTCCGTTTTCTTGGGTGGTGCCATGTTAACTATCGTGGCTTAGTATGGCCACTGTTAATTGCAAAAAACAATTTTCACCCGTAACCTCCACCACCACAGGTCCGGTCGCCGCACACCAACCCTCCCCGTTGCCAACCTCGTTCACAGGCGCCCCCAGCCTCGGTCGTAGCCGCTGCTAGCCACGGATGTAGCCGCCACCAGCCAGCAATGTAGCCGTAGGTGGCCTCAGATGTTACTGCCGCCGGCCTCGGTTGCCGCCGCCGCCAGCCCCGGATGTAGCCGCTGTTAGCCTCAGATGTAGCCGACGCCTCGGGCCTGGATGCATCACCGTCACCAATGCCTCGGGCCTGGATGAACCACCTCCACTGATGCCTCCGCCGCCAGCCCCGGATGTAGCTGCTGCTAGCCTCGGATGTAGCCGCTGCCAGCCTCAGATGTAGCCGAGGGTCTGGATGTATCGCCGCCACCGATGCCTTGGCCTGGATGAACTGCCTCCACCGATGCCCCCGCCGCCAGCCCCGGATGTAGCCGCTGTTAGCCTCGGATGTAGCCGATGCCTCGGGCCTGGATGCATCGCCGCCACCAATGCCTCGGCCTGGATGAACTGCCTCCACCGATGCCCCCGCCGCCAGCCCTGGATGTAGTCTCTGCTAGCCTCGGACGTAGCCGCTGTTAGCCTCGGATGTAGCCGACGCCTCGGGCCTGGATGTATCGCCGCCACCGATGCCTCGGCCTGGATGAACCGCCTCCACCAATGCCTCCGCCGCCAGCCCCGGATGTAGCCGCTGCTAGCCTCGGATGTAGCTGATGCTTCGGGCCTGGATGTTTTAATGACTAGACAAGACTAGACTAAACATGTGCTGAAAGTCTTGAACTTGTAGAGACAGTCATGTCTCTTGACCTCTGCCTTTGAGACTGATAGATGCCCTGAACGCGCTCATGGAGTCATGAGGTCACTGGACAGCATCGTTTGACAGTACAGATATCTTTGTATGAGATCAAACGTCCAAGCCTGTAGGACCCTAGTGCTACCTAACTTACTGTATGGTTGTGATACTAACAGTGATGTAAGGCACTGACTGGGTGTCTTTAGTGTCAGGTCACATCAGAGGATCCTTGGCTACCACTGGAATGACTTTGTGTGTATCAGTCACAGATATGTAACATTTTCATTGTCCAGTGACCTGAGTGCATTAGTCACAGAGCAAAGCAAACATTCAGGACGTTCAACAAGCTGATATCTTCAAGACCCTGCTTCATATTCAGAAAGCATGATATCAGCATAAAGCTAATTTATAAACAGGTCACGCAGACTTTGTCATCACTGCAGCAGACAGCGCCTGCAGAAATGTCTGGAAAATCCCTGAAGAAAATCTCATTCCGGCTGATGAGATTGTTATTGTCTCCGTGAAGCTCAGTAAGACAGGTGGAGTATTACTTTGTCAGAGTGCTGCTGAGAAGAGAGCAGGTGATGAAGTGTCCAGTGCCCTCTTTACAAACACAGTGTACAAAAAGCCACTGAGAGTGCCAGGTCAGCTGATCAGCCTCTGTCCTCTCCGGCAGCCTGCCGGCGCTCCAGTGACACATCGGCTGAAGGCTCTTTTTGTTTTGCTGTCGTGCTGCTACCTGTTCTTCGGGAATGTGTTCAGTACAGTGTTTGCTTACAGTTTGGTACTGATTTGACTCTGATTTCATCTTTTTCCTCGTATGATGTGATCACACTTTAATGTTCTCTGGCGTGCCATGTCATGTTAAGGACATACACTGTGCCATGTATCACCGTGTCCACCAGTTAAATTATTGCAAGTTTCTTTACTTCCAGTGTTTCATGGGTCACCGCCAAGCAGAGGTATTTGGTGATGACCCATGAAACAGTAGAAGAAAAAGGATAATAATTGAATTAATTTAAATTGTTCATTGGTGACTGCACTGCTGTCCATTTTTACTCCTTACTAAAGATAAAACATCTGTTTTGTGTGTGGCTGCAGCAGGTTGCAGTTTATGATATTTCCCGTTTGATGGAAACAGGAAATTGTTAGTGAGGTGCTGTCCAGTAGTGGCTGTATCAAACAGGAAAAAACAACAAAAAAAAAACTAAAATGCTCAGCTCATTGACTGTACTCGACCTAAATATACGGAGTCTCAAAGCAAACAGTTGTAATAGTGATCATTTGTCCAAAATCTGTTCGTTCATTTTTCTCTGTACAAATGGAACTTTACACCCAGTTGGCCTGCACTGTAATATGGTGTTACGTTTCACACTTATCCCTGGTTGTGACAAACCGAACCGCTTTAGATCACAGCCCTCTGCCTGGCTGCGAACTCTCCCCGGTGCCTGATGTGCACCTGCTAAACGACTGAGATGGCAAAGGCTGTGATTGGTCACTTTAATGTTTTCACTCTTTCTTGTCCTGTCATATTTGAAACTTTTTGCAGTGTGCCTGCCTATTAAATTTTGATCATGGATCAAATAGATTGGGCAGAAAAATGCAAATATGACCAACTTTACAACAGACAGAAAAAGATGCTCAAATGACTCACAAATTCATGGAGGAAAATTACACGAACCATACTGTTGGTTTGGAGGTTGATGATTGTATGAAGAGGTGGAGCTCATTGAGGGACAAATTAATCCAGAAAAAGCCACTGTTCCTGCGGCAAATTGCATAAAGACACGAAGGAGAACTTTGAAAGGGTCACTGCACGTCAATGTCATTGCATGGCCACAGAGTTACAGATTTGCAGAAGCATAAATCATGCTTGGGATTTCAAGGTAGCACGCCACAGTGGACTTAGAAAAAACGGATTTTGTCTGTTTTGATTTTGTCCATTTTATATGTCATGGATTTCGATTATAACAGACAAAATTCACTGGCTCACCTGAATCTGTTATATGCGAGTTTTACTGTACTCTCTATCTTGATCACCTAATTTTGAGGTCATTGAAATTAAATTTAACAACTGACATTCCAGTCATAAACACGCTGCTTGTTTCCAACTTTTGACAACAAAACCTTTGACAGTGTCAAAGGTTTTGTTGTCAAAAGTTGGACCCAACTGGACCCGACTCTGGATATAAATCATCTGGACCCACAGATGTTAGTATGTTTTTAGTAGGAAGAGAAATGTTAGGAAAAGCAGCGTAATTTGGAAGTTCCATCGAGGGGTCAGTTGTGTGGAAGTGGACACTCGCGGTTCCAGAGAATGCACAGCTCTCAGGTCTCACACATTCAGCGTGAGACTCAACATGCTGTCACGCTCTCATGCTAATGCATGACATTTTCCAACATTTCACCACAATGACCTGCAAGAGAAGATTTGGCGGAAATTAAGTGCTTGAGCGTATTTCAACTTGAGCGCTCTGAGAATGCCCGTGGGAATTTGGAGGGAATCCTCATCAATGGTCTGGCTGCTGATGTGATGCTCCCCCTCAAAAAACATCACAGAGAATGTGGAGTCACAGCGCTCACATGGAACCTGAATGGAGTCACATGATAAGTAGATGCTCGCACCGGGGAGGACTGTGATGAATTAGAGGTGTGAGAAAGGCATTATGGATAGTATGCCTGTGTGGTTCAGATCTTCCTAACCTGCTTCATTATTCACCAGGTTTCATGTCACATCATGTGGCTAGTTTATATAAATGGAAGCTTTTCAGTTTTTCAGCATATTAAACAACACATTGGGTTTGATATAATAATAATACTAATAATAATAATAATTATTATTATTATTATATTTGTGCTTTACCAGGGCACAGGGTATTGTAATCAGTCCTGAGTGTGTGTGTGTGTGTGTGTGTGTGTCTATGAAGAAGTTAATTAAACCAAGTGAGAATATTACTTGGGCAGATATTTCAAGATATGATTAACTTTTGGAGAGGAACAGCCTGCGTTCAAGGTCAACAAAAACATGGTGCGAAAAGTACATTTTCTGCTACATCTCTGCAGTCAACAGAGCTAGAGAGATGATCTATGCTATATTTATATTGATCAGAAAAAAAAAATTGTGATTGGGGTCACAAGTAAGTTATAAAAGGAAGTCATGTTTGTTTCAAGCGCGCAGGAACCCTTTGAGGCCTTGTACTGTGTTCTGTTATTGATCAGTCACTCTCTGAGGAAAGGAGGCTGACCTTTGGCTTCTCAATGTCCACTGAATCCCAAAGTGCTCTTTACCTGTGATAGTTTTTGTTCTGTAAAGAAGCACGGGGGCATCACAGTGTCCTTTTTATCATTGTGTAACCACACTCTGAGTCAGATTCGAGGCATTCTCAAATATATTTTTTCTCAGAAGAACACAGACAGAATTGGACACTAATAATCTTCTCGCCTCCACTGGTGAACAGCTTCTTTCATCTCAGTTGCCTTTAACAGCAATATTTTAATATTCTTTTGATTATGTTTTAGTTTTTGATGTCTGCTCTGGCTTGTGTTCAGGACTAGGCCCTGTTGAGATGAAACAGGCCCATATTTCACTAAAACAGACCAGTTTTTTATAAGTGATCGGGGATTCTTTCACCCGCAACGTTACATTACAGATGCCAGATGATGTTAAATGTAGTCTTGGGGGCAGAGCACCCAACATTGCCTCTCACCTTACAGTGCGACTAATTTACGACTAATGTGGGCATGGAATCCATTAGCTTAAAATAGTGCAGAAAATCCACTATGGTGATAAGGCAGTTTTTGTGGCAGGGAGGAAAATTGTCCCACCCCTGCCACATTTCTCTATATAATGTGGAGTTGCATCAGGAAGGGCATTGGGCATAACACTTGTGCCAGTTCAACTTGGATCTGCTATGGCGACAAGGGAGCAGCCGAAGGGACTTACCTATATACTCTAGAACCACCCAATGACCCCAGTGAGGTCATTACTTTTGGGTCTCATTAACATAAGGTCACTGTCCTCAAAATCACTGTTAATGATGTAATTTTAGAACACCACTTAGATATGATTGGCTTATGTGAAACCTGGTTTAAACCTACTGCTGTCATCCCCTTAAATGAAGCCTGCCCACTGGTGTACACATTTAGTCACATCCCTCATGATATGAAGCAAGGCGGGGGTGTTGCTCTAATTTATAAATCTGTGTTTAGTTTACTGGCTGTTGGGAGCCTAAACATCTGACTCTCCACTCTGCCCAGGATAGTATGTATAGCAATGGTCAGAAGAATAAAAATCGACCATGCTATTTTGTCACTGTATATAGGCCCCAGGGCCCATCTTTTGAATTCTTAGATGAATTTGGTGACTTTATCTATAACTTGGAAACCCCTGCACATAACATTCTGATTATTAGTAACTTCAACATTCATATAAATAAGCTTTCTGATCCCCTCTGCAAATCATTTCTGGACATTATGGCTGTCTTTAACATGTGCAGAGGACAGGATGGACGAGTCACATGTTGAAGATGACATGTTGAGTCACTTATCTGTTTAATCTACTTATTCCAACGCATGTGATCCTTAGAAAACATAAATAAGTTGGCTCCGCCTGCACCAGTGTTCTAACAAAAGCCTGCAACACATTGAGCCAGCATAACTCCAGAAATGAAGTACTTACGCACAGAAATACATCTGATCATCCATACACCCAGTTCTAAAGCAATGGTTCTCCCACTGATGTCACTTCCTTCTGCTTCTCCAATTTCGTGACTCGCCTGGAAGTTCCTGGGACCGTATCCACAAAGCAACTCAAAGCCCTCGCAAAGAACTCCTAACTTAGCCTAAAATTTACTGTCAAGGACTCTTAGCCTAAGAGTGAGCCAGCAGGTGTGTGAGAGCAACTCTGAGCAAGGAGGGGACAAAAACAACTATCTTTGTGAGGAGGTGGGGTTGACCCCGTTGCTAGGCATGACACAGTCCTCGAAGAGCTCTAATTGGTTGTCACTGAAAGGGGAGGAGAAATAAAAAAAACAAATGCGCTCCACCCTCCTAATCATGAATGGACAATTAAATCAACTGATCATATAATCAGAACTGCATTAAGGGCCCCTTCACACCAACTACGAATGTGATTGAATTGCGCGTGAAGTGCGCATGAAAGAATTGTATGCAGTACATGTAAAATCAGAGCTGCTTCTAATGCCTCGTACACCTGTTGCTACAACTATTTGTGGACACCAGCAGCTGAAAGACAGAGTGTGTGAGAGCCCATTGAACCCTCTCACGGCAGCTGTCGGCCAAATTCCAGGTGATACACACGAACATCTAACACAGCTCGTTTGGCACTTAGAAAATGTGTGGCCATTCATGCTGTTAGCACAAAAACAGTCAGCAGACGATCACTTCTGAGCTTGTGGTGAAATTTGTCGAAGTGCCACCACAAGTGTGGCATTGCAAAAAGCAACACACGTGGTGCATGTGTCTCGCACATGTGTTGTGCTTCCCTGGCACGCCACATGAGTTGGAGGGAGTGCGGGGGGGGGCACACTTGCATAAAATGCTAATATGCAAGGTTGGGTAGGATTACTTTGAAAGAATACATGTGGATTACATGTATGTACATACAGTACATTTGGATTACTTGTAATCTGATTACTTTTAGATTACATTTCAAAGTAATCCTACCCAACCTTGCTTATATGTATGTACAGATCTGATCACATGGGGGACGGACAGCGAGGTCTGATCACACACAGCACGGGGAGGGGCCTGTCAGCTGATCACTGACAGCTGGATGACTGCTCAGTGCACACATTAAAAACACAGACACCACCACCAGGACAGGTACAGAAATAATTATAACAATACCTACATACGCAATTACAACCCCTGGCAATAATTATGGAATCACCGGCCTCGGAGGATGTTCATTCAGTTGTTTAATTTTGTAGAAAAAAAGCAGATCACAGACATGACACAAAACTAAAGTCATTTCAAATGGCAACTTTCTGGCTTTAAGAAACACTATAAGAAATCAAGAAAAAAAATTGTGGCAGTCAGTAACGGTTACTTTTTTAGACCAAGCAGAGGGAAAAAAATATGGACTCACTGAATTCTGAGGAATAAATTATGGAATCACCCTGTAAATTTTCATCCCCAAAACTAACAACTGCATCAAATCAGATCTGCTCCTTAGTCTGCATCTAAAAAGGAGTGATCACACCTTGGAGAGCTGTTGCACCAAGTGGACTGACATGAATCATGGCTCCAACACGAGAGATGTCAATTGAAACAAAGGAGAGGCTTATCAAACTCTTAAGAGGGTAAATCATCATGCAATGTTGCAAAAGATGTTGGTTGTTCACAGTCAGCAGTGTCTAAACTCTGGACCAAATACAAACAACATGGGAAGGTTGTTAAAGGCAAACATACTGGTAGAGCAAGGAAGACATCAAAGCGTCAAGACAGAAAACTTAAAGCAATATGTCTCAAAAATCGAAAATGCACAACAAAACAAATGAGGAACGAATGGGAGGAAACTGGAGTCAACGTCTGTGACCGAACTGTAAGAAACCGCCTAAAGGAAATGGGATTTACATACAGAAAAGCTAAACGAAAGCCATCATTAACACCTAAACAGAAAAAAACAAGGTTACAATGGGCTAAGGAAAAGCAGTCGTGGACTGTGGATGACTGGATGAAAGTCATATTCAGTGATGAATCTCGAATCTGCATTGGGTGATGATGCTGGAACGTTTGTTTGGTGCCGTTCCAATGAGATTTATAAAGATGACTGCCTGAAGAGAACATGTAAATTTCCACAGTCATTGATGATATGGGGCTGCATGTCAGGTAAAGGCACTGGGGAGATGGCTGTCATTACATCATCAATAAATGCACAAGTTTACATTGATATTTTGGACACTTTTCTTATCCCATCAATTGAAAGGATGTTTGGGGATGATGAAATCATTTTTCAAGATGATAATGCATCTTGCCATAGAGCAAAAACTGTGAAAACATTCCTTGCAAAAAGACACATAGGGTCAATGTCATGGCCTGCAAATAGTCCGGATCTTAATCCAACTGAAAAGCTTTGGTGGAAGTTGAAGAAAATGGTCCATGACAAGGCTCCAACCTGCAAAGCTGATCTGGCAACAGCAAACAGAGAAAGTTGGAGCCAGATGGATGAAGACTGTTGGATGAAGTCCATGCCTCAGAGACTGCAAGCTGTTATAAAAGCCAGAGGTGGTGCAACAAAATACTAGTGATGTGTTGGAGTGTTCTTTTGTTTTTCATGATTCATAATTTTTTCCTCAGAATTGAGTGATTTCCTCTGCTTGGTCTAAAAAAGTAACCGTTACTGACTGCCACAATTTTTTTTCCTGATTTCTTATAGTGTTTCTTAAAGCCAGAAAGTTGCCATTTGAAATGACTTTAGTTTTGTGTCATGTCTCTGATCTGTTTTTTTCCTACAAAATTAAACAACTGAATGAACATCCTCCGAGGCCGGTGATTCCATAATTTTTGCCAGGGGTTGTACATAACAGCAGCTGCGTGATGTGGTTACACATACTCCAGCTGCACACACTGTGATTGTTCACACCTGCCTGTCAGCTCGATGTTTTCGTGGTTCTCTGAAATGAGCTGTTCCGCTGTGATTCGCCTGATTTCTACTTATTCGTACTATGTGTGAACTATGTGTGGGCCCTGAGACGTGTAATCATGAGGATAACTTTATGAAAATGAATTGTTACACAGATTGAAAATGTTTGAACGTACCTCATTCACATGCTGAATGTCTATATATTAAAAGTGTGCGTACGTGCATTTATTTAGTGCTTCATTGTGAGTACATAATATAATTGTAAATATATTAAAAATACATGCATGACACAAGAAAGTGAAAACACTAATTTCCGTTGTGGTCCATTTAAAATCAAATGACAAAATAGAAATAATAATAAAAGAAAATAATGATATAATAATATTAACAGTGTGTATATGATAACAAAAACCTAAACATTTTATAAATACATTAAGACAGTAAATTAACATAATTACATAGATCAAGCCGGTACCGAGTTACTGACTCACTGTCATCCTACATATGGAGAATATCTCGGCTTCCACTCTGTCTTTTCTGCTATTTTCTCCACGCCAAGGCTTCTTAAAAGTTCTCCTCCCTCCTCTTACCAGTTTGGCACCTTAGGAGCTCTCTTAAGGCCAAAGGTGCTTTGCGGACAACTTTCTTACAAGGGAAAAGAAAGAAATGTTTAAGAAATTGAGGACTTTTAAGATTGTTCTTATAATAACATCACTAGGACCTATTGTTAGGCTGCTTCTTGGATACGGGCCCAGGCTTTTAGTTGCACGCAGTTCAAAATCTGAATGTTTATCTGTTCAGGAACCACACACCAGGAAAGCATTAATTTCAAACTGTTGTTTAATTTTAGTCTTAAGTACTAAAAAACATTACATATTGTGTCACCTACACTTTAACGTTGTAGCAACTGACAGAAAACATTTAAAATTTTCAGGTCAATGAGTTTAATTTAAGACATCCTCTGTTTCAACAATGATTTAAATGGAAAAAAAATACAAAAACAATTTATTTCAAATTATAAATGGATAATTCAGAAACATAGCAAGTTAGTTCTATGGATTTGCTTTTGTGATGGTGCTAATTATGTAAATTGTAACTGCCGAAAAAAATTTGAATTGTTGAACAGTAAGTTATGACATTTGGCACTGTATTGTTACCATTGATGTTGGCTTTTCTTAGTCATATTTCCTTTCAGGCAAATTTCCTCCTTCATTACAGCTGTTTTCCTTCCAAGGGACTGTTATTTGATGCATATTTTAATTTAATATGTACAGGAACGTGTTCCTGATGATATATGGCTAAACAAAAGCTGGCCAGGCCACTTACTCTGCCCTCTGAGAGCGGAATTGATATAATCAAGATATGAGTGCGCTGTGCTTTACCCTGGAGGTTATGTTGTGCTTTTGTGATGGCCAAATGGTTAGTGTGCTTAGTTTCAGTGCGGAAGGTTCTGGTTCAAACCCCATTGCTCCCACTTTTCTCCATGTAATGTGAAGTGGCATCAGTAAGGGCCTCCAGAGTAAAACTTGTGCCAAATCAATCCACCTTGGATCTGCTGTGGCGACCCCGAGTGAAACCAAGTCAGCAGCCAAAGGGACTTACTTACTACTCTGGATCTTTGTCTCATAAAGGTCCTGTTTAGAGTTTGTTCCAGTGGGTAACTTTTTGTTAATGTTTAATATATTGTGAGTTTATTTATTAAAAAAGGGAATTATAAAATGTTCCAGACATTATGAATGGGCCCCTCTGGTTTTAAAGGATTAAGTAATTATGAAAGTATTAATGTGTTGCCCATGGTGATCCATGGGCTCTAGATTGGGTAGTGTTTATAAAATAGGTAACTGACATTTTTTCAAGGGTCGTAATAAATTACGCAAAGTTTCTGTAATGATTTGAAATGGCCTGTAAGAATGTTTTTAGAACCCCAGACCTCAACGGTTTTTAGAAGAACTCATCACTTTTATTTCCTATTAATTATATAAGTTTTTAATGTTAATTTACTGTCCTAATTTGTAAATTGTTTAGGTTGTTCTACATAATAATAATAATAATAATTATAATAATTATTATTATTATTTACTTCTATTTTGTCATTTGTTTTTTAATGTATTTACAATTATATTATGTACTTACATTGAACGTACTAAATAAAATCACACGCATGCACGAGTGAACGCATGCTTTTAATGTATAGATAATTTACTACCCTTTGCTGGCATTGCGTGTGAGTCCAGAATGTAATTATCAACGTCCATTGTTCAGTGTTGTTCACTAATATCTGTAGTTTCTACAAAGATATTGGTCCTATCAACGTTCCGTTCATCCTTGACGTAAAATTCATAAGCATGTTAACTGGAAAATGTTTGTCCATAATCGAAGTTGCATGCATGCCTGTATGCACGCATGCATGCACACATGCATGCACCTTTGTCTTTTCTGCATTGTGCCACAAGTAGGTGCTTTTATTTTTACACACCCATGAACAGAAGCAGTGGAGGAAGACATCAAATGCACTACACTTTTCGTTCATGGTAACATCAGCATGATACTTAACTAAACTGACTAAACCAACTAAACTACAAAGGTTACAAAGGGGAAAGGTTTGTTTTTTTCCAGCCACCGGAGGCTGGAAAAAAACAAACCTTTCCCCCCAGTGTCTGTTCAATACTACTGGGCAGCACCAGTTTTTTTCACAGCGCGGGGAGGAATTTTACCACTGTAAGGCATGACAAAGTCTGCGAAACTTCTGTCATTATGTAATATATAATTTTGTATATTTTAACTCATTAACACTATAGTGATGTTTTCACCACGCTGTTGAAATGTGGCTGCATCCTGAGATTAGTCAAATGGTTTTGTCCAGGCGATTATATTTTTGCCACACTGCCGCAGTCCGTTAGGGGGCAGTGCTGTCTTTGTTTGGTAGTTTGTGAACAATGTCCATTGTTCACTGTTGTTAGCTAATATCGCTAATTTCTCCAAAAATATTAATCGTATAAAGGTTCCGTTTTTACAGCATTCATCTTTTACCCAAAATACATAAAGCATACCATTCGGCAAACATCAGCTCTCCCCAGTTTCTCAGTGATCGAAGCCTTAACACGCATGCATACAGGCACACAGAGGCCACTTGGCTATTATATATTCATTATTACAGCCTTAGCTAACATGCTACAAACATGGTAGTCCCATAGCACTGGAAGTAGTGAATTAGAGAAAATCTGTCCCTGTGAACCAGCGTGTGTCGACACCAGTCATGCCATATTGTGACCAAACATCAACCATTTTGAAAAGTTCTGTAAAGACACACTGTAATCAACAGAATGCCTAATCCCTTACCCAGCTGGTGTCACACTTACTGTTTTCTTTCGGCTGCCCCTGATCAGACGGGGTCACCACAGTGGATCTGTACCAAATCCACACCGGTATTTGGTAGTGCTTTCATGCCAGATATTCTCCCTGATGCAGCTCCAGGTCTACATGGACAAATGTGCACACTGCTCCCGGTATTCCCAAGCTTTCACCCAGCCAAGTACTAATCCGGTCTTTCTCTGCCAGACTTCTGAGACCTGACGGTATCAGGTGTGCACAGAGAGGCATGGCTCTAGAGCTGATGCTGCCCCTATACTGAAACAAACACCTGTTTTTTGGTCTGCACAAAGCGTGTGTTCAGTAGCTGTGTTAAAATCATCTATGCACATTGAGGCAGAAAGCCTGCTTGTAGTTTCTGGAATCTTGCATACTGCATGAAAATTCACAGGCGCATTCTCAGGTGTTGTATTCTTCAACAGAGCAGTAGTGGTACAATGGAAAAAAACACGAGTATTGTGAGTTTCATCCAGTGACTTTATGTACACTGGACAAACCCTTTGTGACATCATCCATATGTTTTTTGAAGAGCAGTCTTGAAGTTCAAATATTGTGGCTCTGAGAGTTGCCATGTTGGCAGAGCTATAGGATAAACTAAAGCAAACAGGCTAACCTTGGTTCTGGTGTTTTGTACAAGCATGCTTTTTTTTTCTGGACTGTGTGGTGGTTTTCATGATGGGTGGCTTTGGTGCAGGTATTAAAAATCACTGGAGCCAACATCACCAAGCAAATTAAATTTCATGAAACTTTACTTTTGGAAATGCTGAAGGACAGACCTCTTAGATAATCTGCAAGGACAGTTAATCACACAAAAAGCCAAGTTATGACAGATCCAAGTGCGTCCAGGAAGTCTTCGCAGAGCTTCACTTTTTCCACATTTTATGTTACAGCCTTATTTCAGTATTTTTTCTCACAAAATTCTGCACACAATACCCCATAATGACAATGTCAAAGTTTTTTTTTTTAGATTTTTGCAAATTTATGAAAACAAACAAACAAACAAAAAAAAAACAGCAACTCAAATCAAATGTACATAAGTATTCTCAGCCTTTGCCAAGAAGCTCAGAATTGAGCTCAGGTGCATCCAGTTTCTGCTGGTCATGCTTGAGATGTTTCTTCAGCTGAATTGGAGTCCACTTGGGGTAAATTCAGTTGACTGGACAAGATTTGGAAAGACATACACCTGTCTACTTATAAGGTCACACAGTTGACAGTGTGTGTCAGAGCACAAACCAAGCACTGACATTGCCTAGTTGAAGCAGACATATCAGCGTGGCCACCATCTTGGATGGGTCCCTATTGCGCACCCAGTGCATTTATTTGTGCTGAGGAAGGTGTATCCCAAACTACAACAATCCCTAACGCCACGGTTTGGTTTGTTAGAAACAGCAGAGATTCAGTTACAATACAGGATGCGATCACATATTAAAAATAAATACTTTCATGCTGAAATACTTTGAAATACTTTGAGAACGATGGTTCTCAATTCCAAATTGGGATTTGTGAAACAAAACAGCATAACAAGTGGATGGAAATGACACAAATGCACAAATTCCTTTTGCCACATTAATAAAAATTCACTTAAGAGTTGCGATACTAGTTGGATGGAAACACAGCTATGAGAGATAGTACCAGTTTCTGCTGTTATAGGCGTTACATGTAAGTACCGTTGTTACGATTACATAATATTACAAATGGTCAAATAACCAAAATTAATGTTCAGTCTTATTTATGAAAGGTAATCCCATGTGATCTGGTTTCTATACTGCACCGGTTATTGCAACCGTATGCAGAACAAAATACCACTGTCCATTGACTCCAGTTGACTCTGGTGCGAGCCTATTGTGAAGAGACCAATCCAATATGGTGGCGGCGCCGGTTTACGTTGCAGCAAATTATGAGGCGTCTATGTATATAATGTCTGTGGCTGTGTGGATGTTTTTCAGCGGCAGGAACTAATCACGATTGAGGTAAAGATGAATGCAACAATGTACAGAGACATCTTGGATGAAAACCTACTCCAGAGTGCTCTTGACCTCAGACTGGGGCGACAGTTCATCTTTCAGCAGGATGTTGACCCTAAGCACACAGCCAAGAAGATATCAAAGGAGTGGCTTCAGGACAACTCTGCGAATGTCCTTGAGTGGCCCAGCCAGAGCCCAGACCTGAATCCGATTGAACATCTCTGGAGAGATCTGAAAATGGCTGTGCACCGACGCTCCCCATCCAACCTGATGGAGCTTGAGTGGTGCTGCAAAAGAGGAATGGACCAAACTCCTCAAAGATAGGTGCACCAAGATTGTGGCCTCATAAGAAGACTTTTAGGCTGTAATTGTTGCCAAAGGTGCATCAACAAAGTATTGCGCGTAGGGTGTGAATACTTGTGTACATGTGATTTCTCATTTTTTTTTTTTATATAGTAAATCTGCAAAAAAAAAAAAAATTCACGTTGTCATTATGGGGTTTTGTGAGTCGAATTTTGAGGGAAAGAATGAATTTACTCCATTTTGTAATAAGGCTGTAACATAACAAAATGTGGAAAAGTGAAGTGCTGTGAATAATTTCCAGCTGCACGGTGGAGATTATTGTTCATAATATCAATTTACACAAAACGTTGTGGAAATTGTGTGTGGCAGCTATGCTGTGTGTCAGGGACTAGGAGATACGAGGCGCAGAAGGTAGTCCAATCACTCAACCCTGTGCTCCACTGTTGTGTTTAGAGATTTAATTGGGAATAACAGGTGGAAGATGTAGCAGGTATCCAGGTTTTAAGATGTAAGCAGGCTGTCTGGCGTTTCCTCATCATGCCCTGACTTTGTGGAACAGTTTGTCAGTAGACATTAGAAGGTGTACTGCTATCAAATCTTTTACTGTTATGGTATTTTCTGGAGTATAACTTTTTTTTTGGGGGGGGGGGGGGGTCAGTGTAATTTACATACAAAAAAAAAAAGGACTCATTCAATCATTTTCTGCCACTTATCCAGGTCCGGGTCCCTATGGCAGGAGACCAAGCAGTTAACCCACACTTACCAATCCCTGGACAAGTCCTCTAACTCTAACGGAATCCTGTGGCATTCACCAAACCAGCTGGGAAATGTAGTCCTTCCAGGCAAGTCCACCTGGGAGGAGGCCCAGTTGGACTTAAGTGGAAGACCTCCCAAGGGAGATGACCAGGGGCCTTCCTCACCAGATGCCTGAACCATCTCAGTTTTTTAAATTTCAGTTTATTTTCATTTATATAGCGCCAGATCACAATAGAGCTGCCTCAAGGTGCTTCACACAAGTAAAGTCTAACCTTACTAACTCCCAGAGCAACAGTAGTAAGGAAAAACTCCTTCTGAGGAAGAAACCTCAAGCAGACCAGACTCAAAGGGTTGACCTTCTGCTTGGGCCATGCTACAGACACAAATTACAGAACAATTCACAAAAGAATATACAAGAAATGCTGTTGGTGCACAGGACAGGAGGGTCACCAGCACAAATACCACACTCATCTCTGGATGGAGCTGCACCTTAAACAGAGAGAAAAAACAGAATCAGGCATCAGAAAGACAAAAAATTCTGTATAATTTGTCAGCATTAAACAACAAGAAAAACAGGAAATACTAAGGTGATCACCGGCCACTAGCCTTAAGATTCACTAAAAGACCAAGAATTTAGGTAAAATTGAGGCCGCGGCCCGCTCCGATGTGCAGAACTATACTATGGCAGTATGCTAGCCATACGAAAGGGAAAATAAGTGTGTCTTAAGTCCGGACTTGAAAGTCTCCACAGAATCTGATTGTTTTATTGACGCAGGGAGATCATTCCACAGAACAGGGGCACGATAAGAGAAAGCTCTGTGACCCGCAGACTTCTTATTCACCTTAGGGACACAAAGTAGTCCTGCACCCTGAGAATGCAAAGCCCGGGCCAGTATGTAAGGTTTAATTAGGTCAGCTAGGTAGGGAGGTGCCAGTAAAATGAACAATTTTATAGACTAGTAGCAGAACCTTAAAAGCTGATGTCACTGGGACAGGAAGCCAGTGAAGAGACGCCAAAATGGTTGTAATGTGGTCAGACTTTCTGCTTCGTGTCAAAAGTCTGGCTGTAGCATTTTGAACCAATTGGAGAGCCCTAATGCTGGACTGCGGTAAACCAGAAAATAGGACATTGCAGTAGTCCAGTCTAGAAGAGATAAACGCATGGATCAGGGTCTCAGCATCAGCCATAGACAGGATGGGACAAATCTTCGCTATATTTTGCAGGTGGAAGAAAGCAGTAGCAGTAATATTTCTAATGTGGAGGCCAAAGGACAGTGTAGGATCAAAAATTACCCCAAGGTTCCTCACTTTGTCAGTGTGATGTATGAAACACAAGCCTATGCTAAACATTAACTGGTCAAATTGATGCCGATGTCTCACTGGACCAAGAACCATCATTTCAGTCTTATCAGAGTTTAAAAGTAGGAAGTTTCTAGTCATCCAACTTCTCAGTGATGCAACGCAATCTTCTAAGGATTTTATGTGAATGAGATTACCAGCATTTATCGGCATATATAACGGAGTATCATCAGCATAGCAGTGAAAGTGCCAAAGTGTCGCAATATGTGTCCAAGGGGTGCTATATAAAGGGAGAAAAGCTGGGGGCCTAAGATGAACTCCTGTGGAATCCCAAATTTCATGTCAGTAAGGTTAAAGGTAGTGCTACTGTACAAAACACAGTGAGAACAACTGGTCAAGTATGATGTCAACCATGCAAGGGCACTCCCAGTAATCCCAAAATGATTTTCCAGCCTATCGAGTAGAATATGATGATCCACTGTATCAAATGCAGCACTGAGATCTAACAGCAACAGAACCATAGTGGTGTCCGAATCCATTGTAAGCAGAAGATCATTCACCACTTCAGTGAGAGCCGTCTCTGTGGAATAATATTTTCTAAAAGCAGACTGAAGTGGCTCAAAGAGATTATTTCCCAAATTTTAGGGCAAAATGATAGATTTGATATCGGCCAATAGTTCTTCAATACACTAGGGTCAAGATTAGGTTTCTTAAGTAATGGTTTAATCACTGCAGATTTGAAACATTTAGGAACAGATCCAGAAGTTAAAGAAAGATTAATAATTTCCAGCACAGTCGGCCCAAGAGTGGGCCACAGGTCCTTAAACAGTTTTGTTGGTATAGGATCAAATAAACAGGTTGTGCTTTTTGTTGATGTTATGAGTTTCGTCAGCATGCCAAGACAGATACTATCAAATTCTGTAAATTTATGTAATACCTCAATAACGGCGCCCATCTCAATAGCAGGGTGTAGTGGCTGGGTTGAGGCATGCTGGGATATATTTAACCTAATGTCATCTTTTTCTTCTCAAAGTAATCCAGGGAATCTTGTGCTGTAAAAGGAAAGTGAACTACAGGTGGTTGTCCATGAATAAGTGTTGCCACCGCTTTGTAGACAGTAATGCATGCTTATAGTCTAAGATAGTGTCACGCCACTCAAGGTGGAATACTTCTAATTTTGAACTTATGCTTGAGGTCATGCAGGTCATCACTGAACCAACGTGACTGTGTTTTGGGGGAGCACAGTTTTAACACAGGTGGCACAATCATGTCGAGTGCAGTTTTGAGCACTGAGTTTAAACTATTCACAAGTCTGTCTACTGATTGTGTATTTGCCAAATATGAAGCTAAGACATCAGGCAGTCTAGGCTCAAATTCTATCTATCTATCTATCTATCTATCTATCTATAGAGAGAGAGAGAGAGAGAGAGAGAGAGAGATGATACGATACGATACACTTTATTGTCCCCTCAGGGAAATTTGTCTTGGACTCATGCTAAGTGCCTTTACAAAAGGAAAACAAACAGATACAAGTAAAAACACAACCACATCCATAACAAATTAACATGACAGGAAGTCAGGAGAAACACCATCAGTATTGCACAATTCCAGTTTTAGACATTATTGTTTAGCAGTTTGATGGACATGGGGTCGAATGAATTTTTGAGTCTATTCAGTCTGCTCCGAGGGACTCTATACCTTCTCCCAGAGGGAAGGAGAGTGTACTCTGTGTGAAGGACATGAGCTGAATCCATCAATATCCTCTGAGCTGCTTTCAAGACAGACTCTTCATAGAGTGAGCTGAGAGACTGATATTGTTTCTTTCCAATTATCTTCATTGCATTGTCAATTTGTCTGTTAAGTTTTGTTTTAAGTTGTACAGAGAGGTTGCCCTACCAGGCAGTCATGCCATATCTGACTAGGCTCTCTAGAACTGCCTGGTAAAACAACAACATTATTTTTTGATTGACTCCATACAAACGAAGTCTACGAAGAAAATAAAGTCTCTGATGGAGTCGAGAACACAAACTGTCCACATGTACAGTCCAGCTAAGAGTATTGTCTATGTGCAGCCCCAAGTACTTGTATGAGCTGACCTGGTCAATAGGAGTACCATGTATGACCACAGGAGTATGGTCTCCAACAGTCCTTGGATCCAGAATTATTTCCTTGGTTTTATTAACATTTAAAACCAAGTGGTTATCACACCACTGCACAAAGTGTTTCACTTCAGAGAAGTACTTTGTTGGACTTGAGTCTTTGTGCAGTAGGCTCAAAATGGCTGTGTCATCAGAAAATTTAAAAACAAAGTTATTACAGTAGTTATTTGTACAGTTATTAGTATAAAGAGTGGTGGTGGTGCACCTGTGCTTGATGATTTGAGTACCGAAAGAGCTCGGTTAACTCTGACTTGTTGTAATCTATTAGTTAAAAAAGAATTATACCATCTAATTAAAAATGGGTTAACATTCATTTCCTTTAACTTAGACAGCAACAGGTATGGTTGTAATGTATTAAAGGCTGAATTGAAATCAACCAATAAAATCCGTGCATATGCAGTAGGATCTTCCAAGTGCTTAAGTGAAAGGTGGGTTAAGCTGTTGATGGCATCATCAGTGCCTCTACCCTGCCTATAAGCAAATTGGAATGGGTCAAGTACAGGATTAACATCCGTCTTGAGGAAAGATAGCATAATCTTTTCGAAGCACTTGCTTACAACAGATGTTAAAGCTATTGGCCTATAGTCATTGTTTCCAGATGAGCACGATTTTTTGGCAGTTGGAACAATAATGGATCTTTTCCAGAGGGTTGGTACAGTATGAAGGTCTACAGACTGCTGGAAGACAGGACACCAAGCAGGGGCCAATTCTTCTGCACATGCTTTTATAAGCATTGCAGAGATGCCATCTGGACCGGTGGATTTTTTGTAGACACCTTCTTAAAGATTGATTGAACTCTCCATGGGTCGATTGCAATCCTGGTATTTTGGTCAACAGGAAGGTTTTCCAAAATATTCTTACAATCATCAGAAAAATCTTGTATTTCAAACCTGAGAGAGAGAGATTTGTCAGCTTGCTCCTTCTGATTTTTGGTGTCTGGGCTTACACTCGGACTGGGTGACAAGCTCAAATATCTATGACGGACTCTCACTGTGTTCAATAATAATAATAATAATAATGTTGTTAATAATAGTATTTGCATAGGGCTTTTGCAGAAAATAAACTACAGTAAGAAAAGAATCAAAGCCAGTCATAAAAATGTACAACAGCAATGCACAAAATTCCCATGTTAAACAGCTAATTAAAAAGAAATTCAAGAGACTTCTTGAGACTTCAAGAGACTGAGAGACTTCAACACGGAGGTGCTTTTGCTCCGCCGTCAGCAGCTTCGGCACGAATTTCGCCGCCACTCTTTTCATGGCCAAATCTTCTGTCATAATGGAATGTGCCAAAAAAGTGCTGATGTCCACCTCTTCCGCAATTTCTTGGATAGTCACACGACGGTCCCACATCACCCCAGCGTTCACTTTGGAAATGATCTGGTCATTTCAGCATGTTGATGGCCGACCGGAGCACGGCTGGCTCTCCACCATTGTGCGGATGTCTTTAAACTGGTTGTACTGCTCCTTAATCTGTGTGATGCCCATAGGATCGTCACCGAAAGCCGTCTGAATCTTCCAAATGGTTTCCACCTGGCTGTCGCCCAGTTTCTGGCAAAATTTGATGCAGTAGCGCTGCTCCAGTTGTTCTGTCTTTTTCCTTGGAATGAAAATCCACCGAGAGACTACACACAACCTCACACAAAGGCTGCTTGCCAGCAAATGACGCAATCGACAGGCGTGAAAAAATTCACGCATGCACACGAAGGTTCAAGGTTGGCTCATGCAAGAACACGTGATTCAAATCCATCAGGTTTTTGCAAAAATAAATAAATAAAAAATAAGGTCGGATACTTTTCTAACAGACCTCGTATATTTGTTGGGTTTCAATTTTTTTTTTTTTTATTCTTGGTGTTGAAATTTCGATGGATTCCTATGATGTGTACATTACGTGTACATTTATTTTTATTGTGATGTTAGTACTGTATCTATACATGTGATTATTACTGATCAATGTCACTCCTCCACTTGGAGCAGTAGCTCCCCTCTGGGTCAGGGGAGAGTTATTACTCAAGTCACCGGTCGGTTTATGGTCCTGTCCTCAGCTATGATCAGGAACTTTAGGTAATGACCAAATGAGTAGCATCGCAGGTATAAGCGGTAGCAGTGAGATTCCTCCATCAGGTATCTGGACTTTCACTCCTGGACAGGGTGAGAAGCTCGACTATCCGGGACGGACTGAGAGTAGAGTCACTGCTTCTTTGCACTGAAAGAGCCAGTTGAGGTGGTTCAGGCATCTGGAGACGATGCCCCCTGGTCATCCCCCTAAGGAGGTTCCTCCAGGCACGTCCAACTGGGTGGAGGCCTCGGAGAAGACACAGGACATCCTGGAGGGATTATATTTCCCAGCTGGCTTGGGAATGTCCCAGGATCCCCTGGGAAGAGTAACAGGACTTAGTGGAGTGTTGGGTAGTGTGGGCTGAAGTGCATGGTCTGCTGCCACCGCAACCTGGAGCCGGTATTGTGTGTGTTTGCTGCATCTTTAACGTCCACCATGTGGCTGTATTGTGTGTGTGTGTGTGTGTGTGTGTGTGTGTGTGTGTATGGTGTTGTGTAACATTGTGTCTTCACACAGGCAACGAGGAGGCGCTCGGTGTCCTCGTGTGAACCACAAAGAAGTCAAAGTAACTTCACTTTGTGGACGTGTGTCAGCTCGTGCACTGTTGTCCCTGCGGCTGTGCACGTGGAATGTTGTTTATGTCCCTGTGCGTCTGTAAAGTGTGACACTGTGTGTGTGTTTAGTGTGATGAGGAGGATATCTCTGAGGCAGTGCGCCGTGTGTGTCCCGCTGACAGCTGAAGCAGCTCTAAAAACCCTCATAAAGGTTCAGTTTCATCTTGCAGCGTGAAGCCGCCACAGATCATAACCAGAACGTGTGGACGTGTCTCACAGCGTGTCCGAGGATGAGTGCGTCTCTTAACTGACTTCACGCTGACATGTGGTTTGTTGTCTCCTTGTTCATTTCGGATGTTCCTTTGTCTGAGGTTAAAGAAGCTTTTGTTTCAGCAGAGTTTTGAGTCACAGGGTGTGGCTTATGTTCATGGCACGGCATGGCGTCGCTGATAACCGGTTTGACGTGGTAACGCATTCTGAAAGTGCCACGGTTCCTAAACCTCACAGGTTTGTGGTTTAACGGTAGGAGACGTGGTTGACATGGCTGAGTCAGTGAGCTTTGTGGTGCTGAAACCCGTCGCTGGAGGAGTGCAGGAACATTTCAACTGTCAAAAAAGCAAAACCAGACAGACTGCAGCAGAGCAACGAATTCTACAAACTGGATTTTGAAGATGGACCAAAAAAGCAGAGAAAAAACCATCACAGCACCCACAGCTCTTTGCAAAACCAAGGTTATGTTTGAATAAAATGATTACAAAAGTAATAAGCTGTTATATGAATTAAATGAACACTCTAGAACAGCTAATGAAGTGCATAATAATGTTAATTAACAGACTAACTTACACAGGGCTTTCGCAGAAAATAAACTTCAGTAATACAAGAATGAAGGCCAATCATAAAAGTGCGCAGCAGCAATGCACAAAATTCCAAAATTAAACAGCTATTTAAAAAGAAAATCAAATTTACTCCTGTTTTTATTGTAGCGTTTCCAACCCTGTGGACCAGCAATCCATTTGTATCTGACAATTTCATTTGTTCAAACTGTGTCAAATAATATGTAGCATTGTAAAAAAAGTTGAATTAAACGGTCAAAAACAATGAAGCAAGGAGGAGAATAATAAACAGTGGACGGGTGAAGAAATAACATGCCTGTTAGCTTTCTGTGCTCCACATAACTGTTTTGGACAGAAACAGCAAGTTCACTGGTGTCCATGGTTTTCCTGGATCTCACATGCTGCCATAGCAACCAATATGGATAAGATTATGTCAGTGTGGACACACATTAGTCACTTGCTATAATGTGGACCATCAATCAGTGAAGCCCCATCACTCATAGCTGGTTTCAGTCCCAAAACGTTCTGACAGCTGTCTGCGAGAGTCCACACAGTTGGTCAAAACTGGCCAGCAACCCCGAGTGTGATGCACATTTTCAGAACTCTCCGGGCGCCTTTGAAATGGGACACCTATCCAATGGCGGTCCATGTGCAGTCTGAGCGCCATCTGACCACAATTTACATATTCTGATGGCGGCAAAACAGGATCCAAAACTATTTGAGTGCATATGAGGGAACCTCGGGATGGATCTAGCACAGCAAAGCCTGCTGGTATGACCTGCACGTGCCACGTATAATAATGTAGCCCCCCCCCCCCCCCCCCCCCCAGAGTGCAAAGGAACTGTTTAAATATATGTGGCATGCGTCATCATGATAATAATTATGAATTATTAGAGTGAATGTGAACAGCGGCTATCAAACCGAAAGCACCGTGCGCTACTCTGCGGAGGCCACCGCAAATCTTACCAGACTGTTATATCCACAATAGACCTGACAGTACAGATAATATTCCTCCCCAAGGGCGACATAAATAATGTGAAATATTGTGCCCATCATGGTGGCTGGCGGGCAGGTATGCACGCTGTCACACTATCAGAGGCTCAGAGCTGAATGGATCTCACCGCTGTAATAAACAAATTATTGCTTGATCACATTTAATCCTGTCGGACATATGACGCAGAATTGTTTCGCCATCACAACATATGACACATGACTCTCATCTCCATGAGCATTTCGCAGCGCAGTGTGTCAGGAGCCACAACCAGAGCCTGTGGTGGAATGCTGGGAACAACGGTGCCATAAATAAATCCCATGTGATCCAACCAGAAATCACAATGTAGAGTTGTGTTGTGGGGAAAAAAAGAAATGAATAGTGAAGTGATGATTAGTGGGAAAGCTCACTGCAGACTTTTAAGCAAAGGTGTCCTTTGACTCTCAGCAAAGGTTTGCTGCACGTGCACACACACACAGCAAAGTTTAGCTTGCAGTAAAATCAGACATCAAAAGCTGTCCAGTGACAGCTGAGCACATGCGTGCATGTGCGTACTCGTAGAGGCTTATGCAACTGTTATGAAAACACACACACTGAGCGATCATTTCCTCATGTCAGCACTTCTACGTACACAAACACACGTGAGGTCAGTGAGCCTGGGAAAAAGAGGGCGAGTGAAGGAGTGATTGAATGGGAGTGAGTGACCACGCGGATGCCAGCTTGGACACATGGTGTGAGTCTGGTCCATCCTTTGGTTGTCCTTTGATGTCCAGTACTGGTCCGGTGCAAAGGGAGAACAGAGTGCTGCCTCCCACTCCAGTAACATTTTTGCCATCCAGACATTTGGACATCAGGCAGTCTTCAGCACGTTTTATGGCCGTCTGTGTCGTCGACAAACACTTTGAATGCGAGGCAGTCTGTCTCCGTTCTGACACGGCTGACCACGCCTCTTTTCCTCCCGACTGCATCTGGATTGTGACCATTTTTGCCGTGTCGGCCTGCTTCCTGCACATTCTGGCCGTCTGTGTCGGGGCTTGAGATGAGGCCCTGTTTACACTGCCAGTTTGAATTGTGTTTATTGTACATCTGCTTTAAATCAGATCCAAGGACACTTTAAAATCCTATTTCAGTGACAGAGACGTTCAGATTGAAACAGATTTGCATAAATGAGATTTGAGTCCCATTTCAGACCACCTCCATATGTGGTTTGAATCCACTTTTGGAAAACTGGATCTCATGTACCAAAAGATCAAACTAGATATAATCTGGACATGCTGAAAACATGATTTTGAGTGGTAATGTGAACGAGGCCCAAATTCATCTCTCCCAACCAAACTGTTAGTCAGGAAGCAGCAGGAAACTCAAGGTTGGACCTTTGTCCTCCTGCACACGATGGGGATAAGGGCTTTTCTTTCTTTCTTTCTTTGGTTTCTTTGTGACCATTAGTGTAGTGGCACTACAGTAAGATCCAGACTTGATATTTCTGAATTTAAGCAGAAGATGCCGATTCAGAATTGGCAGATATCAAAAATACGGAGTTTAATAAAATAAAGGTACAAACCGGCTGCGTGTTAGAGAAGGAAATAGATGAATTTTAGTTGGCGTCGTAATGACACATACTTCTGTCCGCTGCCTTTGTTTTCTACCTCAAAGACCATGTTGTAAAAACCCACATCCACTTGTCCTCTGCTCTTATTTTGTACTCTGTTGACTTCTGAGCATAAGAACAATGATGGTTAAGTTTAGAGAACAGACACACGGAATTACAAAAAAATTGTTATTCACCCGTGACGGCATCGACATGTGCCAAAGGCTAATTAGGATTAATGTGCTTTCACATGAAACAAAGGGCTCTGGAGTCACACTTTTATTTGAAATTTCATGATGAATTTCAGTTAATTTCACTATAATTCCACGGTTAGGTGGTGATATGTTAGCTTCTGTTCATGAAGTTTTAATAGTTTGGAGTGGTGAATGTATGACTTTGTCCAGTCACAAGCTGTCTTGATGACACTGACATTGGAGTAAAATTTGAGTTTAAGTTTGAATTTGAGTTGCTAAGAAAGTACTCAATGGTACTGCTTGAATTACGGGGGAGATGTTTTTAAGAATTAAGACTTGGAACCTCCCAAAAGAGGCAAAAATAAAATTTTGGGGGGGTCAAAATATGTCAATATCCATATTTGCCTCCAATACTAAATACAGCTGCACGTTTCCCACTTGAAGAATGTTGTGAAGTGATTTGCTTAGTGCCCCTTCACACATAGTGTGAATTTGATCAAATTGCGCATTAAGTGCGCATGAAGCAGGAATCGTATGCAAACCGTGTAATTTTGTAACTGCTTCCAACGCCTCGTACACCTGTTGCTACAACTATTTGCGCACACCAGCGGCTGAAAGACCGAGAATCTGGAGAACTTGAACCCTCGGCCAAATTCCAGGTGACACACATGAACATCTAACACCACTCGCGTGGCACTTAGAAAATCTTGGCCAGTCGCATTCTTGGCATGACAGCAGACTGCAGACAATCACCTTCGTACTCACAGTGAAACTGTCTAAGTGCCCCACGAGTGTGGCTTTGGTGTGTGCGCTGAACTGACAGGAGGTGTGGCTATGACAGACGGCTGTGGAGATCTGTCATTCTGGACATCCCAGCTGGACAGTACTGTGTTTGGACAGACATGGACTAACAACCGACCACTGTGATGCGCATGTGTCTGTTTGCTGTCAGCAAGTGGACAAAAATAAAAACATATATCACTGTGCCGATGGGCAGCATCAAACAAATGTGTGCGCACATGGTGTGCACATTGACAGGCTGCTCCCAGGTTGAAACGGACCATCAGATCATAACACGCAGCAGGCGATCTGACGGTCACATCACCCACGTGAGCTCTGTTTCACATGATGTGGTGTCCTGCGTCACGCTGTCCAAAAGACACACGTGTCGGCAATATGCGCAGGCTGGCAGGACACACACCAGCAGATGTGGACATGAATGAGATGAGCGAACTGCTTCTCATTCATGTGATTTCATGACTGTACGTCAGTGACCATGGGTCATCTACAGAGGATCAGACAGATCTAGGGCTGCAGCTATCGATTATTTTAGTAATCGAGTATTCTATCGATTATTCTGGCGATTAATCGAGTAATCGGATAAAAAGTACTTTTGCGTTTTAAAACATTTACAGTCCAGGGCTCTCCCTAAGTAATGGCACAATGTCACTGCGTCATCACAGAGACTGTCAAATTTAGTGTATCCCTTTCTGTTTTTCTGGGTAATTTATTTTTTCACATCTTTACAAGTTTTGGATCTTTCCTGGTGTCAGAAGCTCAGTCAAAGTCTTGACATTTTGCTGAAATGGCAATGGGATGTTGCTTTCTGTTTTTTGTTTTCCCCAACTTGTAAAATTTAACCATTTTTATTCATTTATTTATTTATTAAGGTGGTGGACTCGATCCCTGCATGAATTTCTTTTTAACACTCTCTCTGCGATTCAGCCAATGCTTTTCATTTTCAGCTGGAGGCTGAACATGCAGCCTCGCAGTCACTGGTTTATGTATTATTATTATTTTATTTGAGTTCCCGTGTTTGTGAAGCATTGTGTGTTGGTTGCCCAAAAAAGCGAAAATTAAAAAGCGAAACACTCATTGCGAGTCACACATAAGAAAGTGCGGACTTCTTCCAGAGACTGTGGCCGGGACGTAGCTGTATGAGAGCAGTGAGAGACAGCAGCCGGTTCACACTGTTCAGGGCAGATGGCAGACAGCGTGTGTGGCGTCGTGTGGGTGAGCGGCTTTCTGATGTCAATGTTGTGGATCGAGTGGCCCATGGTGGCGGTGGGGTTATGGTATGGGCAGGCGTCTGTTATGGACGAAGAACACAGGTGCATTTTATTGATGGCATTTTGAATGCACAGAGATACCGTGATGAGATCCTGAGGCCCATTGTTGTGCCATACATCCAAGAACATCACCTCATGTTGCAGCAGGATAATGCACGGCCCCATGTTGCAAGGATCTGTACACAATTCTTGGAAGCTGAAAATGTCCCAGTTCTTGCATGGCCGGCATACTCACCGGACATGTCACCCATTGAGCATGTCACCCATTGGGATGCTCTGGACCGGCGTATACGACAGCGTGTACCAGTTCCTGCCAATATCCAGCAACTTCGCACAGCCATTGAAGAGGAGTGGACCAACATTCCACAGGCCACAATTAAATGGACTGCATTTATATAGCACATTTCCTTCTGCATCAAATGCTCAAAGCGCTTTACAATTATGCCTCACATTTCCCCCAATGTCAGGGTGCTGCCATACAAGGCGCTCACTACACACCGGGAGCAGTAGGGGATTAAAGGCCTTGCCCAAGGGCCCTTAGTCCAGTCAGGCGGGGATTTGAACCCATGGTCTTCTGGACTCAAGCCCAACACCTTAACCACTAGACCATCACCTCCCCACAATTGACAACCTGATCAACTCTATGCGAAGGAGATGTGTTGCACTGCATGAGGCAAATGGTGGTCACACCAGATACTGACTGGTATCCCCCCCCAATAAAACAAAACTGCACCTTTCAGAGTGGCCTTTTACTGTGGGCAGTCTAAGGCACACCTGTGCACTAATCATGGTGTCTAATCAGCATCTTGATATGGCACACCTGTGAGGTGGGATGGATTATCTCAGCAAAGGAGAAGTGCTCACTATCACAGATTTAGACTGGTTTGTGAACAATATTTGAGGGAAATGGTGATATTGTGTATGTGGAAAAAGTTTTAGATCTTTGAGTTCATCTCATACAAAATGGGAGCAAAACCAAAAGTGTTGCGTTTATATTTTTGTTGAGTGTATTTCAGATGATCAGCGTGGACCGTCTTTTTCCCAAAGGGCTTTATTTCCCTCTGTTTGTCGCGTTGGAAAGCTGTAGCTTTTGTGCTAATTTGATTAGCGCTTGCTCTACTTCTTCTTCTGTTTGTTTTTCTGGAGACATTACAGTGCCACACACAGGCCTGGCATATGTACTACAACATTAAATGAAGCTTCGAGGCACAGAATTTGCCTCGAACATTTTTTGTAATCGAATTATTCGAATTACTCGACTAATCGTTTCAGCCCTAGACAGATCATATTTGTATTGCCCGCTTGATGAGAGGGATTTAATACAATGCAATGTTTTTATATGGTGCGTCGTTTTAATTTTTTTTAAATATGTCCATGTGCTTCTTGATATAAGGCAGTGTTCAGCACCTTTTACAGCGCAGCGATGGTTGCTCACTTGGTAAAGTTTCTGGCTGCAATCAGAGCTTTTGGAAGGCACAGGCTTGAATCCCGTGGGTGTGCGATGTGGTTACACATGCTGGGAAAAAGCTGATGTGTTCCCGTGTGCACAAACTGTCGCACCATCATCGTGCATGCCTGCCCGTTGGTGCGATGTTTCATGTTGCGCACATACCAGTTGCTCTGACGAGTGTCGCCCTGGAGTTGTACATATTTGCAACTATGTATGAAGGGGCCTTTAAGCCCTAAAGTGGACCGTTCCATTTCTGTTTCTATGCCCCAGGGAAGACGCTGGAGGGACTACACCTCTCGGGTGGCTTGGGAACGCCTTGGGGTTCCCCCGGAGGAGCTGGGGGAGGTGTGTGTGGATCGGGAGGTCTGGGCAGCTTTGCTTGAGCTGCTGCCCCCGCGACCCAACTCCGGATAAAGCGGAAGAAAATGGATGGATGGATCTCAGTGTGCGTATCGCTCAAACCAGTGTAGTGAGCTAAGCTTAGCTTTTCAGCTTGTTTAATACAAATGACTGTGTCAGACTTTTTATTGTCTTTGTTTAAGGTGTTTTTTATTAGACTGCTGAGTCTGTAAATATGAATGTAACATTAGGTAATTTCTACATTTAGTATTGAGTTAAAGTTGAGCTATCCGACCAGTAGCTAGTAAGCTGTTCTTTTAAAGCTAATGCTAGCTGAGACCAGGTTGCTTTTAAAACAAAGAAGTCTCTGTTGCTTTGGGTTTTGAGCCCATAAATTGAGTCCTGTCATTTCCATTTGTTTAGTGTTGGACCACTACAGTTTTTACAGTGTGGCTTGTTGAACGAGATGTGGGACTCAGATTTATTTATTTTATTTTTTTTATTTATTTTTTTCAAAGTAAGAAAGAGACGGCTGCCTTCAGCTTGTGTGTTGTATTTATTCATTTATTGTGAAGATTTGCTTGGTCATAGGTAGAATTGTTTTTAAATTATGTTCTTGTTGATGTGAGAAGCATGTTTTCTACAACCTCAATTCCAATGAAGTTGGGACGTTGTGTGAAATGTAAATAAAAACAGAATACAATGATTTGCAAATCCTCTTCAACCTATATTCAATTGAATACACCACAAAGACAAGATATTTAATGTTCAAACTGATAAACTTTATCATTTTTGTGTAAATATTTGCTCATTTTGAAATGGATACCTGCAACACATTTCAAAAAAGCTGGGACAGTGGTATGTTTACCACTGTGTTACATCACCTTTCCTTCTAACAACACTCAGTAAGCGTTTGGGAACTGAGGACACTAATTGTTGAAGCTTTGTAGGTGGAATTCTTTCCCATTCTTGCTTGATTTACGACTTCAGTTGTTCAACAGTCTCTATTGTCATGTTTTGCGCTTCATAGTGCACCACACATTTTCAATGGGCGACAGGTCTGGACTACAGGTGATGGTGATGCTTTATTTTAATTAAACATTCGTATTCCCCTGGTCTGCACCAGTTCTAAGTCAGCTGCTAGGCGCCAGCTGAGACACCTAGCAGCAGTCTAGTACCCGCACTCTTTTACTACAAAGCCACGCTGTTGTAGCACGTGCAGACTGTGGCTTGGCATTGTCTTGCTGAAATAAGCAGGGACGTCCCTGAAAAAGACGTTGCTTGGATGGCAGCGTGTGTTGCTCCAAAACCTGGATGTACCTTTCAGCATTGATGGTGCCATCACAGATGTGTAAGTTGCCCATGCCATGGGCACTAACACCCCCCATACCATCACAGATGCTGGCTTTTGAACTTTGCGCTGGTAACAATCTGGGTGGTCTTTTCCTCTTTTGTCCAGAGGACACGACATCCATGATTTCCAAAAACATTTTGAAATGTTGTAGATGCAGCGACGAACTGTGTTAAATTACAGTGGTTTTCTGAAGTGTTCCTGAGCCCACACGGTAAGATCCTTTACACAGTGATGTCGGTTTTTAATGCAGTGCCGCCTGAGGGATCTAAGGTCACGGGCATGTTGGTTTTCGGCCTTGATGCTTACATGTAGAAAGTTCTCCAGATTCTCTGAATCTACTGATTATATTATGGGCTGTAGATGATGGAATCCCTAAATTCCTTGCAAGTGAATGTTGAGAAACATTGTTCTTAAACTGTTGGACTGTTTTTCACACAGTTGTTCACAAAGTGGTGATCCTCACCCAAAGTTCGCTTGTGAACAGCTGATCCTTTTAGGGATGCTCCATTTATACCCAATCATAACACTCACCCATTTCCAATTAACCTGTTCACCTGTGGAATGTTCCAAACAGGTGTTCTTTGAGCATTCATCCAGGTATTTAGGTATGGTATTAGGGGATTGGCACTTGATTGGATAGCTAGCTATTTAAACAATATGTATCAGTGTGTCCATACTAGTGGGACAAACTCTGAATTCGTGATGATTACTTTTTGGGGTGTCCCGGGGTTCAGTTCTGGGGCCATTGTTGTTTCTTTTATATATTAATGACATATGTTTAGTTTCCATGTCTGTCAGTTGTACAACTCCTGGAAAAAATTATGGAATCACCGGCCTCGGAGGATGTTCATTCAGTTGTTTAATTTTGTAGAAAAAAAGCAGATCACAGACATGACACAAAACTAAAGTCATTTCAAATGGCAACTTTCTGGCTTTAAGAAACACTATAAGAAATCAGGAAAAAAAAAATTGTGGCAGTCAGTAACGGTTACTTTTTTGGACCAAGCAGAGGGAAAAAAAAATATGGACTCACTCAATTCTGAGGAAAAAATTATGGAATCATGAAAAAACAAAAGAACGCTCCAACACATCACTAGTATTTTGTTGCACCACCTCTGGCTTTTATAACAGCTTGCAGTCTCTGAGGCATGGAGTTAATGAGTGACAAACAGTACTCTTCATCAGTCTGGCTCCAACTTTCTCTGATTGCTGTTGCCAGATCAGCTTTGCAGGTTGGAGCCTTGTCATGGACCATTTTCTTCAACTTCCACCAAAGGAATGTTTTCACAGTTTTCGCTCTATGGCAAGATGCATTATCATCTTGAAAAATGATTTCATCATCCCCAAACATCCTTTCAATTGATGGGATAAGAAAAGTGTCCAAAATATCAATGTAAACTTGTGCATTTATTGATGATGTAATGACAGCCATCTCCCCAGTGCCTTTACCTGACATGCAGCCCCATATCATCAATGACTGTGGAAATTTACATGTTCTCTTCAGGCAGTCATCTTTATAAATCTCATTGGAACGGTACCAAACAAAAGTTCCAGCATCATCACCTTGCCCAATGCAGATTCGAGATTCATCACTGAATATGACTTTCATCCAGTCATCCACAGTCCATGATTGCTTTTCCTTAGCCCATTGTAACCTTGTTTTTTTCTGTTTAGGTGTTAATGATGGCTTTCGTTTAGCTTTTCTGTATGTAAATCCCATTTCCTTTAGGCAGTTTCTTACAGTTTGGTCACAGGCGTTGACTCCAGTTTCCTCCCATTCGTTCCTCATTTGTTTTGTTGTGCATTATCGATTTTTGAGACATATTGCTTTAAGTTTTCTGTCTTGACGCTTTGATGTCTTCCTTGGTCTACCAGTATGTTTGCCTTTAACAACCTTCCCATGTTGTTTGTATTTGGTCCAGAGTTTAGACACAGCTGACTGTGAACAACCAACATCTTTTGCAACATTGCGTGATGATTTACCCTCTTTTAAGAGTTTGATAATCCTCTCCTTTGTTTCAATTGACATCTCTCGTGTTGGAGCCATGATTCATGTCAGTCCACTTGGTGCAACAGCTCTCCAAGGTGTGATCACTCCTTTTTAGATGCAGACTAATGAGCAGGTGTTAGTTTTGGGGATGAAAATTTACAGGGTGATTCCATAATTTGTTCCTCAGAATTGAGTGAGTCCATATTTTTTTTTCCTCTGCTTGGTCTAAAAAGTAACCGTTACTGACTGCCACAATTTTTTTTCTTGATTTCTTATAGTGTTTCTTAAAGCCAGAAAGTTGCCATTTGAAATGACTTTAGTTTTGTGTCATGTCTGTGATCTGCTTTTTTTTTACAAAATTAAACAACTGAATGAACATCCTCCGAGGCCGGTGATTCCATAATTATTGCCAGGGGTTGTATTTTATTTTCTGATGCTACAACAGTGTTTTGTTGTGGGGATCATTTGGGACAGACTTTGGATATGATGGAGAAGGAACTACAGAAATTTAAACAGTGGTTTGATTCAAACAAATTATCGCTCCACTTTGGTAAAAAAAAACCCAAAACAAAACAAAAAACAAAGTGTATCATATTTGGAAACAAGTCCAAGAATTTCTGCAGAAATTAAATGATATTGAAATTGAAATTCTAACTGATACCAAATTGTTATTGATGATAAACTGAGCTGGAAAACACATATTAATTTTGTTCATTTCCCAATGCTCATTAACTATTTTATATCATTCATTCCATATATGACCTATAGTATTGAGGTTTGGGGAAATACGCCTAAAACTAATACTAATCCAATATTTGTGTTGCAAAAGAAAGCTATAAGAATTATCTGCAACAAATCATATTGTGAGCCAGTGAATCCATTGTTTGCCTGTTTACATATTTTAAAATTCTGGGACTTGGTTGATTACATCACAGTACAAATTATGTGTAAAATTAAAAATAAACTGTTGCCACAACATGTACAGGATCTGATTAATCTGTGGGACTCCAGCTACAATTTGAGAGGAATATTATTTTTTGAGAAATTAAGGATCCGAACTACTGCAAAAAGTCAGTGTTTCTGTTAAAGGTGTTAACATCTGGAACAATGTACTTGGTACTTGAGTAGGCTTTAAAAGACATTACAAGAATAATAAAATTGCTTGCTATAGTTTGAAGACGTGTGTTGGGGCTTGTGTGTTGTGTGCCATTGTTTGTCTGGTTGTGTTTTGTAAATTTGAATTCATTGAGTAATTTTGCACGCTTTTTTGGGACCGTCTGTTGTTGTGTGTGTGTGTATGTAGGTATGTATGCATATATATTTAAGAAAGTGTGTGTACGTATGTATATGTGCATATGCATTTCTTATTTTTATAGTATAACAGGTGGGTATTTATAAGCTTTGCTTCTTGCCCTCACCCTTTCTGTCACGCGAGGATGTTATTGAGTTGCTTTGTTATATGTTTTTGTTATTGTTGATTTGTGTACTGAATAAATTCATTCATTCATTGCCGCCACCTTCTGCATCAGTCTGTCATAGCAGTACTAAATCTTCTTGAGTCCAGTGTCTTTCAAATATTTAAAAAACCAACACTTCTTCCTCCCACTTTATTTTGATCTTTATTTAACCAGGTTTGTCCCACTGAGATCAAGATCTCTTTTACAAGGGAGACCTGGACAATTATAAAGTTTCCAGTTCACCTAACTTCCTGATCCTATGTCTAAACGACTTCCAACGGAAAGTCCTTTCAGGCCTGTTCTTCTAAATCTTGAGAGTAGCTCTTGCCTTTCTCTGGAATATTTATGACAATGCATGAGGACCTAATCACCAAAACAATGTCTGAAATAAGGTCTTGCCGACTCCTGGGTGAACCTGTCCCAGAGATCTAAGATCCAGTGACTAATTTCACATTGATTTACTTTGACTCAATATAATGTTGCTGACATAGAAAACCTGTAAAGTCTACTTTTTGTACTCAGAAAATTCACAGGAGGTATTGATGAGGGAATCAATAAAGAATCAGAACAATAAGCGGAATTGATAAAGGTATTGATATTTATACAATCTTATTAATACCCATCCCTAGTCATCACTGTGTTGTCAAGCTAGCTAACCTGGCTAATTGACATGTCAGTGTCTGGAAAAAGAAGTTCTTCTGCTTGTTATGGATTTTTCAAAGGACATGTTGCACAGAATTCATAACAGCTCAGATTTTGTTTGTCGAAGCAATGTGATGATATACTGGTATTAATTCGTGCACTTCTGTGAACTGTTTCTAAGCACACACCAATCAAAACAGCTACTTGTGCTTGTTTTTCCAAATGTTTCAGACAGTGTGTAGTGTACGTCACTCTGAGCGAACTTATGAAATGTAGACAAACTGCTACTAATGTAACAATGGAGCTGCATATTGGAAAGTGTAAATTTGACATAAGTGTCATGTCATGATGATAAGTGTGTTAATTGTGCTAATTTCGGTGGACTCGCGCTAACAGCAGCATCTACACTTCATTGTGAGGAGAGGGGCTGCACGTGCAAGAAAGCAGTATTGTCCTCCAGGACAGAGAGAAGATTCCTCAAACATCTGGATCCAAAATCCAAGACTCTTAAAAAAAAATTGCAGTTGAGGACGAAGTGTCTGTTGTCTCCTCTCCGTACAGCATGCGCTGAACCGAGCGGTGTATGCAGTGCGTGGGGACAGGCCCAAAGTGGTACACAGTTGTGCCGCTCCTGAAAATACTGCACTCCTTACTTTTCCCAAGTATCTCCTCGCAGGTCTGCTGATCTGAATGAAAGTTGAGCAGTCACTCTGGAATGAGTGGTCAGCAGTTTCATGATCTGATGTTGCAACGTTCATTTCACTCTTGGTTTGTCATTGTGCTGCTCTTGTCTTTTCCTTGAGTGACGCCACCCACTGATAAATGCCAACATTTTCCTGAAATGTCCTTAAACGAGAAGATTCAGTAGCAGTGACCAGTGATCTTGACCGTGTGTGCGTGGATAGTCTTTTACAATCACGGATACTTTGATGTTGAGTTGCTGGAGCCTCAATTATTGCTTGGGATCATGTGGTGTCCAGCAAAATGTCTTTTGCTGGACACCAAAATGTCTTTCAGCTGCACCTCCAGAACCCCAAGAAGGTTCTACAGAACTTAAACCTTCACCTAAACCAAGAGTAACAAAACAAAATGAACACATGGACAAAAGCCCACAACCTGAATGTGTTTTTAACTTTGCTGGCTTTCATTCAGAGGGAAGAACATTAATTCTGAGCGATCAGACATTTGTCCTCTGAGTGTCTGTAGTCCGGGGTGGATCCATGTGACCTTCAGGCACAAGTGCAGAACTCTGCTGGCAGATTGTGGCTCAGATGTTGTCTTGCGCTCCAGGCTGTCTGTGAGGCTCCTAAAGGACAGTGAGCAGAGGACAAAGTGTGCTGTGACAGATCTCATGCTACAAACATGCCCACAGAACCAACAGAAACCCTCCTGAAAACAACATGGCTAATGCATTTTGTGTGAGGCGCAGCACTGCACGTTACCTGCTGAGCAACTCCACAACAGTCATTAAATATCAAAGCATTTGAAGCTAATTGTAGTGTATAATGTTCTGATGATTTTCCAGGTTTCCGTTGGTCTCACCCTCGGCACACGGTAATTACGTGTCATTGTGGCGGCGCGTCCTGCCTTTCACCTGCTGCGATCTGTGCAGTTGAATATTTGTTCTGTAATGGAGCCGTTTGTGGCTAACACACTAAGTGCTCATTGTTCCAGGCCTGTGAGATCAAAAAGAGCATCAGGGAGAACGGCAGCGATTCGTCTGCAGTGATGGTTTTAAGCTGCCATCTGGCCCCCCTGCTGGGTGTGAGGCTTTTTGCTTGTTTGAGTGGCCTGGCTGAGGCACCATGTGCTGAAGGGTCTCTGACTCGGTTCTAAAGAAAGTCTCCCGTGATTGCAGAGACGGCCCGGCAGCTCCTTTCTTGCAGAGTGCTGCTGCCTGCCATGCAGTACCATATGGTGTGGCCCATTGCCACCTTCTCCCATGAGCACCCAGGAACAAGCTTCAAATGGGACACGACATCAGCAGTGGGTGGTGCTGCAAACCCTGTTGTCATAGAGCTTTGTAAAGTAATGTCTTTGCTGAGATCACACCTTGTAATTTGTCACAGATTCCTTGATATTAAAGGACATGTTGCACAGAATTCATACCAACTCAGATTTTGGCTGTTGATGTCATGTGATGAACAAACAACTATAGACAGAGCTGAAAACAAAGTAGTCATTCGTACTTAGAGTGTGTGTTACTCTGAATAAGCATCCCAGTGCACCTTGTTGAGTTGAATGTAGACAAACTGCAACAGTGTGATGTCATGTCACGATAACTCGTTTTTAAAGTGATTAACTGTTAGTTTTGATGCAGTCGCAGTAAAAATAAATAAGAGTTGGTGCTGAAGTGTGTTGTCTTCTCTGTTTATGGGGCAATGAACCGGTCAGCAAGTGGCACATCCGCGGGCTGGTAGATTGTCCATATCTCGTGATAACAGCATATTCCTGACTTTTCCAAGCATCTGCTCTGAGGTTCACTGATCTGAATGAAAGCTGAGCATCACTGTCGTATGAATGGTCAGTCTGCTGTTGCAACTTTTGTTTCACTCTGTTTGTTTGCTGTTGTGCTCTTTGTGTGTTTGCTCAGACTGACGCCACCTGCAGAGAAATGCAGAGTAAAATGTTCTCCGGAAATACACCTGGTGACTTGCTAGTGAGAGGTTTAATAGAGCAGCGCAGTTTCATTTGAACCCCTGCATGATGTCATGGGATTTGACCACTTCCAGGGACAGCCTGTTGTTGTGCAATACAAACTAACTAATACAAACAGTTTTTCTAACGGAAAAATGGTGTGCTGTTTTGTTTTCAGCTGCAATCACCAAAGCAGTTGTGAAGAGTGCAGTTTTTTTTTCAGTTCCCACTGTAGAAGGGAAGACGAGGCAAATGGGAGAGGGCGTGTCAGTAAGTTTTAGCCTACACACTTTGACAGAGTAGGTGCGTTCTCTCACCTGCACAACCGCCTCGACACATTTGAGCTCCAGGTCATAAACAAACTGCAACACATGTCCACTTTCCACCGCATTGTCACTTTTTCTTTGTATTTTTACTTTGTTTGCTGTGTACTTTGCTCAAAAACTCAGAGAAAGTGCGTGTTTCTGACAAGGGATGTCCCCGGATGTAGGATTATTGCGTCATATGCATCCTATTTAACCCTTTAGTGCCTGCCCTCAAACAAGACTGCACTGTCCAATTAGCAGTAAAGTGTGTCAGCAACCACTGATCGTTACCACATGTGCGCAGATAGACTTACAGTCATGAACTTTGATGATACTCTGATGTTGTGTTGTTGAACGGCATGTTAAATAACATGCAACATGTCCTTTAAAGCCGTGTCCAAGATGAATTGATAAATATGTATATTTATTTGTAGTGCGTCTCTTTGGAAACATGTTTCTCAAATAGAATCTGTCAAACCCTATTCAAAAAGTCTGATAGGAAAATAAAATCTGACTGGATATTTATAGCAAATCTTATGATTATTCGTTTTCCTGTAAGATGTCTATAATGTTCTTACAGTTGCTATATGATGCTCACAGTATTCAGGACTGATGAAGGACAGGACAGAAAAAAGTCATTCAAATTTCTTATCGGCATCTTGTAAGATTTCTGTTGTTTAAAATTCTATAGGATTCCTATCTGACTTTTTGAGTCGGGAAGCTTTTCTCTGACCGTTGGTATCATTATGAATTTGAATATTATTTGTGTATGCTGCATGGTAGTTGCAACATCCTAACTTCAAGGATAAGTTCAGTTTTTACCGCCTCAGTTTTACACAACATTGTCAATCAGTCCTCTGATTGCTCACCTTATCAGTGACTCAGACTGCATGATGCTTAGTTGGGGGAATGGACAATGCAGTATTTTTCCTGCAAAATGTATAGTAAAAGGAGAATTTTCACCAGATTACTTGAATGAATGCTGCAGGTGATTTTGTTGGAGAGAAACAACTCCCATATTGAGCCTGGCTACCCAGCTGCCCTACAGTAGATAAAGAAAAAGCAACAGCAGTTAGTTAAACTAAATGCTTGTTGATTTGGATTTCAGTACATTGAGTCAATAATGAATACAATTTTACTTGGAGTTTTAATCATAATATTATATTATTGTACTACAAATTATATTACCATTAGATTTCAGGGTGATGATGAACTGCTGTGGTGACCCCTAATGGAGTAGCCAGATGAAGACATTCTGCTGTGTTCCTGACATGTGGTTCAGTCAGATATTATGAGCTCCAACTTAAAAAAAAAAAAATTGAGCATGTTGGATATTTTTGTTTGGTAACTCAGTAATTCAGTGCTCTGATTTTTCCAACTTAATGCTGTAAAAACCACCATGGCGTCCTCCATCGTGACCATTGAAACAATAATATTACACTCACTCATCTTCAACCGCTTATCTGAGATCAGGCCACGGGGCAACAGCTCCAGCAGGGGACCCCAGACTTCTCTTTCCCGTGCCACATTGACCAGCTCTGACTGAGGGATCCTGAGGTGTTTCCAGCCCAGTGTGGAGATATAGTCTCTCCACCTAGTCCTGGGTCTTCCCCGGGTCTCCTCCCAGATGGATGTGCCTGAAACACCTCCCTAGGAAGGCTCCCAAGAGGCATCATTACCAGATGCCTGAACCACCTCAGCTGGCTCCTTTCAACATGAAGGAGCAGCAGCTCTGCTCCGACCTTCTCACCCTATCGCTAAGGAAGACACCAGCCACCCTCCTGAGGAAGTCCATTTCAGCCGCTTGTACCTCCAATCTAGTTTTTTCAGTCATGACCCAAGCCTCATGACCATAGGTGAGAGTAGGAATGAAGATTGACCAGATCGAGAGCTTTGCCTTTTTGGCTCAGCTCTGTTTTCGTCACAACAGTACGGTAGAGCGAATGCAACACTGCCCCTGCTGGACTGATTCTCCAGCATTAATATCACAAATGTCTTTTAATTACTTTTAACAAATAATTTACTTTTGTCTGTGATATGACTGTAATATTTCTATATTAGTGAGGTTGGCAGTGTTATAGTTAGTTATATAAATAAACACATCTGCCACATTTTTCATCTCTCACCCACATCAACTATGTGCTCATTGGAAAGATGACAACAAAGCTTGAATATGTTACTTTGTGCATCTATATTGTTCTTCTGGACCATCAGTTTGTTTTGGAACACACAGTTTTTGGAATTCAGAAGAATTCAAACTGGGTTTTTGGAGTTGTCTTGAATGCAACATTAGTATGACACCAGGGCTGCCACGATTAGTCGACTAGTCACAATGACATTTACTATCAAAATCGTCGGACTCCCAGATTAAACTTAATCATGGAGTCACAGGTTCAACATCAAGCATGTTTTGTTTTATTCTATTTTGTTCTTGGAATTTAATAGAAGTTATGGGACAAAGCTATTGAAGGTGCCGGAATGCTGTTCTTGACCATTTTAACTGTGAACCTGTGTGTACCTCTGTACAGATCCTCTCCATTCCACCACACACTTTTACATTTTTCTCAATTCAGTGGTGACAGGAAGTGACGTATGTGAGGGTTTTTTTGCTTTCCTCATAGGCTTCCCTTGTATAATTGTTTATTCCGTGCTGGGTTAACTAACTCAGTACTGTCATTTGTGAATTTTCAGGATTTGAATTTTTAGGATTTTTCCTGAAATGCAAATTTTTAGGACAATTTGGACAAAGTATTCTTGACTTTTTTCAAGTGTATTGGCTGCCAAAATAAGGCTTAAAATGGGTCTAATTTTGTCTAAAACTCAGGAGGTCCTATAGCGGCCCCAGTTTCGCTAATTAGCAAAGCTAGCATTTTTGTTAGCGGATTAGTTTTTCAGCTAACTTAGCTTAGCTAAATTAGCTTTGGCTAAATTAAGTTTCGCTAACTTTCAGTCCGCTAACATTTTTTTTGCTGGCATAGTGAGTAAAGCTTTTAACAGTCAGAAACATCTGTAAAACCTAAACCCCTAAACTCCTACATGTTGATTCCTGCCGTGTGCTTTGCAGACTGTGAGAAGCTCAGTCCTGACTGCCAGCTGCTGTTGCAACGAAGAAAAAAAAATGTAATTTCCTTTTCAACATGCTGATACTTAGTGGGCAGGAGACATGAAGCGCAAAGCACCTTTCACTCATGGTTTCAGTTAAAACCAACTAATTCCGGACAGATGATTGAAAGTAACGGCACCTTCTCTGTATTTTGCCCTGGGGGGGGGGGGGGGGGGGGGTAATGAGAGCAGATCATTTGAATTTCCAATAATGCCTTCAGGCACATGTCTAACACTCAATCCTTCAGAATGAGTGCATTACTTTAAAAAATATATGCAATATCATATTTTCACTTTGTAAAAATGACAGAGTAGCCATTAATTTAGATTTTGTGCAATGTTGTGCATCTCAAGGTGGTAATTAAAAGGGTTGTTGGAATAGGACAGAGTCCTGTGCTGCTCCGGTCCTCTGTGATTTTGCAGATGTCCTCTCCTGTGTGTGTGTGTGTGTGTGTGTGTGTGTGTGTGTGTGTGTGTGTGTGTGTGTGTGTGTGTGTGTGTGTGTGTGTGTGTGTGTGTGTGTGTGTGTGTGTGTGTGCGCACCGTGTCCCCACACTGTCATTGCGCTGCAGTATTTAGCATGCATGTGGAAGAACTGTAGATAGCCACAGCTTCTACCTCTGGGCACACAGAATGTCATTCGGCCCTCAGCCAAAGCATTTTGGAATGTGCGCTGCTCCGCTTGCACAATGAGAAATCTTTGTGCCGCGGTGTGTAGAGGAGCGATGGGGAGGGACGTGGGCAAGCAAACAAACACACTGACTCATGCATGCACAGACTGACTCAGGCATGCGCACACTCCAGCGGCTGCCTCTTTGTGTGGTGACAGTGTTCACCTGCAGCAGCCCCCCCCCCCCCCCCCCTCTTCACTGCCGCAGCCAGCAGCTCTAAGTGGCACTGTAGCTAGTTGGGCGGCAGGACAGCGTGTTCAGCTGGCACAGAACACTTCCACTGGGATACAGCAGGAAGTCCATTTGTGCCCAGATCGCCTGCACCCAGCAGACCTCTGAACATTTCCAAATCGATCCCACTGGAGCCTGCTGCAGCCGCATTCTGATGAGGGTGTTTTTTCACATGAAATATGGAGCTGTTAACATTTCTACAACCACCCTCTGCTCCAAAGATGATCGAATGAAAATAGCAACATTAAGCTGACATAAATTTCTTCTATGATGACTCACTTGCAGTAACTTTTCTTTACCACAGAAGAATTACCACAACAGAAAGAATAAAAATGCTGCTTGAATGCTTATCACAGCAGGCTGTTCTGTTAGCAAGTAGGAAGAACTCCTGCCTGATGGTTGTTGATCACCTGTGATAAATATGGTCATGTGACTTTACCCATCAGACTTGACTCAAGCTACAGGTACAGCTGCGTTCATTGTAAGCACTGCGTGGTGGACATGACTGCAACCGTAGGCCTGTACCCGACTGTGCCTGACTGTACCTGACTGTACTTGACTGTATCCGACTGTACCCGACTGTACCTGACTGTGCCTGACTGTATGTGACTGTACCCGACTGTACCTGACTGTGCCTGACTACCTGACTGTGCCTGACTGTACCTGACTGTACTTGACTGTATCCGACTGTACCCGACTGTACCTGACTGTTCCTGACTGTACCTGACTGTGCCTGACTGTACCCGACTGTACCTGACTGTTCCTGACTGTACCTGACTGTGCCTGACTGTACCTTACTGTGCCCGACTGTACCCGACTGTGCCTGACTGTACCTGACTGTGCCCGACTGTACCCGACTGTGCCTGACTGTACCCGACTGTGCCTGACTGTGCCTGACTGTATCTGACTGTACCCGACTGTACCCGACTGTGCCTGACTGTATCTGACTGTACCCGAATGTGACTGACTGTACCCGACTGTACCTGACTGTGCCTGACTGTACCTTACTGTGCCCGACTGTACCCGACTGTGCCTGACTGTACCTGACTGTGCCCGACTGTGCCTGACTGTATCTGACTGTACCTTACTGTGACTGACTGTACCCGACTGTGCCTGACTGTACCTTACTGTGCCCGACTGTACCCGACTGTGCCTGACTGTATCTGACTGTACTTGACTGTATCCGACTGTACCCGACTGTACCTGACTGTGCCTGACTGTATGTGACTGTACCCGACTGTACCTGACTGTGCCTGACTACCTGACTGTGCCTGACTGTACCTGACTGTACTTGACTGTATCCGACTGTACCTGACTGTGCCTGACTGTATGTGACTGTACCCGACTGTACCTGACTGTGCCTGACTACCTGACTGTGCCTGACTACCTGACTGTGCCTGACTGTACCTGACTGTACTTGACTGTATCCGACTGTACCCGACTGTACCTGACTGTACCTGACTGTTCCTGACTGTACCCGACTGTACCTGACTGTACCCGACTGTACCTGACTGTTCCTGACTGTACCTGACTGTTCCTGACTGTACCTGACTGTGCCTGACTGTACCTTACTGTGCCCGACTGTACCCGACTGTGCCTGACTGTACCTGACTGTGCCCGACTGTACCCGACTGTGCCTGACTGTATCTGACTGTACCCGACTGTACCCGACTGTGCCTGACTGTATCTGACTGTACCCGAATGTGACTGACTGTACCCGACTGTACCTGACTGTGCCTGACTGTACCTTACTGTGCCCGACTGTACCCGACTGTGCCTGACTGTACCTGACTGTGCCCGACTGTGCCTGACTGTATCTGACTGTACCTTACTGTGACTGACTGTACCCGACTGTACCCGACTGTGCCTGACTGTACCTTACTGTGCCCGACTGTACCCGACTGTGCCTGACTGTACCTGACTGTGCCCGACTGTGCCTGACTGTATCTGACTGTACCTTACTGTGCCCGACTGTACCCGACTGTGCCTGACTGTATCTGACTGTACCCGACTGTGACTGACTGTACCCGACTGTACCTGACTGTGCCTGACTGTACCTTACTGTACCTGACTGTGCCTGACTGTACCTGACTGTACCCGACTGTGCCTCACTGTATCTGACTGTACCTGACTGTACCCGACTGTGCCTGACTGTATCTGACTGTACCTGACTGTACCCGCCACCTGATGGACACGACTGTACCGTCTGCCATGTGTTGCACACAGCTGTACCCACAGGCGCCGTGTGACGGACTCGACTGTACCTCTCTGCCTTACATGACTATACAACTGTAGCCGTAGGTGCCGCATGACAAGTTGTGATCAGATTTTCTAGCAGCAGCTGTTTTCTGCTGATTGGTTCATTGTCTTCGAGCTGTAAGGGTGAAATGAAGCTGTGTTTGACGTGTGGGCTGTGAGCACAAGACGCTGCACTGAGTTGTGTTGATCTGAGATAAAAGTGGGTTGGGGTTGTATTGCTCTTCCTGAATGTCGTCTCACAGAGGACACGTCTTTCTAAAAACCCAGTCAGACTATTTGCATAATAATTTGTGTGTGCCAGCTCGCACAGGGTTTCACTGACACGCTCTCCTGCTGGACAGAAACTATTCTTCACCAAATGGAATCATTTTAGAGTCAAACTGAAGAAATGTGGAAATGCAGGAACAACCTGAACACAAATGTGTTTTAATGTCTGTACTCACTGAAAATGTTCTGTGCTGGAAATCAGTAATGGAGATGGATGAAAGGGAAGGTTTTGTTGAAGTTGTCTGAAGGAAGGTTCAACATTCCAGTCAGATTAAAAACAAAAAGAAAATTTGGACAGTGACATTATTTTTGTCATTTTGCCATTGTACACCGCCGAGTGCAGTTGGAATGAAGCATCCAGGAAGTGTTGAAGTCATGTTGATGTTCAGCTTTAATTCAAGGTGCTACTCCATCGTGAAACTGTAGAACTGAGGATTCAACAAAGAAAATGCAAAAATTTAATATTCTTCTGTCACAGACACAGAAGCCTGTAACTCCTTCAGCGTTATCTAGGAGTCTTGGTGGCTTCCCTCACTGGTTTCCTTCTTGCGTGGTCACTCCAGACAGGTTCATCATATATTGGCGTATGGTTTGTATTTCTCAATGAGTGTTGGAATTGAAGTCGAAGACATGTTCAGTGATTTAGAAATGTGCATGTATCCATGCTTTGAGTCAAGGGATGGATACTTCCCCTGACTGTCCATTATGGTTCTGTACAGAGGCGTAATTTCTAAATTTGTCACTGACCAAATACTTATGAACCTGATTGTAAACATGTTGACAGGTAAAATTGTCAAACATGCACACGGTATTGATAGATTTGTTGTAAGTAAATGGTAAATGGACTGCATTTATATAGCGCCTTTCCATCTGCATCAGATGCTCAAAGCGCTTTACAATAATGCCTCACATTCACCCTGATGTCAGGATGCTGCCATACAAGGTACTCACGACACACTGGGACCAACTAGGGGATTCAGGACCTTGCCCAATGGCCCTTAGTGATTTTCCAGTGAAGCTGGGATTTGAACCAAGGATTCTCTGGTCTCAAGCCCAACGCTTAACCACGAGACCATCAAAGTATCATCTGAATCTGAATGTTTTTATTTAATTGCTAAGTTACCAGCCTTTGACTGAACAAAAGGACTCTTGATGGATTTGGTATCAGTGTGTTTAATAAATGCTGATGTGCAGTTCTGCCTCTGACAAGTGTCTGCTCTCTGAGTTATCCAGGACCGAGCACTGTGCAACATCTGAGCCGGGCTGCTGCAAAAACAGTGACGAGTGGAAAATAGTGTTAGTTGTTGACGCGTCGTGGAGGATCATCTGTTTTTAGCGAGCAAGCAGATATGGAGCGGCTCAGCTCAGAATTCTAAATAAAGGAGAAAAAAAAGCATAAAAATGTCTTTGTAAAGCTCAGTGCAGGTGTGCTGTTGTCACCGTGCTTTAAGAGGTGAGGACGAGTCGTAGCTGCTGCAGAAAACTGCGGATGAAAAGCTCACAGCTCACTTAAAATGGGCAGTTCAGTCGAACCCCGACCCCCTGTCCACGGACCAAGTTTAATGCTGCTATCGACCCACAATGCAACAGTAATAGTAACGCACAGTGACTTGGAGAAGTAACTTTAATCTGATTACTGATTTGGAATGATTAACGCGTTAGATTACTCATTACTAAAAAAAGTGGTTAGATTAGAGTAACGCGTTACTTAGTAACGCGTTACTTAGTAACGCGTTACCGGCATCACTGTTGATGGTGACATCATTGTGTAAAGGATCTTATTGCGTGGGTTCAGGAACACTTCAGAAAACCATTGTCAGTTAACACAGTTCGTCGCTACATCTACAAGTGCAAGTTAAAACTCTACCATGCAAAGCGAAAGCCAAACATCAACAACATCCAGAAACGCTGCCGCCTTCTCTGGGCCTGAGCTCATTTGAAATGGACAGATGCAAAGTGGAAACGTTTGCTGTGGTCTGATGAGTCCACATTTCAAATTGTTTTTGGAACTCATGGACGTCGTGTCCTCTGGACAAAAGAGGAAAAAGACCATCTGGATTGTTACCAGTGCAAAGTTCAAAAGCCAGCATCTGTGATGGTATGGGGGTGTGTTAGTGCCCATGGCATGGACAGCTTACACATCTGTGATGATACCATCAATGCTAAAAGGTACATCCAGGTTTTGGAGCAACACATGCTGCCATCCAAGCAACGTCTTTTTCAGGGACGTCCCTGCTTATTTCAGCAAGACAATGCCAAGCCACATTCTGCACGTGCTACAACAGCGTGGCTTCGTAGTAAAAGAGTGCGGGTACTAAACTGGCCTGCCTGCAGTCCAGACCTGTCGCCCACTGAAAATGTGGCGCATTATGAAGTGCAAAATACGACAACGGAGACCCCGGACTGTTGAACAACTGAAGTCGTACATCAAGCAAGAATGTGAAAGAATTCCACCTACAAAGCTTCAACAATTAGTGTCCTCAGTTCCTAAATGCTTATTGAGTGTTGTTAGAAGGAAAGGTGATGTAACACAGTGGTAAACATACCACTGTCCCAACTTTTTTGAAATGTGTTGCAGACATCCATTTCAAAATGAGCAAATATTTGCACAAAAACAATAAAGTTTATCAGTTTGAACATTAAATATCTTGTCTTTGTGGTGTATTCAAATGAATATAGGGTGAAGAGGATTTGCAAATCATTGTATTCTGTTTTTATTTACATTTTACACAACGTCCCAACTTCATTGAAATTGGGGTTGTATGTTGATGCTGTAACTTGTATAAATTAATTGTTTTGGATGAACCATTGCACAGTTTATAAGAACAACTATTTGGTGCCCTTGGTTGATGGTTTTGTTCTGTCCATGTCTCTGTGTTTTCTCTTATATGGCTATGGTCTGTCTTTCCATGTGTCTGTGTGATCCATCCCCTGTCTGTGTCTCATTGTTCATGTCATTGTGTTCTTTCTGTCCATGTCTCTGTGTTTTGTCATTTGTCTCCTTGGTGTCTCTTGTGGCTTTCCCTTGTTCACACTTTATCCATTTTTGAGTTCCACATTAGTTTTCTGCTTTTTGTTGATGGATTTAGTTTTAATCATCATTTAGTTCTTGTTGTAGTTTGTTTACTTCTTGCTTTCTTATTTTGCACTTTGTTTTCACGTTTGTTTTCTGCTCTTTGAATTTGTTCTGTGGGTTTTCTGTGTACCTCCTCTGTTTTCACTTTATAGATCCCTGTTGGTTTTCTGCTTTTTATTCTTGAGTCAGCTTTGGGTATTTAGTGCTTTGTCATAGTTGATTATCATGGCCTCTTTAATTATACTCAGTCTTTTTGTCAGGTTTTTCCACTGTTGATTTTTGTGCCTTTTTAACTTCTACAGTTATTTTTGTTTTTTTTTGTTTGGTCTTTTGGTTTTAGGACTTTTCTTCTTCTTGGTTATGTTTCAGCTATGCTCAGGTTGTGTTCTACTTCATTGAGATATCTGTTTAAGTGTTTGTTCACCTTGTGTTGTCTTTTGACCTTTCAGTTGTGTTTACGTAGTAACTGGCTCACTGTTCTTTTGTTGGTTCCTTGCCTTGGTGTTCACACTGTTCTTAAGTGCCTTGACCCTCCTTTGTGGCTGTAGTTAGTTCTGTTTTCTCTTTGTTTTGACCACCTTATCTTGTTTTGTTTGATGCCTCTTGGTTTTGCCTTTTGTCATTTTTTGCTTACTGTTAATTTGGTTCATTCAGACTTTGTTAAAACCCTTGCATCAACATATTGATCAATATGTTATTGATTGATTATCATCACCAGACTCTTAACTACACAAAATAATCATCTGAAAATCTAATTATTTGTAAGATTTTATTTTTATTTATTTGCAAAAATGAACATTTTGAGATGTTTTCACTAACTGATATACCAGTGAGTAAAAAGCTGTAGACATTAAGTGTTTCTGAAGAAACTTTACCCCCCCCCCCCCCCCCCCCCCCCAGTATGAAATATGAGGGGCTTATAGATTTGTGGGGACCGGGGCATATGTCATCTCCTGAGACCAGCTGGTCCTGATAGTTTGTGAATATTCCTGTTTGGATTTCACACAAAACGGAATGATATTTCCACATTAGATTTAGAGACGGGTACCAGAATGTGGTGGAACATCAACATGATGTCACACTGCTCATCTTGGTTACATGCATGTTAACATGTACCATGCTCCACCTACCAAACAAAAGGGCACTGCTGGCAGTGGAAATGCAAGCCAGACCAGACCATGCCATAGTGACCTGGACCGCTCAGTCAAAACAAGGCTTTTGTCAGTGTAAGCAGAACCTGTTGTCTGTGTGGCTGTGCTGCGCCCCCTGCTGCTATGGAGCGGCAATAACAGGCTAAAGGCCTTTCTGATTATTTGTGCTGGGATGACATGTATGATCGTCTTTCTTTGGTTCTGTTGTAGTATATTTGTGCCTGGGGTCAAAACACACCATCATCAAATCAGAACATTAAAACAAAGTTTTACAGCCAACAAGTAAAAATCATCCCGATGGGATTCGTGGTGCTCGCGAAGATGCCTGTTTCTTCATTTCAAAAGAGTGAGTTTTGAAAGAATTGATCTGAGGTGTATATATAATATGAAGAACAATAAGAAAAACAAGTGAATATCAAATGGAAGCAGAAAGTGAACTGAAGAGTGTGATGTGTGGCAGGATGTGTGTGTTTGTGCATTTCTTCAAAGGATGAGGGAAATGTGTTTGCTGTGATGAGGCAAAGCTTCAAGCGGTTTGGGTCATCAGAAGCAGAGGTGTCAAGTAACAAAGTACAAATACTTCGTTACTGTACTTAAGTACACTTTTTAGGTATCTATACTTTACTCCATTACTTATTTTTCTGCCTACTTCTGACTTCTACTCATTACATTTTCACACAAGTATCTGTACTTTCTATTCCTTACATTTTTAAAACAAACAGCCTTGTTACTTTTGGCTTCAGTTTAATGTTTATATATATATTTCACGTCATGTGCGCCTGTAATCAACTTTTCTGCAGCACGGCTTTGCTTTGAACCATGAACCAATCGAAGCAGTGGTTCGCAGATTGAGGCAATGCTTCGACCTATTGCTTTGTTTATTCTTTCTTTCTTTCGCTTAATTTTCCCCCGCTAAAACCATAAAGAGCATACTTGAGTGTGAGTATTATTTACCTTTTCTATGTTAAACCGACCTGTTATGGTCTTCTGAAACAGTTGATAGATGAATTTTATAACTTAAAAACGGGAGCAATGCTAACGCGTTAGCATGTCTATGGCATTTTCAGTGTTAAAAGTTAGCATTTAGCAATTGCAGCCGTCATCACGTTCGGGTGCATCCATCCATCCATTTTCTTCCGCTTTATCCGGAGTCGGGTCGCGGGGGCAGCAGCTCAAGCAAAGCCGTCCAGACCTCCCGATCCACACACACCTCCTCCAGCTCCTCCGGGGGAACCCCAAATTGTAATATTCCTTAAATTTATTTTTGCTTATATATTAAGATGTATTTTATAACTTAAAAACGGGAGCGATGCTAACACGTTAGCATGTCTATGGCATTTTCAATGTTAAAAGTTAGCATTAAGCAATTGCAGCTCTCATCATGTTCGGGTGCATTTGTTTTCAAATTGTAATATTTCTTAAATTTATTTTTGTTTATATATTAATAATCTAATGATTATTATATACAATTTTAGAGAAAGAGGCAAAAAGAACCTGAATAGAAACACAACAGAAAATATAAAAGCAACTAACAATGAACATACATAAATACATAAATAAGTGTTTCCTGTGAAAACCTAGTGACTCTTACACCTCCACTTCATCCCTGTCTTATTTAAGTTTAATGACAGTTTGTTTCGGTCAAACCATATTTTCAATTTGTTAATTTCTTCAGTGATTTTCTCCAGAACTATCTGCCAAACTAGAAAACTGCTGCATCCTAGTAAGAGCAGAATACTACTGGAATGAATGTGAATGAGGAAAGTTGTGGTTTTTTTTTTTTTTTTTCTTCACTAAATGGATGCTGCACTCACTGCAGTTTATTGTCTGGAATAGTCCCAGATTGCATTTCAGAGTTTCTAGAATTGAAACATTTTCGTGCAGGTGGTGTTGGGGGGTAATTTTGGGTTTTGGGTCTTGGACCACATGTAGAACAAATCAGTTTTTAAATTAAGCTTTCAATTCATATAGTGGCATCTACCTTCTTTTTTTTTAAAAGGTTACTTTATACTTTTATACTTTAAGTAGGTTTTGGAGCACATACTTTTTCACTTTTACTTGAGTAAAGAAGTTGAGTTGATACTTCAACTTTTACCAGAGTGTTTTTAAACTGCAGTATCTATACTTCTACTTAAGTAACAAATGTGTGTACTTTTGACACCACTGATCAGAAGAGTCATGTTAGAAATGAATTGAGATGTGGCTTCACTGGCACAGCGACGCCAACCGCGACTGCATCCACAAACCAGCAGACAACAAATGAAGACATTTCTGGAATTCTGGCTGCTTTGCAAAAATTATGCTTTAAAAAGTAACATAAATTACCTTTGCCCTTAGCAAAGGTTCTTTATTTAGCGGTGAGGGTACACACATGGCAGTAAGCGTACAGTAAGCAACTATACTAAACTGTAAGCAAGACGAGGAACGCAACCATCCGCCATCATACACCAGACCAGACAGGCGCTACGCATCACAGTGCAACTGTATGCAAGCTCGGCGTGAAAGGGGCTTGAGTCTGTTTGTTTGAGGTTTAATTTTAATGATGTAATGTTGGTGTAAACATTGAGGGTGATGTTGTTAATCTCAGTGCAGAACTCTGCTGTGGCCGAGTGCTCCTCTGGTTGATGCTTGTGTCTAGAAGTCATTAATTATTTACTCTGCTGACTGCTAACAAACGTTTGCAGATGATTTAGTGTAACACTGCCATCAACAAGCATTTGACACGGACTGCTGCTGTCTTTGAAATCGACCGGAATCATGTAACTCTGACAGCAGCTGCAAGTTACAACGTGTGACCGAGTGCAGCTTTATCAAGGCCACACAAACCTGTTTGTTGGATTGTTGCATCAGCACTTTCATAAAAGCTTAAGCAAAACGCACACACACACACACACACACACACACACACAAAACGGCTGCAAGTGTGGCTGTGATGTACAGGGAATAATTTTGCCATTTGTAGATTGTAATGGTGGAGAGTTGCTTTCGGGAGGTATGGCTCCTGTGAGTGTGTGTGCGGCAGACACTTCACAGTGAGACAGTTACACACCGACCTCTGTGGGTGTGACAGGACTGATAAAGTGCGCTTGCTTCTGAAAGTGCTGAGATGAACTCATGTGGAATCAATGTGATCGAATTTGAACAAAGTGTTGCTTTGTTCATTATCAATATAATTTCCTCACATTATTTCTGATGCTGGACAGAATTAGATTTCTCACTGTGAAATATTAAGTTATGCTGATGAAAAGTGGGCAGTGAACAGAAGGAAACATGCTTTTTTTATGGTCAAATCTCTGTTTTCTTGTCATTGAGCTCTGATGCTGACGAGCGTTGCGGTCTGGAGTGTAATGCACAGGTGTCAGTCTGACTCCAGACAGGGTGAAGAGGCTGCAGGTTTAAACACCATTTCATTGATGAACTCACCCCATCTGCTGTTAATCAGTGAAATCACCTGCTGGAGTTGGTGGTTACAAAGACACCTGCACCCTCTTCACTCTTCCTGGAGTCAGGTTGACATCTGTGGTAATGATGCTTCCTGTTTGTGCCTCCATACACATCCTAATTTGCTCACGCTGCTATTCGACTGCAGGATGGTTTCTCAGAAATGCTGTTTCAACATCTTAATAATTAATTAATTAATTAATTAATAATCTTAATTGATGGGCAGAAATTGGTTTTAGCTTTATGATGCAACTTCCTCACTGTGCATCAGCCAGTCAGAATGCAGCTCTTTTTCCCTGTTTGCAGGGCAGAGTGTTGATTTCATACAAAGAAGTCATTTACTCTGGACTTGTGTCACTGTCAGTGGCTGGTAATGACACTGGCGGCAACACAGCTACAAGCCACAGAACATTTAGAATTTCTGCTCACATTACTGATCCACACTGTCACCTGCAGGATCCTTGTTCACACATGCACATTAAGACATTAGACATCAGACAGTCCGAACCAAAGGCCCTGACATCTTGGCAGCAAAAGTTTGAAATGCTCCAGTTGAGCACAAATGTCCATCAAGACTCTTTGACCTGCCAGACCTTCATCTCTGACTCACAGCGACGTAGCGAGCTCTCACAATGGGTTCATTTGATGAAACTAGCTGGGTCTGATTACAAGCCCTTCAAGCCTGGTGTGGAGCACGTTTGTCAATGGTTCATCCATCTCTCCCTGCTCTGCATCAGCTGATTAAGTCATTCAGGTGTCTGTTCGTACTTGATTGTCTGCACCACTGTCTGTTTTTAACAGTTGGGGGTCAAATACACTTGACCCCCAAAGTCGGGTTTCTTTGAGTAGTGTGAGTGCTGTGGCCGTGGTTTGGCAAAGCAGGCTTTACTGTGCCTGGTCTGACTTACACAAGTGGTCTGGCACACGGTCCATTTGGACTCTGATGTGGTCCACATTGGAGTGTGATCACAACACTGGACAACGGAGCTCAGACATTGGTGGGGTGATGGTTTAGAGGCTAAAGTGGTGCCTTTGAGACCAGAGCATTCTCAGTTCAAATCCCTGTCAGACCAAACATCACGAGACCTTGGGCAAGGACCTTAATCCCGACATTACTCCTGGTGTAAAGTTGGTTGCCTTGCATGGCAGTACACGTGTGTGTGTGTGTGTGTGTGTGTGTGTGTGTGTGTGTGTGTGTGTGTGTGTGTGTGTGTGTGTGTGTGTGTGTGTGTGTGTGTGTGTGTGAAGCATCACTCTCAATCACTTTAGGCATCCACTTCATGTGGAAAATTGCTGAATAAGTGCAGTTAAATTTACATTATGTCACTGACAAACTGTTTAGCTTAACAGTTTAATCGTTAAATAGTTATTACTAATATTATTACTACTACTTTGATAATACAGTCTTCAATTCATTCAACAACATGTGGGTTAAAAACGTCTGGTTTCTCACCATATTGATGAGCATAAATCATCAGTGAACAAAGCTGTCAAATATTTCCTCATCATCTGCTGCCTCCATAAAAATCTTCTCACGTGCAGTATGACTGATTGATAAATTCCTTATTGCATAATTTGGTCAGGACAGTTTTTATATGGGGAGGTGAGGTGAAATAATCCTCACTCATTTTTTTCCATTTCAGTCACTTTTACAGACTCTGTGCTACTGTGTCAGCAAAAATTCCAGCACATTTAACATCGATAAACTGATCCACAGAAATTACTTCAAGCTACATTAAAATATGCATTAGTACTATTCTGTGGAAAAAGGACTTTCAAGGTGCATAAATATGCATTTGGAAAACACACTGTGTATCTTTGGATTGCCAAACAAATAAAAAAAGCCTACAAAAGCCTGGTACTTAGTTGTTTGTTTGTTAGTAGTGATGTCTGGCCTGTTAATTGAGTAGCCACTTCTACTGCTTTTGATCATAATAGATATTTCCTTTCCTCGCCTCCATATATAAGTCTGTAATCTTTCAGTGATGCGCTCCATTGTTGTGCTTTGTGGGAAAGCGCTCTTTCTCAAAACAAAAGTCATGTTGTGTTGATGCAGTGTGTGTGCACATCAAGGGGGCGTTGTCGGGGGGGGTTTACAAACATGCTCAAGCATGGTCCAGGGCAACCAGGTCTAGTGTGAGAACACTTGAATTCTCTCACAGGAGACTTTATAATGGAACAGAGAGCCCTTATTTTCATTGTACATATATAAATACTATGAAATGTGTCCTCTGCATTTAACCCATCATAATCATAATTACAGTTAGACACAATCCAACCACTACAGTAGTGTTCAGAATAATAGTAGTGCTATGTGTGTTGTATGGCTGGGGGGGCCTGGCTGCCTTTTTGTTTCTGTCTTTTGGTTTTCCTTCCAGGTGGTGCGCATTTGGGACTGAGTGGCTGTGTAGCTGAGGTTATCAGGACCTCACCCTGATCACCTGCGGCTCGTCAGGACTCACAGCTGTGGTGCATCTATATGGATTGGAACATGGTGGCATTTAAGACTGGAGTATACAGTGTGTATTTGCCAGAGACTCGACCTTGTGACCAGACGGGTGAGATCGTCGTCTCGGGAGCCATCTCATCATCAGTGGATGCAGAGAACGTCCAGGGTTTGATGCACGGTCTGTGAAAGAGGAGGGGGTGAGGTCTCACGCTCATCAGCACACTTCCTGAGGTACGTTAGATTTTGTGACTAACGTTTGTACAGTCAGTAAATGTGGTGTCCCTCACACCTTATTATATTGAGCTGTACGTTAGTCATGTATCAGCTTCCACTGCAGTGGAGTTTTGTGAACTGGATGTTCCATGCCTGCAGGTTGGGAAGCTGATTAGTAATTAAGCCAGGAAGTGTTTGCTGTTTATGTACACCTTTGAGTGGTCTCTCTGTGTGTAGAGTGTGGACTCACATAATGGTTCCTTCTTTCACAGACTCGGTTTGTTGCGGCCACCTGGGGGGTGTCGGCGGGGTCCTTGGGTCCGAACGGCTTCTGGCTCCGGACCGTTAGCGCTGCTGGGAGCGCACCGTATCACCACCATGCCAGACCGCACACTCTTTTGTTGTTTTGTATCACATCACTGTTATGTATTAAATTCAGTTAGCCTTTGTACCGTGCTGTGCTTATTTCATACTGGGTCCTTCAAACGCTGGTCAGTTCTCCGAGCTGCGTCCGACACATAACAATGTGACTAAAAAGATTAATCCAGGTTTTGAGTACATTTCTTATTGTTACATGGGAAACAAGGTACCAGTAGATTCAGTAGATTCTCACAAATCCAACAAGACCAAGCATTCATGATATGCACACTCTTAAGGCTATGAAATTGGGCTGTTAGTAAAAAAAAAGTAGAAAAGGGGGTGTTCACAATAATAGTAGTGTGGCATTCAGTCAGTGAGTTTGTCAATTTTGTGGAACAAACAGGTGTGAGCACCTGTTGAACATGCTTTTCTCTTTGAAAGCCTGAGGAAAATGGGACGTTCAAGACGTTCAGAAGAACAGCGTAGTTTGATTAAAAAGTTGATCGGAGAGGGGAAAACTTATACGCAGGTGCAAAAAATTATAGGCTGTTCATCTGCAATGATCTCCAATGCTTTAAAATGAAGGAAAAAAAAAACCAGAGACATGTGGAAGAAAATGGAAAACAACCATCAAAATGGATAGAAAAATAACCAGAATGGCAAAGGCTCACCCATTGATCAGCTCCAGGATGATTAAAGACAGTCTGGAGTTACCTGTAAGTGCTGTGACAGTTAGAAGACACCTGTGTGAAGTTAATTTATTTGCAAGAATCCCCTGCAAAGTCCCTCTGTTAAATAAAAGACATGTGCAGAAGAGGTTACAGTTTGCCAAAGAACACATCAACTGGCCTAAAGAGAAATGGAGGAATATTTTGTGGACTGATGAGAGTAAAATTGTTCTTTTTGGGTACAAGGGCCGCAGACAGTTTGTGAGATGACCCCCAAACTCTGAATTCAAGCCACAGTTCACAGTGAAGACAGTGAAGCATGGTGGTGCAAGCATCATGATATGGGCATGTTTCTCCTACTATGGTGTTGGGCCTATATATCGCATACCAGGTATCATGGATCACTTTGGATATATCAAAATACTTGAAGAGGTCATGTTGCCTTATGCTGAAGAGGACATGCCCTTGTGTGGGTGTGTCAACAAGACAATGACCCCAAGCACACTAGTAAACCAGCAAAATCTTGGTTCCAAACCAACAAAATTAATGCCTCGCAGATGTGAAGAAATCATGAAAAACTGTGGTTATACAACTAAATACTAGTTTAGTGATACACAGGATTGCTAAAAAAGCAGTTTGAACATAATAGTTTTGAGTTTGTACTGTCAACAGCAGATGCTACTATTATTGTGAACACCCCCTTTTCTCCTTTTTTTTTTTTTTTTTTTTTTTTTACTAATAGCCCAATTTCATAGCCTTAAGAGTGTGCATATCATGAATGCTTGGTCTTGTTGGATTTGTGAGAATCTCCGGAATCTACTGGTACCTTGTTTCCCATGTAACAATAAGAAATATACTCAGAACCTGGATTAATCTTTTTAGTCACATAGCACTACTATTATTCTGAACACTACTGTAGGAGCAGTGGGCAGCCACAGTCCAGCATCTGGGGACCAACTCCAGATGTAGAGACCCTGCCTTGGTCAGGGGCAGAGAAAGGATCAGACACCAAATAAGCATGGCTTCTTTTTTGAGACTAAATTCATTTTTGCCCTGATTGAAAAGATGACCCCCAACACCATCCAAAAATGGAGCCCAGGTTGGTTGAAAATGTCAGAGTATGACCTGTTGTCCATCATGTGGTGAAAATGCTGTTTTCCTTCCTCATGCTGTACTGCTTGGTGAGATGATGTTTATGTAGCCACAGCATCAGCTATCACTGCTATGCTGATGATACTCAGATGTACGTGCCTCTTTATGCAGGTAATGTGTCTGTTATTTTGAAGGTGGAGGCTTGTTTGGTTGCAGTGAATAGTTGGATGTCATCTAATTTTCTACTCTTCAACTCTAACAAACTGAAATGTTATAACTCTCACCTGTCAAAAAATGCCCCTTGAAGATAAAAAAGTCATCATTATGAAGATGTGCAACCAAGGCACATATTTAAGTCATGTTTAGTTTTTGAGTTTTATCAGCTGTTTAATTTGTTTTTGTGTGTGTGTGTGTGTGTGTGTGTGTGTGTGTGTGTGTGTGTGTGTGTGTGTGTGTGTGTGTGTGTGTGTGTGTGTGTGTGTGTGTGTGTGTGTGCATTGTTGTAGTGTACTTTTGATTACTGCCATTTATTCTTTTGGTGTTTATTTTGTTTAGTGTTTTGAATCCTGGGAAAGCCTGATATAAATAAGTGTAATAATAATAATTCTTTCAGTGTATAAGTTGCACCAGAGTATTATTTGCAGCACCACCCAAACTAAACAATGCACGACTTACACTTCACTTCAGAATATTTGATCATTTCACTTTCACTTGGTGGCTGTGTGAGTCATCACTGTGATACAGTTAAAATGTGTACTGACCAGTCTTTGTCTATCTGGAGAGACATGTTAGAGAGGTCACTAAGTCAGCCCTTTATCACTTGCAATAATTTGACAGATTCTGTCTCCAGTTGAACCTGAGACACTAATTTGTGCTTTTGTGTCTTCAAGAACTGACTAAGGTAATGTTTTATTTTCTGGACTCCAATGCAGTAGCATAAAAAGTCTTCAGGTCATCCATCCATCCATTCATTCATCCATCCATCCATCCAGAACACACCTAATGTTTAAACTAAGACGAGGACATTTATCCAGTAATCTTGGTGCTGACTTCTCTGCATTGGCTTCCTGGCTGTATCAAATTTCAAAGTTGTGGTTTGCTCCTCCTTATCTGGCTGAACTGACTGAACCTTATGTGCCGACATGTTCCCTGCAGTCTCAGAACGCTGGCCTGCTCAGTAAGTAATTCCAATTATTATTGGAATTGGATTTATTAAACTCACAAGGCAGAGTGGTGGACAAGTGGTTAGTGCACTTGTTTCCAGAGTACAAGGTTTGGGGTTCAAGGGCACCCCTGCCTAATCTCCATGTAGAGTTGCATCAGGAAGGGCATCTGGTGTAAAACTGCCAAATCAATATTCAGATTTACATTGGATCTGCTGGGGCGAGCCCCCCCACCACCCCAGACACAGAAAGGGGAGAAGCCAAAAGGACTTCGATTGATTAAACATGTCTCACACTGATCAGTCTGTGTTCCTTCAGTGATGTGCTGATGGAACTGGTGGCCACTGTGAAAGCCTAGTATTGCAGACATTTTAAAGACACCTTTGCCTATAATAATAATAATAATAATGGATCTATGCTGATCAATTAATATTAATCTGAGCATTCAAATTTTACTACAGCAATTCTGCACAAAGTGGAATTGATAAGAGCCATATAAATAAAATATCTTTTTTTTAATTAAAACACTAAGGAGCATCTTTTTTTCTAAATGCATTGCAGAGCTATTCAGTCATCAAGCATTCCACTTTGAACTTTAAAAAAACCTTTGTGGCTGACACAAACCTTTAATCCCAATTTTGCCTGGCCGGCCACCACTGATGATCAAGTCATCCACTGTGATTTCCCACTAGTGACAAAATAAAAGATACATTTTGGCATTAATACAGTATAATGCATAATATGATGGAGAGTGACACGTGTTCAACTAGGACAGATAAATGAAGAATTAACACAGAACAAAAATCATTACTTTTGATTACATTAAAATAGCCATGAATACATTTTTATTAATTTTGCTCTTAAAATTGAAAATCAAAGATGTTTCACTTTATTTCATTTTAATGACCTTTCAGGCCCACAGTCTGGGAATACACACTTTGAGATACTGAGATTTTCCTGATCTTGGAAAATACAAGTATCATGCAAAATATACTCAATATTCAATGATCTGGACTGGGATCAGGGGCACAAACTTTGGTTTTGGACTTACCTACTGTTGCTTGAAGAAAAAGCTGAAGGTTGTAGAGTCTTTGCTCATCAGGCACCAAAATTATGAAACTGTTTATGAGCTAATATTAGACATTCAAACTCCAGGCATAAAACATGTATTTTTATTCTCATGTTTATTTTTGAGGAATTGGTTTTAATTTTATTCCTCTTCCTGTGTGAGTGCTGTTGTTTTATTTTGTTAGAACATGTTTCTGTTTTATGTTTAACTGCTTTTATTATTTTAACAAAGTAACTCACAAAGTAGAGCAGAGGTTGTGTTTTTGCCCTTGTTTGTTTGTTTGTTTGTCTGGTGTAAACAGCCTGGATCCCACAATTTTTCATATATTGTTATAATGTTTTTACAGAGGATTCATATCCTGATAGACAAGAACTGATTCAATTTTCAAGGCCTAAAGTTAATGTCAGGAAAAATATTGGCAAAATCACTATCCTTTAACATTGAACAAATTTTTAAAAATTCATAACTCTGTCAAAAAAGATCATATATTTGAGAATATTATGTAGGTTGGTATCCTTTATTGAGTAACAAAGTGTGATCCGGATCTAGTCCAGATTACAGATTTTGTGGCCATTTAAATTTAACATTGAAAGCCCCATTTAATGTATACTTTACATTAAATCTTAATCAAACGTCTCCCAATCACTCTCATATCTGAAGGTGAGGTGCAGACTGGCGCTCACTGTCACCTGACAAAGTTTAATCAGGATCTGTTCTGGAGTGTGGATTTTGTGGACATTTGAATTTAATATTGAAAAGCCCATTTGGTGTACATTTTGCATTATATCTCAATCAAAAGTGCCCCAGTCACTGTCATTTGTGACAGTGACGTGGAAACTGGCACTCTCAGTGAATAGACTAAGTTTGATCCACATCTGATCCGTGCTGTGAATTTAGCAGCTATTTGATTTTAACATTGAAACGCCCTTATGTTCTATATTTTTTTTATTGTGTTTTAACTTGTGAAAAGCCACTTCTATCAGGAGTTTGACCTTAAAAATTTTTCCAAGGTAAAAAAAATTGTTGAATTTCAAACTAGTGTTGGTGGAGGTTTGCGCTGTAACAACCCCAGTGCTCCTATTTTTAATGTAATTTCTGTTTTAATTATGAAGCACTTTGTATATGGTTTGGAAACATCTTTCTAAATATGTTAGATCTGATTGGATTGGACCTGGTGTCGAGATGTAGACACAAGCTGAAACATCTGCAGACCTGGAAGCAGATTTAACTTCTTACCCAGGATGGAGCAGTTTGAGGTTTGATGTCTTGCTCAAGGACATTTCAGCCACAGACAGGTGTCTTCAGTTGGAAATGATGAGTTCTTCTCACTGAGTTTATGGTCCGTCGTCTGCACAAAAACAAACCAGCAAAACATTCCAAATTCATATGACCTTCAGAATCTAATAAAATCTTCTTGGATGAATGACCTGCATCCACAGAATTTAGTTAAAATCTACCACAGGTTTTATCCTGAAATGTTGGCAGTATGTCACAAGAAAGGATGTGTGAGGAGGAATGTTTTGCCATTTATCAGTCATGTGTCATGTCTGGCAGCTTCAGGGACAGATCAGTCATTGGTCCATTCATGCACCAGTGGTCTCCGGCACAGGAGAGGTCCCCTTCCATTAAATAGACTGTGATGAAAGGATGTGTGCTGTATATTTCACAGAGCCCACTGGCTCCTGTTGTTTCATTCTTTGTGCCAGTGACTGTCTGTTGATAATTATCGAGAAGGAGCTCCTTTAATTTAAGAAACTATTGGTACTTGGTGGAGAGTGGGCCCAGATGTGGCTTGGCGTAGCACGTGCTGTTTTCCTGGTGGGGTGATGTCGGCCCTTGCAGCAAGAATGTGAAGCTTGCGTGGGGCTGCAATTATCACCATGGGTTTGTGTGTGTATGTGTGTATGCATGTATGATATATGAGCCACTAAGAGCACATGGCGGACTGGACAGCTTTGCTGAAAGTTTGCTGGCAGTGGGCCATGCTGTCCCATGCATCAGACAGAGCTTTTCCAGCAAACATAAATTTCTTTTTTTGCTCCCCTCTGGAGTACAACGCAACTCTGGACACCACAATGGTTGGATTATCACATGGAATTTATTTTTTATTTTGGGTGACAGGATTTTAACCACAGGCTGCATCTTGGCTCCAAGTCCGTGCAGTGAAACACTCCTGGACTGCTGTTGGAGGTGAGATTCATGTTTATTAGTGCTGTCATGGCCTGGCACAACAGTTCCATCTCATATCTCCTACAAAGTTAGAAGGTGATCATTTATTACAGCTTGAGATCCGTTCATCTCCAAGCCTGACGCATGCAATGATGCATTACTGCGCAACACAGAAAGGTGCAGTTCCCCGTGTTATATACAGTTATGATGGAGACAATATTCATATTATTTATGTCGCCCATGGGAAAGAACGGACAAATATCTGTACTGTAAGGTCTATTTTGGATATAACAGCCTGTTCAGATTTGCGGCGGCATGCGCACAGGAGCGTGTGGTGCTTTTGATTTGATAGCCACTGTTCACATTCACTGTACATGATAATAATTCATAATTATTATCACGATGAAGTGTGCCACATACATTTTAACAGTTCCTTTGCGCTCCGGGGGGTGGACATTGTTATACGTGGCACGTGCAGGTCATACCGGCAGGCATACTATGCCAGATCCATCTCGAGCTCCATCATGCGCTCAAATAGTTTCGGATCCCATTTTTCCGCCATCGGAATATGTAAATTACAGTCAGATGGTCCTCAGACTGCACATGGACCACCTTCGGATAGGTGTCCCATCTTGACAGCGTCTGGAGGGTTTTGAACATGTGCATCACACTCGGGCCCGCTGGCCAATTTTGACCAACTTTGTGGAATTCCGCGGATGGCTGTCAGAACATTTTGGAACTGAAATTTGAAACTTTTACTTTACGTCATTCTGACGCCATTGTGTGTGACAGCGGTATAAGGATCATTGGTTGCTGAAAATGGAGACATGGGTGCGGAAATAATCCACAAAGTACAGTTTGAATGGAACAACTCCAAGAGGACATCAGAAATAAAGGTCTTTATTGGTCTCCTTGTGTCTGACCACTTGAGACTTGGTCCAACCCCGAAACCAATAGGGCGGTAATATCAGTTAATCTCATCTGTAGATGGTCAGATGTCATTCTGTGGCATTGACCTTGGATCTGTGTGTTTAACTGACTTGAGAGATCAAAGTGTACACATGGTCACTGGTGATCATGTGTGTGCCACAGAAGAACCAGAGCAAAAATTAACTAAGAGAGAAGAGAGTTTTTTTCAGTAGTCAGGGATATGAAAGACAGCATGTGTCTTCAGTGGAACGAGCCATATGAGCACACGGTGCTACAATATTCACAAACTGTCATTATGCTCATTCACTTTTTAAAACCTGGACTAAAGCACGTCAATGTTTTGTACCCTGTTGGGGAAAGTGTAGTGACACGGACCCACAACAGGGGGCGCAAATGAACGGTCAGTAGATGAGCCAGAAGGTAACAATTTAATGTTGTGAATGTGCACAATGAATATACAGACAATCTCAGAATCTGATAGCAGTCAATACACAAAGGTGACGTGTGGGCAGGCTCGAGGATAGAAGACGTCTGTCCTGAGAAGAGCCGGAACCACACGATTTCCGCCGCCCCAGAACCTGGTGAATACTGGAGCCGCCAAGTCCCGAATTCCCAGGTGATCACCGTCCCCGACTGTCGGATCTGGTACTGCTGGCGAAGAGCACAAACAGTGAGATGTGGGTGTGTGCACACCCAGTAACAAAAACAGTCAGAAGGTGGAAAGTCACCTCCACCTCTAATCACACACTCGTGCAGCTCCTGTTAACCACTTATCTGGTTGGGGTGTGAAGCGAAGCCATCGCTGATCACACCAAAACGCCAATCCCACAGATAAGGCAACACCCACAGGAAAACGGCTGCAAAGAAGTTCAGACTATAAAGTCAGTGTTAAGTTCAGATACAGCAGAGAATATTACCTTCACAGGTAGATGATATCTCGGCAATGAGGTGGAGATGACGTCTGGGTTTTATGCAGTAGTACGATGAAGTGTAGATGGGTGACAGCTGTCATGAGATAATGAGTGACAGCTGTCACCCTCGGCTGTGTCCGTGGCAGCAGTGCCCTCTCGTGCCTGAAGCCCGCACTTCAGGCAGGGCGCCCTCTGGTGGTGGGCCAGCAGTACCTCCTCTTCTGGCGGCCCACACAACAGTACCCCACATCACCTGGGCCTCTGAGAATTGGTTTTATTATTAGGTCTACAATTAATTGGAATAAGCGAATATAGAATGTTAAATTAATATTAGGTACTTGACTTTTAAACTAGGGATCCAGATTTTTGGCTTCTGAACCGATCTGATATTTTAAATGATTAGTCTTCTCGATACCGATCTGATACCTGATATCTGAAAACAGAACCATTATTACTTCACAGTGTTTATTCTGCTTAAACATGACCAACAATATTGCTTGGCTTTTGTAACAAACAGCTTCTGAGTTATTTTGCTCAAGTACAGAGAACATTTACTGTGTGGATCTCAAAACTAGAGCTACAATTTGCCAGAATGTATGTCTAAGATGCAAACCTAGATTTGATGTTTTGGTACACTTTTTGTTGGGTCAGTGACTGAAGTGTCTTCTCTTGAACACTAGATTGCACACCCACTGTGAATTCATGAACTGTTTTCAGGACAGAGGCATTTCCTCATTTCCAAAATGTAACCCCACCCAGCCCCAAAAAGTACTTAATTTACTCATATCTGAAGTCAGTCTGGGTAAATTGTCATTCTCTTGCTGATGTGTTATTTAATGTGGCGCTTTTTGATGAGTGATAGGGTTATTCTTGCTTTCATTGAAAGCAAGAATAATTGACAAAAAAATTACTTACGTTGTAATATTTAATATCAAACTTTTCTGCATGTTTCTGTCAAAGTCTAAGTTAATAAAATAAATTATCTTGAAAAGGTTATAAATAATGCTGAAACGGTTAAAAACACATTAATATTTCATCACGGATATAGCATTTGCTCTCAACTTCAAAAATGACACACAGTATCTTTGAATCCAGTGAGAAAGAAGCCTATGTCTCACAATTTAACACTGCGAAACTGACTGTGAATGTAAATTTACACACAGTGGCTTAGTTTTTCTGTCATATTGACAGTTTTGCTTTTCCAACATTTTTAAGTGGGATTACACAACTTTTTTTTTACAGAATAAATTAAATCTAAATGTAAAAAAAAACAAAACAAAAAAAACAATGTTTGAACAAGAGCTGACTGTACTGATTTGTCAATACTGCTCTTTTAAAAAAGAAATCTGAATAAATAAAAAAATCTTTCTACAAATGATTGTGGGATCATTTGGAAACAGTAAACAGTTTGTAAAGTTACTCTTTTCATGTGAAAACGAGTGAAGCTCCTTCTCCTCTCTCCCTCTCTCCCTCGCCCCTCCTCCTCTCTCCTCCTCCTCCTCCTCCACTCTCTCCCTCCCCTCGCTCAGTCAGACTGTGTTTCCTCCTTCAACCAAACTTGGGAGCTTTTTGAGAACATGAAGCCTTTCAACTATAATAAATCGTAATTGTCTGAAAGTACTGCAGCTACAAATGCAGAATTATTGGATTAATTGGATTATTATTGAAATATTTTAATGGAGTTTTTTTTCAGACACTGTTCAGAGTGCTCAAGCTGATCACAGAACAGGCAGCTGACGGCAGAGTGACACTGAAAACAGACGCTGCTGTTTTGCAGCCTCACTGAGCTGTTTGTCAGCATCTCTATGCTGGCTGCATTGCACGTCTCACATGAACAGTGAGAGAGACACACTTTAGCTCAGAACACCCCACCCACTACACTCAGCCCTCTGCAGCAAGGGAGCAGACACACTCTCCACTTCTTCTTCACTCAACAGTAGCCCAATTTCCACCAGCACCTTGTTGGACAACAGAACCAGTAGCAGCTGTTCTTAAGGGCCTCAATAGACTTGAGCATGAATGCTGTACAAATGACATGAATTGGAAAAGCAAACTGAATTTGAGCTGAATGTCTGTATGGGACAGACATTTGTACATCCATTTCCAAATGCTATTCAAATACCCACAGTGTGGTACAAAGCTGGCTCGAATGATTCGCGCACATACCGAGAGCAGCAGCTCCCAAATCTAGGTCGAATACCGAAAGTACAGGTCGAATGACACAACACAGCATGTAACATGAAAAAATAAAAACAGAAGAAAATAAAAAAGACAAAGAATAAAAGAAAACAGCACGAAACTCAACAATGCCGACAGAATGCAGAATGCCCCCGGGTGGGAAGTGGAAGGCAAGTGGGGGGGGCAGGCCAAGCACTGTGGTCGGCTGGTGTCGAATGACATCCAAGCCATGGCATCGACCAATTACGTGTAAACCAGGGTCCCCTGACCATTGCATCACTGGAATGCATGTGTGATCGGATTATTACGGACATCTGATCACTGATGTGCACACCCACAACTGTCATTACCGGTACCTGGCGTGTGCCAAGCGGGTGTACGTGGTGCAGTGCAGTGCAATGCAGTGCGGCTCTGAGATGCACTGATTCGCTGTGCAGCTCACCTGAGCGGGTTGTTAGATACATGGTCATGCCCTCTCATGGGTTACATAATGTGTATGGATTATGATCATCTTCATGGCTGTAATATCACATGCAGCTACACAGCACTCTGCCTCACGGCGAGTGAAAGGCTCTGCACAGTGCGCCACTTAGGCCCATAATGTGCATGATATCACAGATCCATTGTCAATCCACCTCATGTGTCAGAGAATGTATCTGTAATATCATGTTAACATGGCTGTTAGACCCTGTCCAAATGGCCACACTGCACGTCAGCGCATCTCTGAGACGTGCTGACTCACTGTGACACACGGTGTATTCGGTGTGATTATGCAATGTTCACATCTAGTGCACATAATGATTGTATGCCACAGACTTTGTAGATTACAATATTTCCTCTGCGCACCCCGAACAGGGTCGTCCAGCTCAGGGACACAATCGAGATGTGTCGGCAGGATTTGGAGTGCCTGATCCATTTCGAGGTTCCCTCAAACACGATCAGAATGCCCCAAATGCAGCACGAATGTGGTATGGCTGCCCTTTGACCACCGTTCCCCAGCACGACAGTGGTGTGTATGTTCTCTACATTCATGCTGACTGTGCGAATTTGGCAGATTTTAAGTGCCACACTAATGCTGTATGAGGAATTCAAATGTAGCTCGAATTGCACGAATTTCATTTGAATACTCGAACAATTCATCCAGCCCCTCAAATGCAGTTTGAATGGTTCAAATTGTGCACAAATTGCCATACAAATGTCGTACCACATTTGAACGGCAGTCAGAATGCAATACGACTGCAACTTGACCGCTGTTCAGATTTTTTGCAACACGAGCACAACACGAATGTAGAGTGTATGTGCTCTGGCCGCACGAATGTCTCGAATGCTGTTCCAGGTATTCGAATGCAGCTCAAACTGCACAAATGTCGTTCAAATGGCAATGTGTACAGCATTTGTGCAATTTGTGCTCCAGTGTGATGGGGTGTAATCCAGGTCTTGACTAACCCTAACCTGGAATGGAAATTTCATTGTTGATCTGTATGCTTGGTTTGACAAAATTTATGGTGAGGAAGGGCATCCAGAAATCCTGAGACATCCCGAGTCATGTATCTGGTCTGTGGCGCAGCACTCAAAATGCATCATTTGGCCATGATGAATGAGTCAACTTTACTTGTCAAGTGTTTGTTTATTTATGTGCTGAATTTGTGGTGTGAAAGTGGCAATGTGTGATTGGACCTGCCCCAGATGAACTTTGGGATATGGATAACACATGTATATGTGTGTTTTCCAACTGTCCCTGCTAATTAACTCATCCATGCGAGCTCAGCCAATGGGGGAGTGTAGTGGCCAAGTGATTAGTGCACTTCCAACATATAATATAGTTGGTGACAGATTTTGGTTCCCTGCATGTTGGAAAAAGTGCAATTAATGATCATGTGATTGGATAATGAGGTGACATATGTGCTCTTAGATGAATGCAGTTTCATTTAATCATGTTTTTATCGTCCACTTAACTTGCAGCAAAATGGTTTTGGTCATTCTCTTGTCTGCAGCTGATGATTCGCCTGTGTGTCTGCTCAGTGCATGCTAATGCATAAATGTGATTAAGACCCTGAAGCAGAGCTGCAGCCTGTACAATGTGATTAGTGTTTAGGCCAATCAGTGCTCAGTGTGCTCTGCGAGGGTTGAGGCCAGCAGCACGTCATTGTTCCAGCTCGCCCACAGACTGAGGTTAGTGGGTCGCGTCCTGGCCTTGCCCCTATGTGTCCTGACGAGCAGTGATGTGCACCTCTTCTTTCACTTACGATGAAGAAGGCCTGACATTTTCATTGAGTCGTCCTGCTGTGGCAGCTTTTGTCGTTTCTGATCTTTGTCGGTTTTTTGCTTGATGACTCCGTCCTCTTCGCCGCCTCATCTTTTGGCTTGTCCTCGTCCCACCTTCTTCTGTTTCTCTGCTCGTCCTCTGAGGAGAGGGAGATGATTGAAGAGACAAGAAGAGCTATACTCTGTCTTGTTGCCATGGCAACTGCATCTCAGAGCTGAGCCCGGACTGTTGCACAGATGTGAGCGTGCTCTCTCGCTGTGATGAGAATGGATGAGGCCGCTCGTTAGAGGCGAGTAGTGTTCCGTCAGCCTCCGAGGAGACAACGAGCTTCTGTCTGTGATGAATTGTTATTGCTGATGACACATATCAAAGCCACGCCTCCTCAGTGACAGCACAGCACGATGATAAAGGGAACGTGCACTGAGGTCCTTTCATATGTGTTACAGAGGTCTTGCTGGATCTCTGGATTTGACGCAGGGCATTGTGGGTAATGGTCCAGGAAATGAAAACATTTGCAGGGTTGTGCTGCTGCGCTTGGTGACATCAATCTGTGAAATTTGATAATTAATCTGATTTCATCAGGCAGAACATTGATTAGACAAGCTCTTCACCTCAGATAAACTTTTAGGATTACACACGAGTGCTCCTGTGTCGTCGCAAACCTTTTTATTCCTTGCTCGTATGGATCAAAGCTTTTATTGCCAGATGAGAGGAGCAGTAATGATGGATTAGGATGCGGTGGGGCTGTGCTTGTTAATGTGCACTATATAAAAACTCTTTCTGTGAAGCAGCTCTGCTGTTTTTCAGGTGACGGAGGCAGGTGTGATCCATGCCTAGTGTCATGTAGCCCCAACACACGATGAGAGGAAAGAACTCAGCTTCCTTTTAGCCTGGACAGGATGAAAACGTGTGCAGCTGTTGGAGATGCTTCAGCATCCCCACGAGTGGAGGAGTAGACATTAAACAAATGAGTTTCAAATGCACCAGACTGTTTCACGTCAGAAGACATCAACTCAGTGGAACGGAGCTGCTTTGAGGCTCACATTTTATACTCATTTAAAACAAATTTACATCAACCACAGAGGTTCCCAAAACATGTTTCTGACGGATCCACTCTGATCCTGGCTTTGGTCTATACAGCCGTCTGTTTCAAAACAAGCTTAGAACCAGACAGCCAGCAGAAGGCAGAAAAGTGCTTCAAAAAAGTGTTTTTTCTGCATTTTTTGTTACAAGCAGGCATCTATGCTAGATCAAGTCCTCGTAAGGTTTCACATCAGGGCGATGCCAAAAATAAAAATCATTTTTTGGCCATTTTTGGGCCAAAAACCCCCATTTTTGGGTCAAAATTCAAAAATGGTCCAATCCTTTTGATATGCATATCAAATTACTTGTCTTGACGAGTAGAGTTCAAAAATATATAGTTTGGCCTATTTGTAACCTTGTGTTACGTCACAATGACCGAAAATATGGAAAGGTCAACGCACTTTTCGTGAAGGGTCTAATTCGTAAAATCTGTTATGATGGTCCCATTATGACAATTTTGGTGTCTAATTCTATGTTTTCTTGCACAAGAAAACCAATAAGACAACTTACATAGACCATTATGCCAGTCTTAGCTATGAAAATGCAATTATGTCAGATAAGATGGGTCTATTGATTAACTTTATCCAACTTCAAAATGGTTATGACATCAAAATTGAATATAATTGGCCTCTTTTACATCAAGCACATTAATTAGATATAAGAACTGCATAAGTATGGTTTTTGTGACTATAAAGAAAATCAGAATACAAAAGCAAAGAAGACAGAGACATTTTAGAGTACACTATGGCTAATTTATCAAAATCATTTTTTATGATTCATTGTTTCCATTACACAACATACACTTGATACCTCAAGTATCAGAACCATTCAAAATAAGTTCAATACACCCACTGACATTAGTTTTTTTTTTTTTGTTATTAGTACCAAATTGACAAATTTTAGTTACCTTAAAGGGGCATTCCATAAAGAATTAAACTGATTACCACCCATGTTATGGAAAAACATGAGTAAAACTATGATTTGATGTGATTTGACATCATTTGAAGTATATTTGGGTGTAAATAGAGGGAAACTATATATATATATATATATATATATATATATATATATATATATATATATATATATTTTTTTTTTTTTTTTTTTTTTTTTTTTTTGGAACTCTACACATCAAGACGAGTAATTTGATATGCATATCCAAAGGGTTGGACCATTTTTGAATTTAGACCCAAAATTGGTGTTCTTGGCCCAAAAATGGCCAAAAAATTATATTATTTTTGGCATCGCCCCTGATGTGAAACCTTACTATATAAGGACTTGATCTAGCATAGATGCCTGCTTGTAACAAAAAATGCAGAAAAAAAATTTTTTTGAAGCACTTTTCTGCCTTCTGCTGGCTGTCTGAACAGCCTGTTTCTGTGTCTACAGGTTTAAGTGTAAATGAGTTGTGTTTGACCACACCCCTCTCTGAAAGCTGAAAGGGTGTGTGTGTATGTGTGTGTGTGTGTGTGAGTGAGAGTGAGAGTAAGAGAGGGAGAGAGAGAGAGAGAGAGATGCAATAATGGCCACAGTTTAAAAAGGTGCATGCAATTGTAATTTCTCCTGGTTCTTCATGTAACATACTGCCAGGGGCGTAGCACCAAATTCTGGGCCCTAGGTACTAGCCATATTGAAGACCCCCCCCACTGTTATGTTCTTTTTTATTAACGTAAACACTAAATTTCTAATAAATTTCAAACCAGGTCTAAAACATGTATACCTGAGATCACACCTGGGAGTCAGAACCCTTTTTAAAGTTGGGGGAGCAACATTGAGTTGAGGGGTCTGGGGGACTAAATTGCACCATTTTCTAGAAAATGGTGCAATTTGGTGCATTCCTATGCATTTTAACAGACGGGAATGCACCAAATTGTACCATTTTTCTAGAAAAAGGTGCAATTTGGTCCCCCAGACCCCCCAACTCAATATAGCGAGCTTTCAAGCTCACCTCTCTTTTCAAAGAATTTGGTTAGCAGCTGCTTTCCCTCATTTAGTTTTCTTTCCCTGTCCTTTTTTCTCTTCTTTTTTGAAATCCAGACTTTGATTTTTTAGGAAAGACATATTTTATTTCAGCCTAAACACTAGGGCTGCAACTAATGATTATTTTACTAATCAGTTCATCAGTCGATTATTTTTTCAATTAATCGTTTTTTTTTTTTTTTTTTTTTTTTTTTTACTTACATGTGAGTTTTGCCATTATTTCTTTAAGTGAGTTATTATTAAAAGGCCTTTGTCACACAACATCAACGTTTGACCTTGTAACAAAGTTATGTTATATTCTTGTCAAAAACATACCTGGAGTAGTATTTTGTTTTATTTTGCACATACAGTAGTGTTCAGAATAATAGTATTGCTATGTGACTAAAAAGATTAATCCAGGTTTTGAGTATATTTCTTATTGTTACATGGGAAACAAGGTACCAGTAGATTCAGTAGAATCTCACAAATCCAACAAGACCAAGCATTCATGATATGCACACTCTTAAGGCTATGAAATTGGGCTATTAGTAAAAAAAAAAAGTAGAAAAGGGGGTGTTCACAGTAATAATAGTGTGGCATTCAGTTAGTGAGTTCGTCAATTTTGTGGAACAAACAGGTGTGAATCAGGTGTCCCCTATTTAAGGATGAAGCCAGCACCTGTTGAACATGCTTTTCTCTTTGAAAGCCTGAGGAAAATGGGATGTTCAAGATATTGTTCAGAAGAACAGCGTAGTTTGAATAAAAAGGTGATTGGAGAGGGGAAAACTTATACGCAGGTGCAAAAAATTATAGGCTGTTCATCTACAATGATCTCCAATGCTTTAAAATGGACAAAAAAACAAGAGATGTGGAAGAAAACGGAAAACACCATCAAAATGGATAGAAGAATAACCAGAATGGCAAAGGCTCACCCATTGATCAGCTCCAGGATGATCAAAGACAGTCTGGAGTTAAGTGCTGTGACAGAAGACGCCTGTGTGAAGCTAATTTATTTGCAAGAATCCCCGCAAAGTCCCTCTGTTAAATAAAAGACATGTGCAGAAGAGGTTACAATTTGCCAAAGAACACATCAATTGGCCTAAAGAGAAATGGAGGAATATTTTGTGGACTGATGCGAGTACAATTGTTCTTTTTGGGTCCAAGGGCTGCAGACAGTTTGTGAGACGACCCCCAAACTCTGAATTCAAGCCACAGTTCACAGTGAAGACAGTGAAGCATAGTGGTGCAAGCATCATGATATGGGCATGTTTCTCCTACTATGGTGTTGGGCCTATATATCACATACCAGGTATCATGGATCAGTTTGGATATGTCAAAATACTTGAAGAGGTCATGTTGCCGTATGCTGAAGAGGACATGCCCTTGAAATGGGTGTGTCAACAAGACAATGACCCCAAGCACACTAGTAAACCAGCAAAATCTTGGTTCCAAACCAACAAAATTAATGCCTTGCAGATGTGAAGAAATCATGAAAAACTGTGGTTATACAAGTAAATACTAGTTTAGTGATTCACAGCATTGCTAAAAAAGCAGTTTGAAAATAATAGTTTTGAGTTTGTAGCGTCAACAGCAGATGCTACTTTTATTCTGAACACTACTGTACATACATCACCGACACACCACAAAGAGATTTCCATCAGGTTATATGCCTACAGTAACTATTTCAACCACTGACAACATATTACAGCAAGAGTCCACGAAAGCATTTTAAAGGCCTGACGAAAGTGTAATATGTTATATTAAGATATTTTCATGAAAAAAGACACAAATGTGCAGTTTACTGCATTTTTTTTTTCTTGTGTAAAAACACAGCTTAGATGTGGTTTGACCAAAACAAATTGTCATTAAACTTAATAAAACAGGGATGAAGTGGAGGTTTAAGAGTCACTAGGTGTTCACAGGAAACAGTTAATTCTATATTTATTTATGTTCATTGTTAGTTGGTTTAATCTTTGCTGTTTTGTTTTATCAGATTCTTTTTGTCTGTTTCTCTAAAACTGTATTGTGGCATTATTAGTTATTATTACTATTATTGTTGTTGTTTCTATTATTATTATTGATATATAAATAAAAATAAATGAATAAAATATTACAATTTGTAATACATTTGACTCTTTTACGACAACAAACGCTGAGCCGTGAATTATTATACAGAAAACAAATGTTCTAACAGCTGCAACAGCTTAATGCTAACTTCAACATTGAAAACGCCATAGATATGCTAACGCATTAGCATCTGTCCCGTTTTTAAGTTATAAAATACATCTATCAACTGTTTCAGAAGACCATAACAGGTCAGATTAACATAAAAAGGTAAATGTTACTCACAGACATATGCTGTTTGGGGTTTTAGTGGGGAAAAATTAAGATTAAGCGAAATAAAACACTGAATCAACAAAACACCAGATCGAAGCACTGCTTCGATCTGCGAAGCACTGCTTCGATTGGTTCAAGGTTCAAAGCAAAGCCGCGCTGCAGAAACGGTTGATCTATATGGAAGAAACGAAACATTTGCGGTAAAACAAAGTTATTTAACAACTAACTGATAACTAAATTAGTTGACAACTATTTTAATAATTGATTAAATCGATGAGTTGTTTCAGCACTACTAAACACCTCCTCTTTCTGTCAGTTTGGGATGTGTGTGTGTGGGGGGGTGGGGGGGGCACCTGGACTAAACCATTGTACAACTGTGCAGGGGTGTAAGGGCCCTCAGAGATCTTTCAATATTATTGTTAGAGCAGAATTATGTTTTTGCAACATTTATACATTTATTCTAATTATATTCTTTTACAACATGAATTGTATGGACATTAATAACTTGCAACACAAAAATGTATTTAATGCCAATTTTTTGTGGGCCCCCCAATGCTGTGGGCCCTGGGTACATAGTACCCTTTACCCCCCCAGTCCGTCCCTCCTGCATACTGCCCCTTAAATCAATTCAGATTAATTTTATTTATATAGCGCCAAATCACAACAACAGTTGCCCCAAGGCGCTTTATATTGTAAGGCAAAAGCCATACAATAATTACAGAAAAACCCCAACGGTCAAAACGACCCCCTGTGAGCAAGCACTTGGCGACAATGGGAAGGAAAAACTCCCTTTTAACAGGAAGAAACCTCCAGCAGAACCAGGCTCAGGGAGGGGCAGTCTTCTGCTGGGACTGGTTGGGGATGAGGGAGAGAACCAGGAAAAAGACATGCTGTGGAGGGGAGCAGAGATCAATCACTAATGATTAAATGCAGAGTGGTGCATACAGAGCAAAAAGAGAAAGAAACACTCAGTGCATCATGGGAACCCCCCAGCAGTCTAAGTCTATAGCAGCATAACTAAGGGATGGTTCAGGGTCACCTGATCCAGCCCTAACTATAAGCTTTAGCAAAAAGGAAAGTTTGAAGCCTAATCTTAAAAGTAGAGAGGGTGTCTGTCTCCCTGATCCGAATTGGGAGCTGGTTCCACAGGAGAGGAGCCTGAAAGCTGAAGGCTCTGCCTCCCATTCTACTCTTACAAACCCTAGGAACTACAAGTAAGCCTGCAGTCTGAGAGCGAAGCACTCTGTTGGGGTGATATGGTACTATGAGGTCCCTAAGATAAGATGGGACCTGATTATTCAAAACCTTATAAGTAAGAAGAAGAATTTTAAATTCTATTCTAGAATTAACAAGAAGCCAATGAAGAGAGGCCAATATGGGTGAGATATGCTGTCTCCTTCTAGTCCCCCTCAGTACTCTAGCTGCAGCATTTTGAATTAACTGAAGGCTTTTCAGGGAACTTTTAGGACAACCTGATAATAATGAATTACAATAGTCCAGCCTAGAGGAAATAAATGCATGAATTAGTTTTTCAGCATCACTCTGAGACAAGACCTTTCTAATTTTAGAGATATTGTGCAAATGCAAGAAAGCAGTCCTACATATTTGCCTAATATGCGCATTGAAGGACATATCCTGATCAAAAATGACTCCAAGATTTCTCACAGTATTACTGGAGGTCAGGGTAATGCCATCCAGAGTAAGGATCTGGTTAGACACCATGTTTCTAAGATTTGTGGGACCAAGTACAATAACTTCAGTTTTATCTGAATTTAAAACCAGGAAATTAGAGGTCATCCATGTCTTTATGTCTGTAAGACATTCCTGCAGTTTAACTAATTGGTGTGTGTCCTCTGGCTTCATGGATAGATAAAGCTGGGTATCATCTGCATAACAATGAAAATTTAAGCAATGCTTTCTAATAATACTGCCTAAAGGAAGCATGTATAAAGTGAATAAAAGTGGTCCTAGCACAGAACCTTGTGGAACTCTATAATTAACCTTAGTCTGTGAAGAAGACTCCCCATTTACATGAACAACCTGTAATCTATTAGATAAATATGATTCAAACCACCGCAGCACAGTGCCTTTAATACCTATGGCATGCTCTAATCTCTGTAATAAAATTTTATGGTCAACAGTATCAAAAGCAGCACTGAAGTCTAACAGGACAAGCACAGAGATGAGTCCACTGTCTGAGGCCATAAGAAGATCATTTGTAATCTTCACTAATGCTGTTTCTGTACTATGACGAATTCTAAAACCTGACTGAAACTCTTCAAATAGACCATTCCTCTGCAGATGATCAGTTAGCTGTTTTACAACTACCCTTTCAAGAATTTTTGAGAGAAAAGAAAGGTTGGCGATTGGCCTATAATTAGCTAAGATAGCTGGGTCAAGTGATGGCTTTTTAAGTAATGGTTTAATTACTGCCACCTTAAAAGCCTGTGGTACATAGCCAACTAATAAAGATAGATTGATCATATTTAAGATCGAAGCATTAATTAATGGTAGGGCTTCCTTGAGCAGCCTGGTAGGAATGGGGTCTAATAGACATGTTGATGGTTTGGAGGAAGTAACTAATGAAAATAACTCAGACAGAACAATCGGAGAGAAAGAGTCTAACCAAATACCAGCATTACTGAAAGCAGCCAAAGATAACGATATGTCTTTGGGATGGTTATGAGTAATTTTTTCTCTAATAGTTAAAATTTTATTAGCAAAGAAAGTCAGGAAGTCATTACTAGTTAAAGTTAAAGGAATACTCGGCTCAATAGAGCTCTGACTCTTTGTCAGCCTGGCTACAGTGCTGAAAAGAAACCTGGGGTTGTTCTTATTTTCTTCAATTAGTGATGAGTAGTAAGATGTCCTAGCTTTACGGAGGGCTTTTTATAGAGCAACAGACTCTTTTTCCAGGCTAAGTGAAGATCTTCTAAATTAGTGAGACGCCATTTCCTCTCCAACTTACTGGTTATCTACTTTAAGCTGCGAGTTTGTGAGTTATATCATGGAGTCAGGCACTTCTGATTTAAGGCTCTCTTTTTCAGAGGAGCTACAGCATCCAACGTTGTGCTCAATGAGGATGTAAAACTATTGACGAGATAATCTATCTCATTCACAGAGTTTAGGTAGCTACTCTGCACTGTGTTGGTATATGGTATTGGAGAACATAACAAAGAAGGAATCATATCCTTAAACCTAGTTACAGCACTTTCCGAAAGACGTCTACTGTAATGAAACTTATTCCCCATTGCTGGGTAGTCCATTAAAGTAAATGTTATTAAGAAATGATCAGACAGAAGGGGGTTTTCAGGGAATACTGTTAAGTCTTCAATTTCCATACCATAAGTCAAAACAAGATCTAAAGTATGATTAAATTGGTGGGTGGACTCATTTACATTTTGAGCAAAGCCAATTGAGTCTAATAATAGATTAAATGTAGTGTTGAGGCTGTCATTCTCAGCATCTATGTGGATGTTATAATCGCCCACTATAATTATCTTATCTGCGCTAAGCACTAAGTCAGACAAAAGGTCTGAAAATTCACAGAGAAACTCACAGTAACGACCAGGTGGACGATAGATAACAACAAATAAAACTGGTTTTTGGGACTTCCAATTTGGATGGACAAGACTAAGAGTCAAGCTTTCAAATGAATTAAAGCTCTGTCTGGGTTTTTGATTAATTAATAAGCTGGAGTGGAAGATTGCTGCTACTCCTCCCCCTCGGCCCGTGCTACGAGCATTCTGACAGTTAGTGTGACTCGGGGGTGTTGACTCATTTAAACTAACATATTCATCCTGCTGTAACCAGGTTTCTGTAAGGCAGAATAAATCAATATGTTTTTTTGTTTTTGTTTTTGGTTGGCTCTCACTGTGGTATTGTATCGCTTCCTGTTCCGGAGCACAGCTGTGTTTTGCTGTATCTGTTAGCTGTTTAATCTGCACAGTTAGATTGATCTAGTTACCTAGATAACGATTTGTTTCACAGTGTAATCTTCATGTGCCTTAACTAAAGCACTCCCTCTGCTGAATCACCTCTAAATTATTTACACATTATTCACTTTGTGTGTTTTTAGGAATCCGCTAGCTTAGCGCAGCTACTAGCTCTTAGCCGGTTTAGCATGGTGGCTTCTCCTGTCTCTCCTGCACTTTTCTGCTCTGGGTGTGAAATGTTTAGTTATTCCTCGGCCTCCTTTAGCAGTAATGGTACTTGTAATAAGTGTAGCTTATTCGTAGCTTTGGAGGCCAGGCTGGGCGAATTGGAGACTCGGCTCCGCACCGTGGAAAATTCTACAGCTAGCTAGGCCCCTGTAGTCGGTGCGGACCAAGGTAGCTTAGCCGCCGTTAGTTTCCCTCTGGCAGATCCCGAGCAGCCGGGAAAGCAGGCCGACTGGGTGACTGTGAGGAGGAAGCGTAGTTCTAAACAGAAGCCCTGTGTACACCGCCAACCCGTTCACATCTCTAACGGTTTTTCCCCACTCGGCGACACACCCGCCGAGGATCAAACTCTGGTTATTGGCGACTCTGTTTTGAGAAATGTGAAGTTAGAGACACCAGCAACCATAGTCAATTGTCTTCCGGGGGCCAGAGCAGGCGACATTGAAGGAAATTTGAATCTGCTGGCTAAGGCTAAGCGTAAATTTGGTAAGATTGTAATTCACGTCGGCTGTAATGACACCCGGTTACGCCAATCGGAGGTCACTAAAATTAACATTGAATCGGTGTGTAACTTTGCAAAAACAATGTCGGACTCTGTAGTTTTCTCTGGGCCACTCCCCAATCAGACTGGGAGTGACATGTTTAGTCGCATGTTCTCCTTGAATTGCTGGCTGTCTGAGTGGTGTCCAAAAAATGAGGTTGGCTTCATAGATAATTGGCAAAGCTTCTGGGGAAAACCTGGTCTTGTTAGGAGAGACGGCATCCATCCCACTTTGGATGGAGCAGCTCTCATTTCTAGAAATCTGGCCAATTTTCTTAAATCCTCCAAACCGTGACTATCCAGGGTTGGGACCAGGAAGCAGAGTTGTAGTCTTACACACCTCTCTGCAGCTTCTCTCCCCCTGCCATCCCCTCATTACCCCATCCCCGTAGAGACGGTGCCTGCTCCCAGACCACCAATAACCAGCAAAAATCTATTTAAGCATAAAAATTCAAAAAGAAAAAATAATATAGCACCTTCAACTGCACCACAGACTAAAACAGTTAAATGTGGTCTATTAAACATTAGGTCTCTCTCTTCTAAGTCCCTATTAGTAAATGATATAATAATTGATCAACATATTGATTTATTCTGCCTTACAGAAACCTGGTTACAGCAGGATGAATATGTTAGTTTAAATGAGTCAACACCCCCGAGTCACACTAACTGCCAGAATGCTCGTAGCACGGGCCGAGGAGGAGGATTAGCAGCAATCTTCGATTCCAGCTTATTAATTAATCAAAAACCCAGACAGAGCTTTAATTCATTTGAAAGCTTGGCTCTTAGTCTTGTCCATCCAAATGGGAAGTCCCAAAAACCAGTTTTATTTGTTATTATCTATCGTCCACCTGGTCGTTACTGTGAGTTTCTCTGTGAATTTTCAGACCTTGACCTTGATGCCGGTATTTGGTTAGACTCTTTCTCTCAGATTGTTGTTCTGTCTGAGTTATTTTCATTAGTTACTTCATCCAAACCATCAACATGTCTATTAGACCCCATTCCTACCAGGCTGCTCAAGGAAGCCCTACCATTATTTAATGCTTCGATCTTAAATATGATCAATCTGTCTTTATTAGTTGGCTATGTACCACAGGCTTTAAGGTGGCAGTAATTAAACCATTACTTAAAAAGCCATCACTTGACCCAGCTATCTTAGCTAATTATAGGCCAATCTTCAACCTTCCTTTTCTCTCAAAAATTCTTGAAAGGGTAGTTGTAAAACAGCTAACTGATCATCTGCAGAGGAATGGTCTATTTGAAGAGTTTCAGTCAGGTTTTAGAATTCATCATAGTACAGAAACAGCATTAGTGAAGGTTACAAATGATCTTCTTATGGCCTCAGACAGTGGACTCATCTCTGTGCTTGTTCTGTTAGACCTCAGTGCTGCTTTTGATATTGTTGACCATAAAATTTTATTACAGTGATTAGAGCATGCCATAGGTATTAAAGGCACTGCGCTGCGGTGGTTTGAATCATATTTATCTAATAGATTACAATTTTTTCATGTAAATGGGGAATCTTCTTCACAGACTAAGGTTAATTATGGAGTTCCACAAGGTTCTGTGCTAGGACCAATTTTATTCACTTTATACTTGCTTCCCTTAGGCAGTATTATTAGACGGCATTGCTTAAATTTTCATTGTTACGCAGATGATACCCAGCTTTATCTATCCATGAAGCCAGAGTACACACACCAATTAGCTAAACTGCAGGATTGTCTTACAGACATAAAGACATGGATGACCTCTAATTTCCTGCTTTTAAACTCAGATAAAACTGAAGTTATTGTACTTGGCCCCACAAATCTTAGAAACATGGTGTCTAACCAGATCCTTACTCTGGATGGCATTACTCTGACCTCTAGTAATACTGTGAAAAATCTTGGAGTCATTTTTGATCAGGATATGTCATTCAAAGAGCATATTAAACAAATATGTAGGACTGTTTTTTTGCATTTACGCAATATCTCTAAAATTAGAAAGGTCTTGTCTCAGAGTGATGCTGAAAAACTAATTCATGCATTTATTTCCTCTAGGCTGGACTATTGTAATTCATTATTATCAGGTTGTCCTAAAAGTTCCCTGAAAAGCCTTCAGTTAATTCAAAATGCTGCAGCTAGAGTACTAACGGGGACTAGAAGGAGAGAGCATATCTCACCCATATTGGCCTCTCTTCATTGGCTTCTTGTTAATTCTAGAATAGAATTTAAAATTCTTCTTCTTACTTATAAGGTTTTGAATAATCAGGTCCCATCTTATCTTAGGGACCTCAAAAAGCTTATAGTTAGGGCTGGATCAGGTGACCCTGAACCATCCCTTAGTTATGCTGCTATAGACTTAGACTGCTGGGGGGTTCCCATGATGCACTGAGTGTTTCTTTCTCTTTTTGCTCTGTATGCACCACTCTGCATTTAATCATTAGTGATTGATCTCTGCTCCCCTCCACAGCATATCTTTTTCCTGGTTCTCTCCCTCATCCCCAACCAGTCCCAGCAGAAGACTGCCCCTCCCTGAGCCTGGTTCTGCTGGAGGTTTCTTCCTGTTAAAAGGGAGTTTTTCCTTCCCATTGTCGCCAAGTGCTTGCTCACAGGGGGTCGTTTTGACCGTTGGGGTTTTTACGTAATTATTGTATGGCCTTGCCTTACAATATAAAGCGCCTTGGGGCAACTGTTTGTTGTGATTTGGCGCTATATAAATAAAATTGATTGATTGATTGATTGATCAATTATTATATCATTTACTAACAGGGACTTAGAAGAGAGAGACCTAATGTTTAATAGACCACATTTAACTGTTTTAGTCTGTGGTACAGTTGAAGGTGTTATAATATTTTTTCTTTTTGAATTTTTACAAAGAACCTTACAAAGAACCAAATCGATATCTTCCTCAGTTTGAATTTATTGAAAGTCACATTGAAAACCAGGCCCCGGTCCCCAGGAGTGGAGCCCACACACGAACTCCATTTCCTGAAAAGACATCGAACATGGCAAGCATCATGCTTTTATACAAAACAATATAGGTGGTACAGTGAGTGTGTTTAAAGCCCATTTCACACCGGAGCCCACTTCGAGTTGCATTGTGCGGCGTCATGACAACGCCACGTGCATGCAACCCATAGGCGTAGGAGGTGAGGTCTATTTGGGGGGTGCGACACCAAATTTGCCCGAATTTCAGAAACCCCCATGACTCTTTAAATTACCATATATTTATATACCCATATTTATATTTATATTGGTGACCAAATAGCGGTTTGATTGTTTACATTAATTGCGAAAATAAGTCTGACATTTTAGGTCATTCTATTCTGTATTCAGAGTCTACACGGTCCTTGCCCAAATTTACCAGCCCATCTGCCTGAATTTGAGCATTTTGTCGAGCCCAGGGGGTAGGAGGGCGCCTATGATGCAACCTAGTGCCGAGATGATGTAGCTCAACGCCAGAACACCGTGACGGATGAAAAGGATGAAGCGAATCAGATGCCAAAAACTAAATATGTTTAATTTTTTCTGCATTAATCACAGGACACAGAAAGGAAGTGGTTTCAACGCAGATCAGGGCAAAGCAACAGTACTCAACGTGACTGGAAGCCACACCCTCACAATACAATGTTACCTGCTGCCAATTTATGATTCCTGCTGTGTTCCATTGTTCCCGAAGTGTAAGGATGCAGGATTGTTTTTATACCGTGTACATAATGCAGTAAAACTACACATTCAAAAAGAGCACAGAAAAAAATGCTGATTGCAGCCAGGCAGCTACTGCAGCTCCTCACTCTTATAATTCTCTCAAAACTGTGTTTAAACCAGGGCCGTATATAGGAATGTGAAAGGGGGTTCAAATCCTTGAGTTGGGGGTCCAGTGGGCCACAGGGCCCCCGGTGGGGTCGAGGGGCAACACCATTGTGGGGGGCTCAGGGGGGCGAAGCCCCCGAAGCAGAAGCTTTTTGAGGATTTCGAGGGGTAAAAAGCTACATAAATTTCATTTGAAACCCAAAATGTATCATTTTAGGAAATACATTTTTATATACAAATAGTCCTTGCTTGGGATTGGATCAGTTGCCATAAGAACCACCCAGGAAGAACCAACATAACATTAATGCAAATTTATACCTGCCTGTCGGTTGCGAATGACGCAACAAATGTCATACACAGGACCAGTACAGGTACTGCTAAAGTCAAGTCAGTTTGAATGAAATAAAATCAAGGTACCAGCCCAGCCACTTTGAAAATATTCTACCAACTCTGTCAACTATTAGGTGAATTGAAAACAAAAACACACAATTAGTCCCAAAAACAATACCAGGTACAAGGTCACTGGGAGAATTTAATTCACTCCAAAGATCTCCTCCAAATTCCTTGCAAAAGAATCTTCAAAAGTTGAAAAGAGAAAAGAAGTGTTTAATTGAAATAGTGACTTCCAAACAGCAACACCCACACTTTAAGTAAGCCAAAATTTGGATATTTTATGCTTTCAATTTATTTAAATCTTTAAGTTTGATCACAAAATCATTCTTTTGTTCTTTTTTCTTTGTCAATATCGTCTAGAAAAGTTATGTCAAAGAAAAGACTAACTCAAGGCAATAACCAATTCGACTGCATAATCACTACAATGTTGTGAAGGTGTCGTAGCACGGACCCACAACAGGGGGCGCAAATGAACGGACAATGACTAAACCAAAAGGTAAGAATTTAATGTTGTGACGCTACACAACGAAAAGACACAAAATATGCACAGTCAATTAGCACCAGGTGACGTGTGGCAGGCTCGAAGATAGGAGACCCCCCCGACGAGAGAGAAGCCGTACTCCACATGGCTTCCACCACCAACGGTCTGAAGAACACCGGAGCCGCCAAGTCCCGAGTCCCCAGGTGGCCTCTGTTCCCGGCTGTCGACCCTGGCACTGCTGGCAGAAAGCAAAAACAGGATGTGTGAGTGTGAGTCCGCACACTCAGTAATACACAGTCCAACACTGATGGGAGGGAGCACCTCCACCTCCAATCATACACTCAAGCAGCTCCTGTCAGTCACTTATCTGGAGGGAGTGGGAGGCGAAGACGTCGCGGTTCCCACAACACGCCACTCCGACAAAACTGTCCCACAGGAATAAACGGCTGCAAACAGAGATCAAAACGTGGATTAATCCAAATACTGCAGAGAAGGATTACCTCAGGAATGGTAGTCGATTTCTCGGCGAGGAGGTGGAGTTGCAGTCCGGCTTTTATGGTGGTGATGATGATGAACGAGTGACAGCTGGGGCAGGGGATGAATGACAGCTGTCACTTCTTCTAGGTCTGGCGCCCTCTCGTGCTTGGAGCCCGCACTCCAAGCAGGGCGCCCTCTGGTGGTGGTGGGCCAGCAGTACCTCCTCTTCAGCGGCCCACACAACATACAAAGCTAAAAGCCAAATTGATGCAAGTAATGGATGCATATGAAAAATCAACAGATAGTAAAAATGTAAGTCCAAGTATTCACTATAAAATGGAATATAAATGAATTGAATTCTATATACTTATCAAATCAAGGGAAACAAATAAAAGATCAAATTTAAAACCAGAAATACAAACAAAAGATCAAATTTAAAACCAGAAATACCCCTTGATAATTACTATAAAAGTGTTTAAAAATAATCAAACATTTAAAACCAAATAAACTGCAATAAGGCCCACCACAGATAGATGGCAGCACGTCCCAGAAGGTACGGAGGATACTTCTGCCTTCTTCTTCTATCCCTCCCCAAGTTACCCCTTTGAACGAGCTTGGTAGCTCCCCGCTCGCTACTACTACTAATAATAATAATAAAACTTGAAAGAACCATCTTTTAACCATTTTGGACCGTACTGAATACTGTCACCCAACCACGGCAGCTTCCACAAACATCAAATTGCGCCGTCCCGCGAACAGTAGGGAAGGCTAGGCTAGATTAGTTTAGCCCATGTGGTACCATGCTAAGTTACCAAAAGTGTTTTAAAATTTTTAAATTGACAAACGGACTTGACGGTCCTGCCCGTTAAATTTTAGTGGCTCGATCGGTGTCAATTTGTACGGTCAAATTTATTCACGTTTTCATTTTAAAATCAGTTAGGATTTTAGGAGCTAACGCAAATTGCATGTAGCCTAACCAAATCTAGCGGCAAAACTCCATGTTCCACCAATCATAGCCTCATCGACAAGACAAAGACCAAACTACGCACAGCAACAATCCACGTTGAATCAAACAAACATCCATTGTTTAGAAGCCACCAGGCAACAAATGTGCATCAAACAGTGTGTGCAAGAATAAGCAATAATAATAATACTTGTAACAGTACAAGACATAAGAAATGAGGTAGAAATAGAATAAATATATATATATATATATATATATCGTTATGCTCACAAGTTTCGATACCCTGGTGATTTTGGCCTGATAACATGCACACAAGTTGACACAAGCAGGTTTAAATGGCTACTAAAGATATCCATCCTCACCTGTGATCTGTTTGCTTTGTAATCTGTGTGTGTGTATAAAAGGTCAGTGAGTTACTGGGCTTCGGACAGACCCTTGCGTCAAGGGCTGAAACGATTATTTGAGTAACTCCAATAATTTGATTACAAAAAATGTTTGATGCAAATTCTTTGCCTCAACGCTTCATTTAATGGTGTAGTACATACACCAAGCCTGTAATGCTCCCACAAAAAATAAAACAGAGAAGACGACCATACAGCATGTGTATAACTAATGTATAGCAGCTCATCAATGTAGCAGTTTACAAAGCTGCACCCTGAGTAAAACAAAGCCTTTTAAGAGAAAGAGTCCACGCTGATCGTCTGAAACGGACTTATTGCACATTAAAAGTGAAGCAGTGTGTTTGTATATAGGCTGATTTCCGCCTCTGCAGATGAAGCAAAAGGTCACACACTTTACATGAGTCATGTTATCTATTCAGAAAAAAAAGCCTTTATTCAGATTTGATAAGAGTTTTTATCAACAGGCTGTAGAGTTAATTTATCAGTGCAGCTGTTGTGGAAATGCTGCACTCCACAGCCGTTTTTCAAAGGCTGTGTTATTCACCAAGTATCCACAGAAAACAAGGAATTTGACTTTGGTTTGAGCTGCTCTCTGTACAGCATGTATAAATATACACTAAACACTGAATAAATCACAGTAATAAAAAGTACAAATGAAATGTGTAATAAGAGAAAAAAAAGAACGTCCTGTCCGCAGACTGAAGATTTCACAGAGCGCCTGAACTTATGGTTTGGGAAAGCTCCAAAACTTGTAATTTGAAAAAAAATAATAATAACCCGGGAAAACAGAGAGAGATTGGGCACATTGTAAACTTAAAAATCTGCTTGATGGCACAGCAACACTGTTCCATTGCTTAGGGAGAGCCCTGCCAGGATTGATATTGTTTAAAAACACAAAAGTACTTTTTATCCAATTACTCAATTAATCAAGAAAATAATCGATAGAATAGTCAATTCCAAAAATATTCGATAGCTGCAGCCCTACTTGCATCTTTTATCCAGTGCTGCACTGACGTTTCCTACGGAGCCCAGGCACCAGGCACTCGCTGACAGACCCTCTATCCAGGCCTGGCTCTTCCTCGTTTTTTTTCATGGAGTCATTGTGAAATTAATCTGGCCCCTCGCCTCAATTTGCCAGACCCTACCAGGAGCACGAAGTCTCCAGACAACACAGCTCTCAGGTTCACTGGGACACACAAACCTCTCCACCGTGATAAGGTGATGGCTCCTGGAAGGGTCCGGTGCCGTGTCATTTACCATTGATAATATGGGGTTTTATATTGTTGGCTATGCAGTTTCTCCCTGTTTGAAAAATGCAGAAGCAAATTAACCACACCTTGACCTCAGTGTTTCATTTCAGTGATTAACCTGTTCAAATATAACCTGGTTTGTGATTTGTGTGTCACATACTCGTCATTACTTGTGGCAAACTCAGTGCCCCCTTTAGGACTGGATTCTGCTCAGTACTATGGTAGCGACCCATCAGCTACACGATGTGTAGTGAAAATGAAACATTACTGGAGAAAAGACTAACAGATGAAGAGCGTATTTGATGGACCAAACAGTTATGGTAAATAGTGACGTTTTCTGACCTTATTAATTCTGCTGAGATAATTGTGATCATTGTGCAGGAGCTCAGTTTGATTAAATGGATGATCATTATCTGACTCAGTGAGGGATTTTATAATTAAGGTAAATGCTGTAAGGTGAATTGCATCTGTAGACGTTGTGTTTGAGAAAGCAGTGGCAGATTTCAGAGTGTAATATGTTACAGAGGTGTGAATTTGCTCTCATAATTTTGGGGGTGAATATGTTCATGTTTAGTGTCAGCAGTTTCCCACCGGAGCTCCTGGTGCCTTCTCTGCTCTGCTGATTTTCGCTGATCGTTTACAGTAATGTTTCTGATGTGACATTTCAAACAGATTAACAGTATTTACTTTGTTTTTGTTTCTTTTCAGAGTACTCTGCTGAAACACCTGCAACAAGCTGAGTCACAGGTGACGAAAGCAAGATAGGAGTCCTCCCAAACAACAGGGGGCAGCAGTAAGGATGCAGGACTCTGCCTCAGACATCAAGATGGCCAAACAGGTCAGGATTTGTGTAGGAATAATTTAAGATTCATTAGATTGAGAGTATAAATTATGTGCCCAACCTTCCAATCCTGATTTCATGTGTTATTGAGTTAAGAATATTATTTTCCGGTCCTTGCAGTTCTCCTTCCTCTTTCAGCTGCTCCCATTGAGGGAACCACAGCAAATCATCTGTCCTCTGTATCTTCCTCTGTCACACCAACTACCTGCATGTCCTCCCTCAGCACATCCATAAACCTCCTCTTTGGCCTGGCTCTTCTCCTCCTGCCTGGTGACTCCATCCTCAACATCTTTATCCTTATATACCCTAGGTGCGTCCTCTGTATGTGCCCAAACCATCTCAGTCTCGCCTTTCTGATTTTATCTCCGGACCGTCCTACCTGTGCTGACCCTCTTTTATGTTCATTCTTAATCCTGTCTATCCTCCTCACTCCCAAAGAAAATCCCATCTTCAGCTCTGCCTCCGGTCTTTTTGTTAGTGCCACCATCTTTAAGCCATATAACATAGTTGGTCCCGCTACAATCTGTAGACTTTTTCTTCTGTCACAAATCACACCTGCCACCTTTTTCCACCCACTCCACCCTGCCTGTATGCTCTTCTACACCTCTCTACCACACTCTCCCTTCCACTCTCCAGTGTGTACCTCTACCTCTTGAGTTCACCCCAACCTGCTCTCTGCTCTTGCTGCAGATCACAGTGTCCTCTTCAAACATCGTGGTCCATGGAGACTCCTGTCAAATCTTGTTCATCAACCTGTTCATCACCATTGCAAACAAGAAATGGCTCAAAGCCGAGCCTTGATGTGTTCCCCCCTCCACCTTCAGCCAGTCCAGAATTCCTACCTCACACTTCACCTCTGTTACACTTTCCTAATTCGTATCAAGCACCACCCTCAAATGCATACATCTGTGCCTCTTGCGACTTCCTCATACAGTACGTGCTTTCTCTTAATCTACCAGCGGTCATGAAATTGCGATGAACGCCTGCGACACCAAGAGATTTGTTGACTATTTCTCCTGAGGCTGATGGTTCATTCTGGGCTTCTAAACACTCCCGTGTCGATTTAGCACAAACACGCATAAAGCTCGACTGTCACTGAAAGCACGCATCACGTCAGACACGTCATCTGCACCCTGATTACTGTTATGATGACAAAACCAAATAAATATTAAATGAATCCTTTTTCCACATTTCTGTACATGCACAGTCAGTTTGGATTATATGTGCATGTGCAGGGTTTTTTCACTGTCGTGCGCCTGACAGCACCTACCTGAAAACACCTCTCATGGAACATTTTAATATGTAGGTACATTCATTAAGTTAATTGTGGACTCACCACAGTTTTGTCCTTTTTTTCCCATGTACCGTATAATCGAGAGTTTGTCTCGCAGGATTGTGGGTGTAAACAAAAAAGTGAGTTTTCATGTGACTTTTTTCAATCCCTACAATGTTTTTTTTTTTTTTTTAATCTTTTTTTTATTTTTCAAGCCTGTCAGCTATTTTCCAGCTATAGAAAGTCCAGTAAAAGGTGTTATTTGTCCAGTGGTGTCATTTTTCTGGCGATTTTTGTTTTGCCTGTGAATGACGAGGAAACCCACACAAAAGAAATCCAAACTCACAAGTGTGAAAAATTAACCATTTTTTTGTTTATTTTGTCAACTCTCTTGCCCTCTCTCTCTTTCTCTTTTTCACCCTCTCTCACTCTCTCAGTGCGCACGAACAGTGAGGAAATATGACTGCAAACCACTCAAAACTCAGCATATACTGTATATCAAAAAAGTGGCAGATCTCCATGGAAATGTGACATCATCTGTAGCGCACAAACTCCACATGAGACACCAACACACAAGGGCCACTGGAGCAGTGTTTTCACATAATCTCTGCAGATTGGGCATGTTTTAAGCCACATGACAGAATGCCAAATGCCACCGTCCTGTGAAAAGGTGGCCACAAAACAGGAGACAGTGATTGTCGGGAGAGAATCACTTTCAAAGTGGATGTGAAATTTGTCTAAGTGCCCCATGACTGTGAAGTTGTTGAGTGCACCTGTGGCATGCCAGAGTGTCGGCTCCCCCTACAACTCATGTGCGTGTGTTTTGCACGCCCCCCCCCCCCCCCCCCCCACACGCACACAACATATCTGTGCGTGTGGTTCATGTGGTGCACTGACGGGACAGGGGGCGTGGCTGGCTGCCCACAGCTTTTGAGACATCTCCAGTCCTGAACATCACAGCTGCAGCAGATGTCGCGCGAGTGAGTGCTTCGTGGAAAAACATGAAAACATATATCACTTTTGTGATGGGAGGAGAAACAGGCCATTTGGACACGCAGCAGGCGATCTGAATGTCATGTCTGACAGGACACGTGTGTCGGGCTGTGAGGGCTGTGAGCAGCGCACCGCAGGACCAGGACCAGCCAACAATATGACAAATACGCCACTTCAGTCATGTATCAGCAGAAATACACCGTACCAAACATCGTTTGGTCAGTTATTGCAGCGTTTTTTTCTTTTTTTAGAAAATATGTTTATCTGCTTGTTGATTTTAGCCATTTCACGCTCCTGTTACAAGACAGCGATTGTAGCACAGTAGTAAAATTTCCATCTGGTAATCAGAGCATGCGGGTTTGTATCCCGTGGGATTTTTTTCTTTTTATTTACTCAGGGTTATGTATTATTTATATCAGCCCAGTGATATTCACTAATTGTACAGCTGTTTTTTATTTTATTTTCCTCCACATCACCAGCGCAATGTAGTGCACCTCATCCCATGGAACACAGTGCGAGCAGCTGCAGCAGTTCCTGCTCGAAAGACGCCGTCGAGTGCATGAACCATTGCAATGGCATCGTGCACGCCTGCCCATCTGCGCCTTGTTTTGTGGTGCACCCATATGAGCTCTGCCATTGTGAGTCGCCCTGAGTTGTACGTATTCACACTATGTGTGAAAGGGCCCTAAAGAAAACATATTCAAAAATTAATCTTGATAACTGTGAAGATAATATGATCCCAAGTCTGAAAAATCAGTGATAATGTTGAAAACGCACAAAAAGTAAATAAAAATTCCATTGCAGACTTTATGCACAACAAGATATCTCTTGTTTTGTGTGATCAACTTCATTTCATTTGTTCACATTCATCCATTGCTGCATTTCAAGCCGGCAATACATTCCAAAAAAAGTTTGGATGGGGTAGTTTTGGGCTAGTAATGAGGTAAAAATAAATAAATATGGTCATACTAGACCCAGGACACACTGGAGGGACTACATCTCTCGGCTGGCTTGGGAATGTCTCGGGGTTCCCCCGGAGGAGCTGGGGGAAGTGTGTGTGGATTGGGAGGTCTGGGTGGCTTTGCTTGAGCTGCTGCCCTGCGTGCCGACTCCAGATAAAACGGAAGAAAATGGATGGATGGATGGTCATATTACTACTACTACTGCTAAAAATAATAACAATGTACTTTAAAATGGCTGATTGTAATCACAACTTGGTGCAAAATCAATACCCACAAAAGGCTGAGTCTTTGACTATCAAATCATACATTTTTCAACAAATGCATGAGAAAATGTCTCAAAGAAAGATTGGAAGGTATTTGCATATTGTTCCTGCAGTCCTGACAAAATAACACCTCTCTTCATCTCTTGGTAACCTCAATGCCAAAATGTCTTCTATTGGTTGTGAGATGGAGTGGCAACATTATAAAGATGCTTTTGCATCCCAGCTTGTTTTAGAATTTGTTGCAGGCCTGAAATTCAGGAATGTCTTTGCGTGCAGAATGTGGTTTTGCATTGTGTTGCTGAACGCAAGGACCTCCCTGGAAAACATGTCTTCTCTAAAATTTCAGTGTATTCTTCTGCATTAATGCTGCCATTACAGAAGTTTAAATTACCTTTGCCGTGGGCACTGACACAACCACGATGAGAGACCCTGGCTTTTGGACTTGTTCCTGGTAACGGTCGAGATGTTCCATTTCGTCTTGGTGTGGAGCACACAGCAGCCATTTCTTCCAAAAAATGTCTGGAATAGTGATTAGTCTGACCACAATACACATTTCCACTGTGTGATGATCCAACCCAGGTGCCTCCATGACTCAACAAAAATATAAATGCAACACTTTTGGTTTTGCTCCCATTTTGTATGAGATGAACTCAAAGATCTAAATCTTTTTCCACATACACAATATCACCATTTCTCTCAAATATTGTTAACAAACCAGTCTAAATCTGTGATAGTGAGCACTTTTCCTTTGCTGAGATAATCCATCCCACCTCACAGGTGTGCCATACCAAGATGCTGATTAGACACCATGATTAGTGCACAGGTGTGCCTTAGACTGCCCACAGTAAAAGGCCACTCTGAAAGGTGCAGTTTTATCACACAGCACAATGCCACAGATGTCGCAAGATTTGAGGGAGCGTGCAATTGGCATGCTGACAGCAGGAATGTCAACCAGAGCTGTTGCTCATGTATTGAATGTTCATGTCTCTACCATAAGCCGTCTCCAAAGTCATTTCAGAGAATTTGGCAGTACGTCCAACCAGCCTCACAAACGCAGACCACGTGTAACCACACCAGCCCAGGACCTCCACATCCAGCATGTTCACCTCCAAGATCGTCTGAGACCAGCCACTCGGACAGCTGCTGGAACAATCGGTTTGCATAACCAAAGAATTTCTGCACAAACTGTCAGAAACCATCTCTGGGAAGCTCATCTGCATGCTCGTCATCCTCATCGGGGTCTTGACCTGACTCCAGTTCATCGTCGTAACCAACTTGAGTGGGAAAATGCTCACATTCGCTGGCGTTTGGCACATTGGAGAGGTGTTCTCTTCACGGATGATGCGAAGGAGATGTGTTGCACTGCATGAGGCAAATGGTGGTCACACCAGATACTGACTGGTATCCCCCCCCAATAAAACAAAACTGCACCTTTCAGAGTGGCCTTTTATTGTGGGCAGTCTAAGGCACACCTGTGCACTAATCATGGTGTCTAATCAGCATCTTGATATGGCACACCTGTGAGGTGGGATGGATTATCTCAGCAAAGGAGAAGTGCTCACTATCACAGATTTAGACTGGTTTGTGAACAATATTTGAGGGAAATGGTGATATTGTGTATGTGGAAAAAGTTTTAGATCTTTGAGTTCATCTCATACAAAATGGGAGCAAAACCAAAAGTGTTGCGTTTATATTTTTGTTGAGTATATCTTTCATCGATTCTGTCTGTTTGCATTTTCCCTTCAGTGCAACTGCTTCTAAATTTAGGTTGTAGAGTGTTATGTATCCTCAAGACATGATGGTAATTGTTTTGTCTCATGACCACTTTTCTTGATGTTACCACAATTTTCCTCATTTTATAATTATTGAGCCGGGCTGCCAAAGTTTCCCACACAGCCACGTGTAAAACTCTTGATATGTTGAATAAAAATGTAAATTGCGGTAAGAGTTGATTCCTGATGGAGAGTATTTGAACTGGAGCAGGTATCCACTCTGTTGTCTGGGCTGAACCATGACATACATGACCGTGCCAAGTGACTGATGTTTTTTTTATTTCCCACATAAAGGATCAGAACTCCAAGCCTTTGGATGAGCACAAGGAGACAGATGAAATGTCTGAAAAAACTTCCCCAAACAAGAACCTGAAGTCTCCGCAAAAAGGCTCCAAACGACTTAAAACGGTCCCGTTCAAAGTGACCCTGCTGGACATGTCTGCGTTCGAAGGAGAAATTGAGGTAACTGTTTGTGGGAACCCATCTTCTAGAATTGGCCTTTGAAAAAAATTGCTCAAATGAGAGGTTGCGCTTTCCTTTGTTGTTTTTCATTTGGGCAGCTGAGCTTATTGCATCGCTGCAGATCAAACGGCCGATGAGAATAAAAGTGAGGCTGCTGCGCTCAGAACACAGGGGGTGAAACCATGGCAACAGCATATTTCTGTAATATATAAACATGGCGCCATATGAAAGTTTCTGTTATTATTCCAGCAGTGTGAAATAGGACATTTTGACTGCCTGGGAGAGATGAAAGTCCTTTGCTTTAGATAAAAGCATGGAAGAATTTGAGAGATTCTCTGAAGAGCAGCATCACAGCCAATACCACATATTCCTATGTGGTGATGGAAAATCACATTAATTTACTACTTTGCCATTTTCTATTGAAGCTCAGCTTTTAGCGTTAAAGTCCATTTTTAGTAACAGTAAATATAAAGTACAGCATTTTCTCCCTGAAATATGACATCTGTCAGGATTTTGTTCTGAATCCATTTGCCTCCCTCCTGTGCACCAGGGGAAAAAGGGGCACTGCAACAGCCAAGGTCAACACCAAAATAAAAATTGCACACACCATCTACTGGCAGTACTCCCACAAAACTTTTTTTTTTTTTTTTTTTGGTCAAATTTAAACATTTATTTGTGATTCATGGCATGTGATTTCCTTGGATAAGAAAGTGTGAATGTCAAATAAATACAGTGTCTTGCAAAAGTATTCGGCCCCTTGGTATTTCACACATTTTAATTTATTTATGCCATTTCAATTACAAAAAGTAAGTCAGGCTTCTCAGTACAAACAATTCAGAAATGATCTTCCTTAAACTCAAAGCAAATCACTACAATTTGATATAAATTAACTAAAAATACAACACAATAAAATACAAACAGTATGACACTCTATGGTAAATCTATGTGGAGTAGATAGTTCTCAAAAACTGGGTGACTGTGCAAGAAGGAGAAGAGTGAGGAAAGCCACCAAGACACCCAGACAACCCAGAATAAGTTATATGCTTCTGTAGCTGTGATTGGAGAAATTGTGCACAGTGCAAGTTTTACATTTTGTATCCCCAGTTATACAGAGGAGGATTTTCACCAAAAACATCATGTCTGGGCTTGCATCTCAGATGTACCTTCTGGCAAATTGTTGCTGAACTTTCAGGTCTTCTTTTGAAGAACATCCTCCTTGGGAATGAAACCTGGGTCGTTCTGTGTCATATTAATCAAGAATCAACCGACATCTCTCACACCTTCACATATCTTTGGGGGATGATTGAGATTCATGAGTCACTCAGATTTTTGCTCATGTCCTAAAAAAGTTTCAGCTGTTTAGCTCACTCACACAACTCAACCCATATCTCAGAATATATAGCAATTAGAACACGTTTTGGTGTCATTTTAAAGCTTTTTCAGGCTCTATAACCCAAATGTTCTTTTCATAGCATTAAGAAGAAGAAGGTTATAACAAACAGAATTTTTTCAAATGTACACACACACCCCACCCCCCTGCGCAAAAAAGTGTCCTATGGATTTCTCCCTGCAAAGGTCTCACCAACTTTCTTTCCAAATGTTGTGGTGAGTGCTTCTTCAGCCGTTGAGCTATGATCAAATTCACAGATCATGTTCACTCAAAAACCACCATTACTAACATGTCTTAACTACTTTTACTTGCATTTTCAACTTGGTGTCAACTGAATTTGATATCTGGGGGTTTATAATGCCTTGCACTTTCACTTTTCATTGTTTTAAAGTAATAGATATGACAACATTTCAGTGGGGATGTTGGTGAAGGGAACAGAGGTGATGAGGAAGTAATGGGTAGATATGGTATCAAGGATAGGAATGGGGAAGGACAGATGGTAGTTGATTTTGCAAAAAGGATGGAAATGGCTGTGGTGAATACCTACTTTAAGAAAAGGGAGGAGCACAGGGTAACATATAAGAGTGGAGGAAGGTGCACACAGGTGGACTACATTTTTTATAGGAGATGCAAGCTAAAAGAAATCAGAGAATGTAAGGTGGTGTCAGGAGAGTGTCGTTAGACAGCATAGGATGGTTGTTTGTAGGATGACTTTAGAGGTAAAGAAGAAGAAGAGAGTGAGAGCTCAACAAAGGATCAGATGGTGGAAGCTTGTTTGCAGTGGTGATGGACAAGTTGACAGATGAGATCAGACAGGAGTCCCCATGGACTATGATGTTTGCAGATGACATTGTGATCTGTAGTGAGAGTAGAGAGCTAGTTGAGTCTAGTCTGGAGAGGTGGAGATATGCTTCGGAGAGAAGGGGAATGAACGTCAGTAGAAGCAAGACTGAGTACATGTGTGTGAAATAGAGGGAGACCAGTGGAATAGTGCAGTTACAAGGAGTAGAAGTGGTGAAAGTAGATGAGTTTAAATATTTGGGGTCAACTGTTCAAAGTAATGGAGAGTGTGGTAGAGAGGTGAAGAAGAGAGTGCAGGCAGGGTGGAGTGGGTGGAGAAAGGTGGCAGGAGTGATTTATGACCGAAGAATATCAGCAAGAGTGAAGGGGAAAGTTTACAAGACAGTAGTGAGACCAGCTATGTTGTACAGCTTAGAGACGGTGGCACTAACAAAAAGACAGGAGGCAGAGCTGAAGATGTTGAGATTCTCTTTGAGAGTGACGAGAATGGACAAGATTAGGAATGAACATATCAGAGGGAGACGGTGGGACGTTTTGGAGACAAAGTCAGAGAGGTGAGATTGAGATGGTTTGGACATGTGCAGAGGAGGGACCCAGGGTATATAGGGAGAAGGATGCTGAGGATGGAGCCACCAGGCAGGAGGAGAAGAGGGAGGCCAAAGAGGAGGTTTATGGATGTGCTGAGGGAGGACATGCAGGTGGTTGGTGTGACAGAGGAAGATACAGAGGACGGGGTGAGATGGAAACGATTGATCTGCTGTGGCGACCCCTAACGGGAACAGCCGAAAGACAAAGAAGAAGATATGACAACATTGATACACAGAACCCTGAACCCATTTAAATGTACTATGAACTGGTCAATGGCTCCATTTTAATATCACAAATGGGTTGAATTATTCTTTCAGTGTTAATTCTTCAAACGTTTATAAAATTCAGCGGTCAGTGTGAGATTTCTGTTAGACTGGTCACAGGAATGTTCATTCTGCGAGGTCCAATTAAAATCATCATGTCTGATACCACTGTGCGGGATCATGGATTAATGTGACCGTTTGAGCTTCGCGTTTGATTCTCACTTACTTAATGCTGACATATCGATTCCGAAAGGGAGTTACACTGTATCAGCATACTAAAAGACAACTCTGTGTGTGTGTGTGTGTGTGTGTGTGTGTGTGTGTGTGTGTGTGTGTGTGTGTGTGTGTGTGTGTGTGTGTGTGTGTGTGTGTGTGTGTGTGTGTGTGTGTGTGTGTCCCTCTCCTGTCCAAATGGCGCAAGAATTGAGCCAAAGTTCACACACACACACTTTGGCATATGGGAAGTGACGTAGGCCATTGAACACTTTAGCAGTCATAGTAGTAATGGCGCAAGAATTGAGCCAAAGTTCACACACACACACTTTGGCATATGGGAAGTGACGTAGGCCATTGAACACTTTAGCAGTCATAGTAGTAGTAGTAGTAATAGCAGCTGTGTCTTCTTGAGGCAGCTGTAGTCGCGCTCTAACATTTCTCTGGAATCTGGAATAGGTGGGAGGTGACAGATTAGTTGGTGAAGATGAAGTTTTCATTTCAGTCTCTGAATCAAGATTGGTTCTTGGGTACTTTAAATGAAATCCTGCACACCCATGAAGAATTTCCCTCCTCACTGCTTTAACAAGTCATCTCACTGATGCATCATGGGACTGACACCTCCCTGTAGAGGCCACTGGGTCCCAGAACGTCCCCTTTACCCAATCAAGTCCCTGAGCCAGTCTCCAAACAGGCACAGTCTAGGAGAACGTGGAAGAATAATATGCTGTTAACATCCACCTTAATGCACACATGCATGAATCTTGGTGCATGTGCACCGGTGACTTTGGAGAACGGATTGTTCTGTGTGTCAGTGTGTGTGGAAGGAACATCAGAAACTCTCCACTTCCAACAGATTCTGTGCCGGCACCATAAAAACGCCTTTGGGCTTTTTGCACACTGTAACAATAGTTTGCATTATAGTTAAACTAAAAGTAAATCTGTTGTGCGTCTCGTTGTCTCATGGTTCTGTGGCACGGGGTGGTACCCAAAGTCCTCTTCTGGGGCTGTTTTTTATTTTTTCTGGGTAGCTTGAATCTCCGGGTCAGCGACGTGATTTCTGTCTTCCTGTGTTAAATTGCTGGTGTGGAACACGAGACCTGCTGCAGCCACACCTCCCGCGAGCTCCCGAAGGCGTTAATAACAGTGCTACAGGATGGCAGGCTGCACTTTTGGATCACATTCATGAGTTAATTCCGTCCTTTGTCATGAACATGTGGTTGAGCTGATCCGTGGTGCCGTGACACAGAGAAGGCGCTGCATCTTCACACACTTCACTATCCTCCCCTGGTCAGTGTGTGATTGGCTCGTGACTGTGCGGAGTTTAGCCTGGCTGTGCTAATTTACATATCAGAGACATTCTGGGTGGAACTGAGCTGTTTATGTCAGTTTATTGGCATCACACACTGCCACGAATGTGTCACGGGTCTGTTCAGGTAGCAGTGCCATGGACGTCATTCCACAACTGAGTATTTGCTGTGGAGCAGAGGCAGAGATAAATGGTGTGTGGAACTCCAGAATGTCCAAAACTGAATGAAATAACGCAGCAGATTTAAAAAATACAGTAAGACCCTTTAGAGAGGACAATATGGTCCCAGTCCAAATAGTGTCAAATCAGCTCTGTCACTGAATAAATGAACTGTGTTGGAAATGATCTTGGATTTACACTCTGACAGAGCTGATTTAACACTGATTTAACCACAACGTGTTCGCTTAAGAATGATGGATCCTTAATCAGACGCCAATGAAGATTATTTTAGTATAGGTTTGGAAGATGTACTGGAGTATGCTGATAAAAACTCATTTTGAAGCGCCCCCTTCTGGATACCACAGTTGAAGCACTTAAGAATGTTCAGGGATCCACAGCACCTAAGGTGTTCAACCCAGGTGTCAAACCTTTTGTACTCACCATGCTGATTAAATCTCTCTGGGCTCTGACTATAAGCGAAGTGCGTAATGCATCTGCACAAACGGTGTAAAAAATTCCAGTTACCAAACACACAGTGCTACCACTGAATTTCGTATACGGTAGCGTTAGCGGACTGTAAAAGTTGAGGCTTACAAGGATTGTTTCAAAGGCTTTAAGCAGCGCATACAATAATGACAGGGGTGCATTGTGCTGTTTTCAAATGCTCGAACAGAATTTATAGGCTTGAAAGGTGACTGAAAACACATGATTGCAAAGCTCCGCCGAGTCCACACAAAGACTGAAAGAAGAAGAAATGTGGTCGTAAACCTCCGTTCATTCTACACAATTTCCCCACAGAAAAGAAAGATCAAGACGGACGTAAAAGTCGGACTAAAATTGTAAGTTTCTTGCACACATTTATTTTGTCAATATCCTGAAACTGCCGAATTATAATGTGGCTGATGGCGCCGTTTTCGTGCATCGGCTTATGACTGTAATGTCATGCCATGAATGACGTGGCGCGTAATATTGACATGTTCTATAAACGAACTGCATGCATGCACATATCATATGTTTGTCAACTTATCAAAACAAACGTGACACCAAAGAGATTATATGTGAGACCCACCTTCCTTGTAGTCATTTTGAAGCCGGTGGAGTAGCGATTTCTCATCCCTGCTTAGCAAATATTCTGCAATATCCACAGTTTCAGACCCTGGACTTTGTCTAACCATAGTCAGTTGGCTTCAAGGAGTCAGAAATTTGTGTGTCTCCAACTATCAACAAGGACTGGTCGTCATTTGACAGCAGCTCTCTCTTCCTCCTTTGTCAGCACCAATGGAGCACATGGAAGCACAGCCAGCTCTTCTTTCCATTTCTGTCCACTACCGTACGTAGTCCTGGTTGTAACAGGCAATCCGCGGAGCTTACAAAAATGCTTTAAGTCATCAGCTGTTGAAGTTGTTGAACTGTTGTTCAGCGGTTGAAATGGTCCAAATCACAGCACTCCTCGCTGCTTTCCGCCGTCTTTGAATGTGGATTGGTAGCCGAAAAATTTAGTGTACCCATAATGCACTGCACAGCCCGAGATGTGCACTTCGCTTATTTGCAGAGTCCCTCAGTTCAAATCCAGACTGGGGGCCCATCTTTGTTGCGTGTCTCTCCCTAAGCATGTCTCAGCTTAAATCTTTAAACAATTCAATGGAAACACTCAGACACAGTGTACCTCCACTCGTTCATAATCACTAACTGTTATTGCAACTGCCAGTCAACACTGGCAAAACAAAGCTGCTTGTCTGATTGTTCTGATGTGTCAAAGTTCACCTGATACAGTTGTGTGGTCATTATACTGTTTCTTAATTTGGTGAGTTACCAGATGACATTTGTTGTTCTTGAGTTATTGTCTACACATGCTGGGTGGGATGGACGAAATTACTCGCCCACTCACAGACAGTTGCTGTCCAAGCCCTGTGTTGTTACTCGGCACAGGGTGTTTCTGTGTCCATCGTCCGTCTCTCACCGCGTTCACTCTCCGTGTTACTCGACCACTTTCTGTCCCTTTGCTTTTCTTTCACCACTAAATTCATGCAGAATCCTTCTTGTGGGGTTGTGTGGAGGTTGTGGCTGTGTTATTCGAATTTTAGAACGTAACCGTATGTTCCTCTGATACGGGCAGACCTCATACATGGTGTGCAGGTGGACAAGGTCAGACCTTAGCCGTGGACACCTTGTATTATTAACCAAGAGACCTCAGTGAAATGATCAGTAAAAATTTGACCTCTCTGGCCTTTTGTAAGTGGTCAGATTTCTCACAACAGGTGGAGGATCATCATTCCGTACGCCACGGCAGTGAGAAGCGAGCTGCACAATTCTCATCAATGTTCAAATATACTGCGTAACAAAATACCAAATTACTGTTAACACTTATTCAGACAATCATCACCTCTGATGTGTGCTGACAGCATGTGTCCCTCACCCGTCCTCCTTCACAGGCACGATGTGTCAAACCCTGGCGCGGTCCTCAGCGTCTCACAAACGAACCTCACAAGGTCGAGTTCCCGGCAATTCTGCTCGAATCACTCATGGCTTAAATGCAGAACGCCATCTCATTATCTGCTTCAGCTGAAAGTCTTTAAGTTTGCACGTGAGCATCATCCACAGGTGCTGCGAGTCATTAGGCCTGCACATGAACATCCTCCACAAGTGCAGCCAATAATGTTGATGAGGGTGAAGGACTCTTCTGCCAGCACCTTCTCCACAGACAAAAAACCAGTTTGCATACCACCTGGAGAGCAAAGAAAAGAAAACAACACCAAAATGTCCAGCCAAACCCCCCAACACACAACAAGAGGTATGGAGTAACATCCATGGCATTAATGTCTGAAAGGAAATGCTTTTGAGGAAAAACTACAGATTTTGTTTATTTCTATTTATGTCCAGAGATCAAGGATCCAGTGACCAATTTCACATTTATTTAAGACTCAATAATTTTAATAATACCCATCCCTGAAGTGGAATTAATATTATTTATGTTAAAATGTGTTAGTTATGCCAAAGACATTTAAAAACACAGAGATGTTGAAATGTTTAAAAAAAATGTTTAAAATATGACAAAATGTAAAAATAGAAGAATACAAAGTTCTTTAAAAACGTTTAAAATGTTTGAAAAGGGTGTAAAATGTGTGAAAGAATAGAAAGTTCCTTAAAAATGAACAAATACTTTTAAAATGTGTTTAAGATTTGTAAAAGAATAAAAAGAAACACACAAAGATGTTGAAATTGTGTGTATGTCCTGGACACGACGCCACTGGTTACTCCCCAACTAAGGCTGGTACTCGTTTACAGGTGGACTGGGACAATAATGTGAGGTGTTTTGTCCATGGACACAGACAGGTGGCCTGAAGCAGACACCTCGGCCCAGGCATTCATATGCAGAGATGTGTGCTTAAACTATGTGCACGAACATTTGTACGCAAAAAGTGGAATTAGTCAACTTGTTCTTAGGAATGTTTATACATATACACAGCACTGACTGTCTATATGCACAGCATCTAGTGGTAGAACATATAAACTACTACTAGAAAGCATTGCTGCCATCACAGCGTGCAACCTCATCCACACATGATCTTTATTTACTCAAAGGAATAAGTGCACAATTAGGAATTATGTCAACTGAGAAACAGGCGTAAAAGACACCTCTGTGGACTAAACAGCAGCTTCTGACCTCAACAACAAACACCTTGATATTGTTTCCCTCTTGCAGTCTTATACATAAAACAAAATTGGCCCACATTGTTTTTGCTCCTCATATTTCATTGGGGGAGATTTTATCTTGGTAAAGACAGCAGCACAGTGACATTACGTGAGAGCAAATGATTCTGACACAACTGCGATTGTAAACAATTGTCTATTTATGCTGTTAATGAGAAGGTTTTATGCTGGTTCTTGTGGTGACCTTGTCAAAGCTTCTTATATTTTGTTAAAATTATCTCCATCTGTGATTGTGATGTTGAAATTGAGGACAACATGATACCATGAGTGAATGAATGATCGTTATCAATTTTTTTGGTTCAAAACTACTAAAGGCTGCCCCCTAGTGTTGCCATTGGCTCTTCATCTCCATTCCACAAAAGTTTCTTTTCTTCACTGTTTTTGCTGTTATTCTGCTGAGAATAACAGCAAAAGCCACTTATTCAGGGGAATGGTCTTCCCCAAGTGGGAAGTCAGCAACTGAGGAGGTGATAGTCTGGACACAGATCTGTAACATTGAGACTAGAGCACAGTCAGTTTGATTCCCCCTCAGACACAAGCAACAAACAGATGTTTTGTTAACACCACCAAAACCGTCAAGGTTGAAAAAAAAAGTCAAAAAATAGATTAATACAAGCTGAAGAATTCACTAACAAAAACCACACAGGAAAATGACCACAAAATCAATCAATCAATCAATCAATTTTTTTTTTATATAGCGCCAAATCACAACAAACAGTTGCCCCAAGGCGCTTTATATTGTAAGGCAAGGCCATACAATAATGATGTAAAACCCCAACGGTCAAAACGACCCCCTGTGAGCAAGCACTTGGCTACAGTGGGAAGGAAAAACTCCCTTTTAACAGGAAGAAACCTCCAGCAGAACCAGGCTCAGGGAGGGGCAGTCTTCTGCTGGGACTGGTTGGGGCTGAGGGAGAGAACCAGGAAAAAGACATGCTGTGGAGGGGAGCAGAGATCGATCACTAATGATTAAATGCAGAGTGGTGCATACAGAGCAAAAAGAGAAAGAAACAGTGCATCATGGGAACCCCCCAGCAGTCTACGTCTATAGCAGCATAACTAAGGGATGGTTCAGGGTCACCTGATCCAGCCCTAACTATAAGCTTTAGCAAAAAGGAAAGTTTTAAGCCTAATCTTAAAAGTAGAGAGGGTGTCTGTCTCCCTGATCTGAATTGGGAGCTGGTTCCACAGGAGAGGAGCCTGAAAGCTGAAGGCTCTGCCTCCCATTCTACTCTTACAAACCCTAGGAACTACAAGTAAGCCTGCAGTCTGAGAGCGAAGCGCTCTATTGGGGTGATATGGTACTACGAGGTCCCTAAGATAAGAAGGGACCTGATTATTCAAAACCTTATAAGTAAGAAGAAGAATTTTAAATTCTATTCTAGAATTAACAGGAAGCCAATGAAGAGAGGCCAATATGGGTGAGATATGCTCTCTCCTTCTAGTCCCCGTCAGCACTCTAGCTGCAGCATTTTGAATTAACTGAAGGCTTTTTAGGGAACTTTTAGGACAACCTGATAATAATGAATTACAATAGTCCAGCCTAGAGGAAATAAATGCATGAATTAGTTTTTCAGCATCACTCTGAGACAAGACCTTTCTGATTTTAGAGATATTGCGTAAATGCAAAAAAGCAGTCCTACATATTTGTTTAATATGCGCTTTGAATGACATATCCTGATCAAAAATGACTCCAAGATTTCTCACAGTATTACTAGAGGTCAGGGTAATGCCATCCAGAGTAAGAATCTGGTTAGACACCATGTTTCTAAGATTTGTGGGGCCAAGTACAATAACTTCAGTTTTATCTGAGTTTAAAAGCAGGAAATTAGAGGTCATCCATGTCTTTATGTCTGTAAGACAATCCTGCAGTTTAGCTAATTGGTGTGTGTCGTCTGGCTTCATGGATAGATAAAGCTGGGTATCATCTGCGTAACAATGAAAATTTAAGCAATACCGTCTAATAATACTGCCTAAGGGAAGCATATATAAAGTGAATAAATTGGTCCTAGCACAGAACCTTGTGGAACTCCATAATTAACTTTAGTCTGTGAAGAAGATTCCCCATTTACATGAACAAATTGTAATCTATTAGACAAATATGATTCAAACCACCGCAGCGCAGTGCCTTTAATACCTATGGCATGCTCTAATCTCTGTAATAAAATTTTATGGTCAACAGTATCAAAAGCAGCACTGAGGTCTAACAGAACAAGCACAGAGATGAGTCCACTGTCCGAGGTCATAAGAAGATCATTTGTAACCTTCACTAATGCTGTTTCTGTACTATGATGAATTCTAAAACCTGACTGAAACTCTTCAAATAGACCATTCCTCTGCAGATGATCAGTTAGCTGTTTTACAACTACCCTTTCAAGAATTTTTGAGAGAAAAGGAAGGTTGGAGATTGGCCTATAATTAGCTAAGATAGCTGGGTCAAGTGATGGCTTTTTAAGTAATGGTTTAATTACTGCCACCTTAAAAGCCTGTGGTACATAGCCAACTAACAAAGATAGATTGATCATATTTAAGATCGAAGCATTAAATAATGGTAGGGCTTCCTTGAGCAGCCTGGTAGGAATGGGGTCTAATAAACATGTTGATGGTTTGGATGAAGTAACTAATGAAAATAACTCAGACAGAACAATCGGAGAGAAAGAGTCTAACCAAATACCGGCATCACTGAAAGCAGCCAAAGATAACGATACGTCTTATCGTTAAAAAATACTCATGAGGTTGTTACCGGGGAGGCCACGAGGAACAGAGAGAGAGAGAATCAGTCAGCAAAGCAACAAGAACTAGTGAGGCTTAAAATAACAAATGAACTGATCCGTGACAGGTGCAAACAGAAACAACAGAAGCCAACCTGCACGTGAGATCGTAAAGTGACAGAAACAAAACCTGACTGAAGAATGAAAGATGAAGCATAGCAACAAATGCAACAATACTACAATAATACTACTACCAAAGAGAAGAAGTAACAGTAAAAAAACAGTAAAGAAAACAGTAAAATCAGAAACGAACCAGAAAATCCAGAACAAATCTCAGGAAATAACATAACAGAAAACATGACAATTGCAACTACAATTGTCAGAATACAATTACAACAACAATCATGTGGAAGAAAATAAACACCGATAAAACATACAAACAAACATACACATCAGAGCTGTCAGACACACACACAGCTGACAAGCGAGACGGGACGGAACCGACCACACACACACACACACACCCACCCAGCTGACAGACGAGACAGGGGACGGAACCGACCACACACACACACACACACACACACACACACACCCAGCTGACAGACGAGACAGGGGACGGAACTGACCACACACACACACACACACACACCCAGCTGACAGGCGAGACAGGGGACGGAACCGACCACACACACACACACACACACACACACAGCTGACAGACGAGACAGGGGACGGAACTGACCACACACACACACACACACACCCAGCTGACAGACGAGACAGGGGACGGAACCGACCACACACACACACACACCCAGCTGACAGACGAGACAGGGGACGGAACCGACCACACACACACACACACACACACAGCTGACAGGCGAGACAGGGGACGGAACCGACCACACACACACACACACAGCTGACAGGCGAGACAGGGGATGGAACCGACCACACACACACACACACACACACACAGCTGACAGACGAGACAGGGGACGGAACCGACCACACACACACACACACCCAGCTGACAGACGAGACAGGGGACGGAACCGACCACACACACACACACACACACACACACACACACACACAGCTGACAGGCGAGACAGGGGACGGAACCGACCACACACACACACACACACACACAGCTGACAGGCGAGACAGGGGACAGAACCGACCACACACACACACCCAGCTGACAGACGAGACGGGGGACGGAACCGACCACACACACACACACACACCCAGCTGACAGACGAGACAGGGGACGGAACCGACCACACACACACACAGCTGACAGGCGAGACAGGGGACGGAACCGACCACACACACACACCCAGCTGACAGACGAGACAGGGGACGGAACCGACCACACACACACACCCAGCTGACAGACGAGACAGGGGACGGAACCGACCACACACACACACCCAGCTGACAGACGAGACAGGGGACGGAACCGACCACACACACACACCCAGCTGACAGACGAGACAGGGGACGGAACCGACCACACACACACACACACACACCCAGCTGACAGACGAGACAGGGGACTGAAGCGACCACACACACACACACACACACCCAGCTGACAGACGAGACAGGGGACTGAACCGACCACACACACACACACCCAGCTGACAGACGAGACAGGGGACGGAACCGACCACACACACACACACACACACCCAGCTGACAGACGAGACAGGGGACTGAAGCGACCACACACACACACACACACACACACACCCAGCTGACAGACGAGACAGGGGACTGAACCGACCACACACACACACACACACACACCCAGCTGACAGACGAGACAGGGGACGGAACCGACCACACACACACACACACACACACACACCCAGCTGACAGACGAGACAGGGGACGGAACCGACCACACACACACACACACACACACACACACACACACACACACACACACACCCAGCTGACAGACGAGACAGGGGACGGAACCGACCACACACACACACACACACACACACACACACACCCAGCTGACAGACGAGACAGGGGACGGAACCGACCACACACACACACACACACACACACACACCCAGCTGACAGACGAGACGGGACGGAACCGACCACACACACACACACACACACACACACACACACACACACACCCAGCTGACAGACGAGACAGGGGACGGAACCGACCACACACACACACCCAGCTGACAGACGAGACAGGGGACGGAACCGACCACACACACACACACACACACACACACACACACACACACACACCCAGCTGACAGACGAGACAGGGGACGGAACCGACCACACACACACACACACCCAGCTGACAGACGAGACAGGGGACGGAACCGACCACACACACACACACACACACACACACACACACACACACACACACACACACACACACACACACACACACACCCAGCTGACAGACGAGACAGGGGACGGAACCGACCACACACACACACACACCCAGCTGACAGACGAGACAGGGGACGGAACCGACCACACACACACACACACACACACACACACACACACACACACACACACCCAGCTGACAGACGAGACAGGGGACGGAACCGACCACACACACACACACACCCAGCTGACAGACGAGACAGGGGACGGAACCGACCACACACACACACACACCCAGCTGACAGACGAGACAGGGGACGGAACCGACCACACACACACACACACCCAGCTGACAGACGAGACAGGGGACGGAACCGACCACACACACACACCCAGCTGACAGACGAGACAGGGGACGGAACCGACCACACACACACACACACACACACACACACACACCCAGCTGACAGACGAGACGGGACGGAACCGACCACACACACACACACACACACACACACACACACCCAGCTGACAGACGAGACAGGAGACGGAACCGACCACACACACACACACACACACACACACACACACACACACCCAGCTGACAGACGAGACAGGGGACGGAACTGACCACACACACACACACACACACACCCAGCTGACAGACGAGACAGGGGACGGAACCGACCACACACACACACACCCAGCTGACAGACGAGACAGGGGACGGAACCGACCACACACACACATACACACGCACACACACACACACACCCAGCTGACAGACGAGACAGGGGATGGAACCGACCACACACACACACACACACAGCTGGGTGTGGAGTTGCTGCTGGTCTGTCTGCTTCAGACCAGCAGCAACTCCACACCCACCACCCTCCAGCACTAGCACGCTAACACTTCAGGAACACGAAGTGAGACGTGTGCTGAAGGCGGTGAACCCCAGGAAGGCGGCCGGGCCCGATGGTGTACCTGGAAAGGTACTCAAAGCGTGTGCTCACCAACTGGCTGGAGTTTTCACCTGCATCTTCAACCTGTCCCCGTCGTAGGCCATCATTCCACTCTGCCTCAAATCCTCCACCATCATTCCAGTCCCAAAGAAGTCAGCAGTGGAGAGCATAAATGACTACAGGCCTGTTGCACTTATGCCTGTGGTCATGAAGTGCAGGCCTGTCTGCCCTGATGTGCATGTGATGGGCCCTTAATGATTTTCCAGCCTGACGGATGTTTGAACTAAGGATCCTGTGGTCTGAAGCCCACCACTGAACCACTTGACCATCATCTCCCCAGATGTATAAGAAAAACCTTTCAGAGGAAATTGCAGCGACCTCTTAATGTCCTGCTTGTGCCAGTGATCGACTGCAGCTGGTAGATTCTGTGTGCCAGTGTATTAGTGGTTTGATTGACAGCACTCATTGGATTGTTCAACACAGTGTACAAAGGGAAAGTTCAAAGAACTGAGAGGAGATCTGTGAAAGACGATGAAAGACGATCATAGATTCCAACAAGTCAAGAATGTCTCTTGGAGCAATTTCTGTACACCTGAAGCTTGCAAGAGCATCAGCTCAACCAATTGTACGTAAGTACACATTATTGGATGGTTGGGCCACTTTTGCCTCAGCTGAGAGGATATTGGTTTGGATGGTTGGTAACAACCCAGGAGCCATAAAAGTTGAGTACCATGAGCTGGAAGCTGATGGAACATCAGTGTCACGGTCTGCAATCAAAAACAGTTTTACATCACAGTGTACTGAGAACAAAGAAACTCCTGGTCTCAATTGTGCGACTTCAAGCTCATATACAGTTTGCAGTTGACCACATGGACAATGAAAACCCTTTTGGAAGCAAGGTTTGTGGTCAGATGAGGCACAGAGGGAGTTGTTTGGCCACAATGACCAAAACTGTTGGATGTTTGCATATGTTTGTCTGAGTAAAGGTGAAGCATTTAATTCCAAGAACACTGTGTTAGCTGTTAGCATGGTGGTGGTGGCATCATGCTTTGGAGCTGTTGTGATACCAGTGGAAACTAGTGCCTTGCACAATATTGAAGGAATAATGTAGAGAAAGGACTATCTCAGAATTCTTCAGCTAAATTTCAAACCATCAGCAATGTGGCTGAAAGTTGGACTGTGTTCCAAGAGGACAATGATTCCAAACACACATCAGAGCTGGTTCTATAATAGATAGACTTTCCACTCCATTTTGGAGTGGAAAGTCAGCAACTGAGGAGGTGATAGTCTGGACACAGATCTGTAATCTTGAGACTAGAGCACAGTCAGTTTGATTCCCCCTCAGACAGGAAGCTCATTAAGGTCCCTTGGGTAAAATTCTTAATCCCCTCTGATGTCAGGAACCACAGTAGCATGCTGATATCAGTGTGTGAATGGGTGAATATGACTGAATCATATTCATGCACATTCATGTCCGTGGTGAGGGCACGTAAACATCTGACCACACCTGTTCTTCAACTAACCATTATTACCTTGGCAACTAACAAAAGAGAGCAGCTGGTAATTTGTGACAAGGGCAAAAATGTTGAAGAAATCATCTTGCCAACAGATCTGATTCAGAGCTCTTAATAATTTGAGTTGAAATTTTGGCAGTTTGGGAAGAAATATCCAATGTATGCCACACAAGTCTCAAACAGTCTTTCCTAGCGAAATTTTTCAGGGACAAATTTGGATGCACAAGGTTGGATTTTTTTCTAATTTACACATTCTAAATTATAAATATAGACTCAAATATATGCATACATTTAAGTCCACCTAAATCTTTTAATATGTGATGCTGAAGGTTATACAGTGTCTTTTGTCCCACATTCCTTAGGGCCCCTTCACACATAACACCTTTGATGCTTCGAATGGCACTCATGAAAAATCTGAGCCACACTCGAACGCCTTGTACGGCAGTCGCCACATCCAATCGGGCACAGCACATGCGCTCCACATTCATGTGCTGCTCGCACTGGAAACCCATTCGAACAGCGGACAAGATGAGGTCGCACAACATGCACAGCATGTCAAACGCAGGTCGGACAAATTGTGCCACGGCCAAGGGGCTTTTCGAAATCATCAGCCATGTTGAACCCTGGCCGAATACCGCGATCGAGGAAGCTTTCACACCAGCGGCCAAATGTGGGCAGATGCCAGATAAGTTGCCATTCAACCCACTCTCGGCCAGAGTCCAGGTGCCAGCCACCAACATCCAACACCACACGCGGGGCACTTAGAAAAGGTGGGACCATTTGCACAGCCAGCACAAAAGTGGAGAGCAGGCGACCACTTTAGAGTTGACTGAGCGAATGGCCCCATGAGTGTGCCATTACAGAGCAACACAAATGGGGTGTGAGTGTGCATGTGCTCCCCCCACAACAAATGGCATGTGAGTGTGCGGTGTGTCCTTCCACACAACACAGATGGCATGTGAGTGTCATGTCCCCTCCCACACACACACCACAAACCTGTAGTGGAGGTGCGACTGAGGTTGTGATCGGTGGCTGTCAGTGCAGCGCGCAGAGCTGGATGGCTGTTATGTCCATGATGGAACAGCTGACCGCTGTGAACCACCATGGCATATTCCAATTCCACAACACCACAACAGAGATGAAAATAAAAACCCAGCTCGGCTGCATGTCACAGTGCCAGCGCACCTTCCCACTGGACAGGTATTTCACATACCACACGATTGCAATGTCCACGGTCCATCTGTCATGTGACAGCCTGACTGACAGCCTCACAGAAAAATCAGCGTGGCCAGCTCAATTGCCCCACAAACTGGAGCCGTGAGCCCATTTATGTGAGCACATTGCTACAGTGGAAAGATGGGAGTGTCGCGTGTCAGTGATGTTATGTCTGTATTGATTGACATGATCACATGCACACATACCCACTACAGTTATACGTTTGTCAGGGGACTGTGGTTGACATGTAATCATGGACTGGATGTCATTTGAAATCAAGCAGGGAGGGGGTTGATCATGGCCCACGGCCAGTGAATTCATTCCTCGGCCGTTTGTGCCGCTCAAGCTGACTGCTGCATCATCACAACGCAATACTAGGGATCACATATTGTCACTTGTGGTCCAACCACCTATGTGCAGGGCACGGAGGTGTATGAGTGTGTGCAAATGATTGCGACATAGGTAAAAATAAAAACAAAAGATCATGCTCAGTGCATGGTAATGAGCATGCAGTCAAAGACCGCTACATCATATCTACGCACAGCTGGTGAACAAATATTGTGCCATGCAGACTATCACCTCCCAACATGCCACCGTGATTTGCGTGCATCGGCGGACTGTCCTCACATGGTAATAAATAAAACCACATGTCACCTTTGCAACGTGCTCACCTGCTGCTCATGTGAGCGGCTGGCGCGGCAAGTCTCAATTCCACCACATGAGTGATAGTCTACATGACGTGGTGTCGTTCAATGCAGCGTTGGACAGCTGGACACGCGGAGCCGGCTGATGTGTTCATAATATGAATGCATCAGGTCATTCATGTAAAAAAAAAAAAAAAAAAAGAAAAAATCATCCACGTCGGTTCATTACTTCCATGGCCATAGTTCACATTTTCATTGATTTATGTACATTTGTCCAACATGTGAATGCTTCCGCTGCTGTGTGAGCACGATGTGGTATCCGACTTATCACGTGCTCACACTGTGTTCATGCGCGCGTGCACAAAACCATCGCCGCAGGATCGTTCACGCCTGTCTGACCGTGTGTCCCTCCCAACATTTTTATAATTTCTTTCAACAACACATAAGGCACAATCCATTTTAGTCTTATATCTCCAGTCATGTAAATAAAAAGTATTTAATGGTTACACAGTGGATTAGTTTTGATGGAACTTTTGGTCTTGGTGGAGGTATGCAGTTCATCTTCTAAAACATATGAACTAGCAGTCATAGGATGTAATGCAGGGTACACCCTGAACACGACGCCAGTCTGTCACAGGTCTGCATATAGACAGACAAATACATTCACTTTTGCACCTACGGTCAATTTAACGATTCCAGTTCACCTAACCTGCATATCTTTTGGATGTGGGAAGAAGCCGAACATCATGCAAACACGGGGAGAACATGCAGACTCCACACTGACATTTCTTGTTACAATGATTTTGTCTTTTATTTTTTATCTTATCTGTTTAAGCTCATCTCCTAATTAAGGGTGAAGCTAGGCTTCCTTTACAGAAACAAGTCATGTCTCTCCTTAAGTGCTTGGAAGATCTTGATAACTGCTACCTTCCTGCCCTTATTGAATTATGGTGATGTCACAGGTGTCCCTCAACTAGTTGTCTACAGTCCTTGACCCCGCTGTATCATTGTGCCTTGAGATTCATCACTGGTTGTAGCCGCCTCACCACCACTGTGAGTTCTATGCCAAAGTGGGCATTAGTCTGTCAGCTAATGGAAATATTAAAAAATTTGGGGTAGAATCTTCACAAATGCATATTATTTATTCTGAGTACTCCATAAAATAACAAAATGCATGTTGCCAATTTTTCAGAGCTGAGCAGGGGGGCAAAGCTCTCGATTTACTGATCGATCTACGTTCCGACCCTCACCTATGGTCATGAGATTTGGCTCATGACCGAAAGAACAAGATCGCGAGTACAAGCGGCCAAGATGAGTTTCCTCCGCAGGGTGGCTGGGCACTCCCTTAGAGATAGGTTGAGGAGTGCTCTCACTCGAGAGGAGCTCGGAGTTGAGCCGCTGCTCCTCCATGTCGAAACGAGCTAGTTGAGGTGGCTTAGGCATCTTCTCTGGATGCCCCCTGGACACCTCGCTGGAGAGGTGTTCCGGGCACGTCCCATTGGGAAGAGGCCTTTGGGAAGACCCAGATCACGCTGGAGGGACTACGTCTCTCAGGTGGCTTGGGAACACCTCGGGGTTCCCCCGGAGGAGCTGGGGAAGGTGTGTGTGGGTCGGGAGGTCTGGGCGGCTTTGCTTGAGCTGCTGCCCCCGCGACCCGACCTAGGATAAGCGGAAGAAAATGGATGGATGGATGGGTTTAGGGTATTTGGAGAAAATCTGTATCATGTGGCTGTAATAGACATATAGTGAATTAAATTGGTGGAAATTGTTGTTCTGAAGTTATTCAGTATAATAACACATTTATCAAGTAGTACTTAAACACATCATGAATGTCATTTTAATAATGTTTCAGTTTCTAGTGTCCATTCTGACCTAGTTTTCATCTTCATGAAGTTCCCCATCATTCTCTGGCAGTAGGGAAAATATATTGGGACAAATGTCCCCTTCCACAGTGACAGAGTTCTGTGCAAGCAAGCTTGTACTTCTTACAGGACCTCTGTCTGGTACACTTCATTGAAGATTGGCTGTTTGCACCACAGGCACATAGTCTGGTGCTGGGGGCTCTCTGGACTGCACAGGCATTAGTTTACCATCTTCATCTTTCCATCCCTGAGTGAGTGGATCAGGGATGACTGGGTCCAGAACGATGTCCTGAGACCAGATGTTTGCCTGCAGGTGAGCTCGCCAAATATGTTTGGTCCATGCTCCAGGCATTGGTGGACATTTGTCCACTCCCGGTTAAGGTTTTAGTTGTTTTAACAGAAGCCACCACAGATCTTTGGCTTGTGAAACTTTCACGGTCTTTGGGCAGAAGAGTGCACGCAACCGCCAGTGACCTCTGCTGATGGTTCATTACCAAGACCCAGGTTGATGAGGGCAGAAGTCATCCTGGGTTCTGCAGCCATGAAGGTATTGAAGCATGTCACCTTGTCTTTCCCTCTGATGTGCCCTATGGTGTCACACCCTGTCAGCACTTGCCAGTTGATGAGGGCAGCTGTGTTTCTAGGTCCAAGAGCATCGTAGATGGGCTGCAACAGGATTATGTGGTGGCGGTCTCCAGTACCCATGATGAGTGCAGCATTTCTGCCAAGTTGTGGCAGAAGAACATGTGTGTCCTGTGAGTAGATGTGGACAGTGTCCCCAGAAACTGCAATTTCTACAGTATGAAGGATCATGAGCATGTCTGTCTCCTCTCGATTGCTAACTCTGGTAGCAATGTTAGTCATAGGGGTTGTGTGTTCTTGTGTGTTCCTTGACCTTGCCACATTTCCATTCTCGAGTGCTTTCTTTCAATGAGGCGGCTTTGATATATTTGTGAAAGACAACCCAAACTGCTGTATAACTTTGCGCTCTTGTGTCAATGAGCTTGAAGGTATGTACTGGAAAGATCCTTTCCACTCTTAAGGTTTCTCACAGCCATTAACTCTTGGAGTACAGCCATTCCATCTACTACCAAGGTAGCTATGGAGTGGTTCTCAGAACTTGAGGCCTCATCACTGGCAGTGTGGACAAGCCCTTCAAGAAGGTGTGTCACACTGCTCTTGTGATGAAAAAAATGTCACGTTCACTGCAATGTAGTAGTGTTACCCATTGTTATAGTCACATTGTGACATCATAGTTAGGTAGTAGGCCTCAGCCTACTGTGGTCTATCACAAGGTGGTGGTAGGATATGTATTCAGTACCAAATCATGCAGTTTTGCATATTCTGCTGCCATAAACGAGGTCTATTAGAAAAGTATCCAACCTTATTATTTTTTTCAAAAACCATATGGATTTGAATCACGTGTGATTACATCAGACATGCTTGAACCCTCGTGGGCATGCGAGAGTTTTTTCACGCCTATCGGTTACGTCATTCGCCTGTGGGCAGTCTTTGAGTGAGGAGTCGCCCACCCTCTCGTCGTTTTTTTTCATTGTTTAGGAATGGCTCAGAGACTACTGCTTTGTTTGATCAAAATGTTTTCAAAACTGTAAGGCACAACTGAGTGGACACCATTCGATAAATTCAGCTGGTTTTCGGTAAAAATTTTAACGGCTGATGAGAGATTTTGGTCTGGTAGTGTCGCCGTAAGGACGGTCCACGGCGCCTGACGGCGATCTGCGCTTCGAGGCGGCAGCGTCTCGCCGTTTCAAGTTGAAAACTTCCACATTTCAGGCTCTGTTGATCCAGGAAGTCGTCAGAGAACAGAGAACTTTCAGAAGAAGTCGGCGTGAGGAGTATATTCGGACATTTCATTGTTAACGGACATTTTGTAATGAAAGAACGTGCAGGCAGAGTCGCATGTCGGGCCGGACCCGCCCGCGGGGGGTCGCGACAGGAAAAACACCTCCGTTAGAAACCTTAACGGGCAAGTTGGAACATGCCCAAGCTGTTAAACAATTTATCAGTTACTCACTTGTTGAAAGCCATCAAAAGCCGCCTGAATTTTACAAATGGTTTTCAACACGGAGGTGTTTTTCCTGTCGCGGCGCACACAGATTTGCTGAGTCGTCACGGAAATGACTCGGCGAATTTGCGCGCACGTCTTTCATTAAAAAATGTCCTTAAACAGTGGAATGTCCGCATAAAGTCCTCATGCTGGCCTCTTCTGAATCTTCTCTGTTCTCTCACGACGTCCTGGGTGAATTAAGCCTTAAATTAGGATGTTTTCAGCTCGAAACAGGCCGACGACGGCGCCTGGAAGCGCTGCACGATGTCCCGCTCCGTGGGAAGTCCTTACACCGACAGAAACACCCCATAATCTCTCATCAGCCATTAAACTTTTCACTGAAAACCAGCTTAATTTCTCGAATAGTGTCCACTCACATATTCCTCACAGGTCCAGAAAAAATGTTGATAAAGCAACGCGCGCCGTCTCGAGCAACATGTGAAACAAAGGAATTCAGCCGAGAGGGCGGGACCACATCTCACTCAAGGCCTGCCCACAGGGAAATGACGTCACCGACGCGTGAAAAAACTCACGCATGCGCATGAGGGTTCAAGCATGATTGGTGTAATCGCACATCATTCAAATCCATATAGTATAAAAAAAAAATAAAAGGGTTGGTTTATTATCTAAGAGACCTCGTATAGCTTATCTATTTCTATTTAAATATTTACTTTGGCTTACTATTTTATTTATAGAGCTCCTTGTTGAAGTAATCTTCTACACAGAAACGACATGTGGAAAATTGAGTTTTAAAACACCACATTTCAATTTGGTGTCTGCAAACCATCTAAACCATGACCCTTTTTGCATTTAATATGGCCAAAACACAAGTTTAAGCACTGCTGCCAAAATTCTACCCAAAAGTTAGAATTTTGGGTAGAAAGAGATCTGAAAGCCGCTATGCTCTGTGCTCAAATGACAGTTATGTTTTCGTGTAGCTCGTGTCCGCACTGAAGCAGGAAGAATGCCTTCAGTTTCTCAGCTCCCTCTAACTGGAACGTTCTCCAATCCAAACTGAAACTGCCTAGTTGAGCGCATGAGCTCAGTTGAGCTCATGAATGGGATTCTTTTGTGCAATGCCTTTGTTTCTAAATCTTAATCTGTTGGAAACGTATTTATTCATTACCAATGTTCTCATGTTGATGTTAACATGTCCACTTTGATGCTGCTGCCTTTCTTGGCCAGGTCATCCTTGTAAAAGCGGTTTTGATCTAAATGAAATTCTGCCTGGTTACTTAAAGGTTATATCTTGTCATGATGACACGTAACACGGGTTTGAAAGTGACCAGCTGTGGGTTGACTTCACTTCAAACAAGGAACAGACTGAAACGGTCACCTTGATCTCTTTCAGTGGCTGCAGAAATCCACCGTCTACAGTATAACGGCTCGCCATGGCGGGAATACACATTCACAGTTTTCAGTCTGACACTGTCAGTCATCACCACATGGCACTCATCATCTAAAGTTAAAACAAAAACATGACTCTGATCTGCCTCAGTGGTGGTGTCTCTGCACATATGGCATTTTCAAAATATAAAGTGTTGTGTTGCTCTTGTTCCCTGTTCTGAGCGGCTCTCTGCACACTGCTGCACACAGCCTTTGTAACACTGCTGGCTCATGTCCGTTTCTCTTTGCAGAAACACTCCAAAGGACAGACCCTGATGGACCTGGTGTGTGAGCACCTCAACCTGCTGGAGAAGGACTACTTCGGTCTGACTTTTGCTGACACAGACACTCAGAAGGTCAGTGATTTTTTTTTTTCTTTACCTCTACCACCAAGTGGAACATTTCAAAGCATGAGGTCATTGCTTAGGAAACAATCTGTATCTGTCTCCCCCCCGGTTGGGTCAGCGCCTTCTCCCCCGGAACACAATCCATCACTCAACGACAAATAGCAATTTACATTTTCAGTCAGGGTCCGGAAAACTGGCAACCGGAAAAACAAAACAAACCAAAAACAAAACAAAACGTCTCTATAGCTGGGGAAAAGATGAAAAAAGAAGAAAAATGTCATCAAGTCTTTGCACATCACACAGGAAAATGAGTTTAATCACATGTTCAAGGTAAAGCTGTTCTGCTGCAGAATATCCTCACTGTTTAAGATAACCTTCAAATCCCAAGAACATCAGATTATCAATTACATCTGTCTGTCAAGATACAAAATGTAAATTAATGTTTTTGTCTTTTTTTTTTAGAAAGTTAAAAGTTTATATATTCCACACTCATTATAAACAAAGATGCTTCAGTCATTTTATGATTTTAATTTACAGCCTGCACCTCCAAATTAGATTCATCCGCAGCACCTCTTGATCTGCTCACAGAAGATCTTGTAGCTGAAATCAAATACCGGCTCATTTCTGAAACAAACACACATTTAAATAATGCAAAACGTTGTGCATCAAACATTGTGTGTATAGACAATATATGAAGATATATGCAGTCTGAGCAAATTATTACATTGACCACATAATATCATGTCTCACATAGGTGGTCTAGTGGTGTTCTAGTGGTTAAGGTGTTGGGCTTGAGTCCAGAAGATCATGGGTTCAAATTCCTGCCTGACTGGAAAATCACTAAGGGCCCTTGGGCAAGGTCTTTAATCCCCTATTGCTCCCGGTGTGTAGTGAGCGCCTTGTATGGCAGCACCCTGTCATCACGTGAATGTGAGGCATAATTGTAAAGCACTTTGAGCGTCTGATGCAGATGGAAAAACGCTATATAAATTCAGTCCATTTACCATTTACATTTCTTTTTCTGTGGTCCCAGGAACTGTTGTAGTGGACTTTGTCAAGAACCTGGTGTACTGACAGAAACAGGACTTATGATATCGAAGTTCCACAGCCACACAGTCTTTATATTTAATATGGAAAAGAATCCCAGTGTCTTCCTTCATCTTGGCAGCTTTTGGCAACAGACCTTTAATGAATGAAGACAATTACATGGTGTCTGTCTGTATTTGTGTGTATCTACAGTATGTATGCGCACGCACACACACACACACACACTGCAATATAGCATTATAGCTATATAGTTATATAGCTAATGCATAATGCATATAGCTAGTTATAGCTAATTTTCACCTCCTGTCCCTGGTTGGGCTTCAAAACAAATACAACATGCAACATTACAATCCTACAAAACACAATATACAGGTGCCTATATGATAACAAGTACAACCAAGCCGACAGAATTGCATTCAAAATCATCACAGCTCTAAATAAAATAGAATAAACTTACAGTCACACACAATCACAATATACTTACAGTGGGGGAAATAAGTATTTGATCCACTGTCAGTTTTGCAAGTCTGTAATTTTTATCATTACACTTCAATTGTGAAAGACAGAATCTAAAAAAAAAAAAATCCAGAAAATCACATTGTAGTGTTTAATAATTAATTTGCATTTTATTGCATGAAATAAGTATTTGATCACCGACCAACCACCAAGAATTCTGGCTCTCACAGACCTGTTAGATTTTTTTTAAGAAGTCCTCCTATTCTGCACTCTTTACCTGTATTAACTGCACCTGTTTGAATCTGTTACCTGTTTAATAAACACCTGTTCACACACTCAATCAATCACACTCCAACCTGTCCACCATGGCTAAGACTAAAGAGTTGTCTAAGGACACCAGGGACAAAACTGTAAACTTGCTCAAGGCTGGGATGGACTACAGGACAACAGGCAAGCAGCTTGGTGAGAAGACAACAACTGTTGGAGTAATTATTAGAAAATGAAAGAAATACAAGATGACTGTCAATCTTCCTCGGACCACAGAGAGCTGGGATCACAGCCGCAAAGATTACATTAGTAACACACGACGCCGTCATGGTTTAAAATCCTGCAGGGCAGCAACGTCCCCCTGCTCAAGCCAGCACATGTCCAGGCCCGTTTGAAGTTCACCAGTGACCATCTGGGTGATCCAGAGGAGGCATGGGAGAAGGTCATGTGGTCAGATGAGACAAAAATAGAGCTATTTGGTATCAACTCCACTTGCCGTATTTGGAGGATGATAGCAATCCCAAGAAAACCATCCCAACTGTGAAGCATGGGCATGGAAACATCATACTCTGGGGGTGCTCTTCTGCAAAGGGGAAAGGATGACTGCACTGTATTGAAGGGAGGATGGATGGAATCATGTATCACGAGATTTTGGCAAAGAGCCTCTTTCCCTAAGTAAGAGCATTGAAGACGGGCCAGCATGACAATGACCCCAAATACACAGCCAGAGCAACTAAGGAGGGGCTCCGTAAGAAGCATTTCAAGGTCCTGGAGTGGCCTGACCAGTCTCCAGACCTGAACTCAATAGAAAATCTTTGGAGGGAGCTGAAACCTCAAAAGATCTGTAGAAGATCTGTATGGAGGAGTGGATCAAAATCCCTGCTGCAGTGTGTGAAAACTTGATCAAGAACTACAGGAGCTGAGCTCTGTAATTGCAAACAAAGGTGTCTGTACCAAATTGTTGGTACCAATTTGGTACCAACAATACCAAATACACAACCAATACAATACCAAATAAATCAGGTATTGTACCAAATACCTGATTTATTTTTTTCTTTTCAGATTTTGTCTCTCAGTTGAAGTGTACCTACAATAAAAATGACAAACTATTGTTTGTAGGTGGGAAAACGTATAAAATTGACAGTGGATCAAATACTTGCTGTAATTTCTGGACTATAAGCCGCAACTTTTTCACACGCTTTGAGCACTGCGGCTTTTACAATGATGCGGCTAATTTATGGATTTTTACAGGCTTTTTTGTAAGTCAAAATACGTCAGTTGATGCTGTCAATTGATTTCGTGAAAGCTGCGCTCCTCATGCAGTGTAAATTCACACACATTGTAAATATATGGTCTTACCCATTTGTTTTGATAAAGAAAAGTTCCTCTCTGGCACTTTGCGCCCGAGTTGCGCTGTCAGATCAGTTAGCAGAGGGGATCCTTCTCCCCCCACCCTTCCACACTGGTTCTCTGTCTTGGCACATCAAATCGAAAAAGTCACAGCACCTCATTAATGTCTCATTTACCACGAACTCCATCTGATCCTGGCTGCACACAATGAAATCTCAAGAAAAAGTAAAAATTACTCAGTTCTCCGTGTGGAGCAGAGACACCGCGCGTGTGCACTGGATGATGTGCATCTCAATATTTACATGTAAAACTTCAGGGGAAAAAAGCATTTACGGTACGTATTTAATTAAAAGTTAAAAAAATCTTTCTGTCTAACATCTTTCTGTGTAAATATCTCATGTTACAACATGGAGACCCGCGGCTTATAGACAAGTGGGGCTTATTTTTGTGCAACTTCTTTTTTCTTCTTAAAATTGGTAGGTGTGGCTAATATTCAGGTGCACTCTGTAGTTCAGGAATTACGGTATTTTCCCCACTGTAAGTAAGTTATTGTGTAAGAAAGAGGGAGAGACAGATTTTTTTCACACACCTGCTGTTAACGTCTGTGCCAGTGAAAAATGATCCTTTGTGCATTTGTCTGACACAGTGATGTATTTATCTGCTTTCTTGCATATGATGTAGAAGGCAGACAGAACTGGACCAGAGGGAATCACGGGTCGACCCGTCCTGGACCGTAGTTCCTTTCTCAGAGTTTCACAAGTTCTGCCACCATCATTTGTTAGCACAGACTCATCTATCTGTGTTTCTTTAGCAAACCAACCAACCTACACACAAAGTCCAAACCCTGACAGTACCCCCCAAGGGCCGGCTCCCGACGGCCCAGAAGCAGCACCATGAGCAGCATGAAAGGCATGAATTAGACCGGGGTCCAGGATAAAACGTGAGGGAACCCAGGACCGCTCCTCAGGGCCATAACCCTCCCAATCCACCAAATACTGAACCCAGAGACTCCGCCTCCAGGAAGCAAGGAGGCACCGCACCGTAAAAACAGGCCCCCATCCACAAACCGGGTGGGCGCCAGTGGGCCGGCAGGCGGCACAACGGGCTAGACAGAACAGGCTTCAGTTGGCTGACATGAAATGTGGGGTGTATTTTCATGGACCTTGGGAGACGGAGATGGACAGAAACAGGGTTAATGATTTTGGTAACAGGGAATGGGCCCATGAACCTAGGAGCCATTTTCCGCGGAATATCTCGTAGCGAAAGGTGCCGCGTGGACAGCCAAACCCGCTGACCCGGGGCGTAGGAGGGTGCTGCTGACCGTCTATGGTCTGCAGTGGTTTTATAGGCCCTTGAGGACCACAACAGAGCTTTCCGGGCCTGCTCCCAGGTCCATTGGCACCGCAGAGGCAGATGTAGGCAAACTGTTGTGAGCTAGTTCTATCCATGGAAGCTGAATTGACCATGAGGCGGGATACTGAGAGGCCAGGATCTGCAACCCCTTTTCTAACTCCTGGTTTAGGCGCTCGGCTTGACCGTTCGCTTGCGGGTAATAACCGGATGTGAGGCTGGACGAGACCCTGAGAAGATGGCAGAATTCCCTCCAGAACTGTGAGATAAACTGAGGACCCCGGTCCGAAACAATGTCTTGAGGCAAGGGTTTCAGCAGTCTCCCAGGCCGAAGGAAGGCGAGGCAGCGGCACAAAATGCACCATTTTAGATAAATGGTCAACAACAGTCATAATTACTGAGTTGCCCTTACACCCGTCACAAAATCAATGGAGATGTGTGTCCATGGCTGAACTGGAACAGGCAGAGGCAGAAGTGTGGCCGCAGCTGGGCGTGTAGATGTTTTATGCATGGCACAAACAGTACAAGCATTAACATATTCCTTTACATCCAATAACATGTTAGGCCACCAAAATCTCTGCATTAACACAAACATAATCCATAGTATGCCTGGATCACAAGAAAAACGGCTATCATGACACCAGCGGATAACCTCCCCCCTCAGAGAGACCGACATGAACAACTGGCCTGTGGGGCATTCGGGCGGAACTGGAGTGTTCCCCTGCATCAACTGAATTTTAGCCTCAATATCCCACATGAGAGCCGAGATGAAGCACATCTCAGGAAGAATGGTTTCCGGAGTTGAGGTGGAAACGGAGGTGTCCCCAAGATGGGACAGTGCATCGGGTTTCCCATTTTTAGTTCCTGGGCGGTATGACAGCACAGAATTAAACCTGCTAAAGAATATGGCCCATCGGGCCTGACGGGTGTTGAGCCGTTTAGCCATACGAAGGTTAAGGCTAAGTTTTTGTGGTCTGTCTAGACTAAAAAAGGCAACTGTGCCTCTCCAGCCAGTGGCGCCACTCCTCCAAGGCCACTTTCACTCCCAGCAGTTTGCGTCTCCGATGCTGTATTTCTGCTCAGCCGCCATGAATTTTTTGGACAGGAAAGCAGAGGGATGAAGTTGAGAGAGAGCGAGAGAGAAGCACTCTCTCGTGCGCGCACGCTATCCCTCCCTCACTCTCTCTCTCTCTCTCTCTCTCTCTGTGTGTGTGTGTGTCTCTCTCTCTCTGTGTGTGTGTCTAATCAAAGCTGTGACTCGCTGCATGTTGGTGCGCTCATCAAACGCCCTGATCGATCAGTCTGATCAAATCTGAAAAGTGCTGTGACTCTTTAAAATAAACGCGCACTCGCTGCATGTCAGTGCGATCATCAAACGCCCTGATCGATCAGTCTGATCAAAGCTGAAAGGAGCTGTGTGTTGGGAAAGTGTAGTGACACGGACCCACAACAGGGGGCGCAAATGAACGGTCAATAGATGAGCCAAAATATAACAATTTAATGTTGTGAATGTGCACAACGAACATACAGACAATCTCAGAATATCACAACAGTCAATACACAGAGGTGACGTGTGGGCAGGCTCGAGGATAGAAGACGTCTGTCCTGAGGAGAGCCGGAACCACACGATTTCCACCGCCCCAGAACCTGGTGAATACTGGAGCCGCCAAGTCCCGAATTCCCAGGTGATCACCGTCCCCGACTGTCGGATCTGGTACTGCTGGCGAAGAACAAAGACAGTCAAGTGTGGGTGTGTGTACACCCAGTAACAATAACGGTGGGAATGCCACCTCCACCTCACACTCAGCGCGTTGCAGCGGTCTCAGCTGAAAAGGAGCGCCGTCTTGCACAGCCTCCTCAAAAACGACCGGTTCTCCTGCAAACACTCACAATAAACAGATTTACAAAAGGCTGAGGATATTACCTCCAATGAAGTATGATATCTCGGCAACAAGGTGGAGATGACGTCTGGTCTTTATGGAGTGAGATGATGTTGAGTAGATGGGTGACAGCTGTCAAGAGGTAATGAGCGACAGCTGTCACCCCCGGCTGTGTCCATGGCGGCAGCGCCCTCTCGTGCCTGAAGCCCGCACTTCAGGCAGAGCGCCCACTGGTGGTGGGCCAGCAGTACCTCCTCTTCTGGCGGCCCACACACAACACTGTGACTCTTTAAAACAAATGCGCACTCGCTGCATGTCGGTGCAGTCATCAAACACCCTGATCGATCAGTCTGATCAAAGCTGAAAAGAGCTGTGACTCTAAAATAAACGTGCACTCGCTGCATAAAAAAAAAAAAAAATAATAATAATAATGTTAAATGACTCTGTTTTTGAACCGCACCACACATTGCAGTAGAGAACAGAGCGCACTTCCACAGAGGCAGAAAATAGCACTGAACTGGTGCAGCATGGCACACGCAACTGTGTGCACATTAAAACGTGAACACACGCAGCTGCAAGTATGAACGAACACTGTTAAAGGCTGAGTATGCACGTATTTCAGGCGTATTTAAATAAAACACAACGCTGCACTGAGCTGCTCTACAAATACGCCACTGTGACAGGGGCTTAAGAGGAGAGGAGCAAGAGAGAGCAGGACAGAAACAAAACACAAGCAGAAAAGCAGTGCAAGAGACAGACGGATACAAAAGCAAACCAACCAACCCACACACAAAGTCCAAACCCTGACACTCACCACTCAGTCATCGTTCTACACAGTTTCTGAATGTCTCCCATCGTTTTGCAGAAAAATCCTGCATTTATTCCTTTTTTTTTTTTTTTGCATATAGCATATTTTTGAACACCTTTTCACTGTTTTTGTCGTGTTTTCCTCCTCTGAGCTGCTAGAAGAATGCATCTTCATCACTGCCATTTTGGATGTTTTGCGCTCTGTTATTGGACCAGCAGGTTTCATGTGACTCAAACTGCGGAACACATGACAACAATATTATTACGCAAGTAAAGTAAGTAGTACTTACTTCAAACATTTAATTTGATTAAAAACCACAGGATTAAAAACTGAGAACAACCTGTTTATTTGATCCCATACCAACAAAACTGTTTAAGGACCTGTGGTCCACTCTTGGGCCAACGGTGCTGGAAATTATCAATCTGTCATTAACCTCTGGATCTGTTCCGAAATGTTTTAAATCTGCAGTTATTAAACCATTACTTAAGAAATCTAATCTTGACCCTAGTGTATTGAAAAATTACAGGCCGATATCAAATCTATCATTTTGTTCCAAAATTTTAGAAAAGGTGGTTTCACGGCAGCTTGTAGACCACCTCACTGACAATGATCTTTTTGAGCCGCTGCAGTCTGCTTTTAGGAAATATCACTCCACAGAAACAGCACTTACTAAAGTAGTGAATGATCTTCTGCGAGCAATGGACTCAGACACCACTACGGTTTTGGTGTTATTAGATCTCAGTGCTGCGTTTGATACTTTGGATCATCATATTTTGCTCGATATGTTGGAGAATTTTTTTGGGATTACTGGAAGTGCCCTTGCGTGGTTGACGTCATATCTGTCCAGTCGTTCTCAGTGTGTCTTGTATAATGGCACTACCTCTGACCTTGGTGATATGAGATTTGACGTGCCATATGGTTCAAAGCTATGGCGCCTCATTGTATATTGATGAATAGATGAGAATTACAAACTATAAAACAATATAAATTGTCTGTGTAGATTATGAGCCATTGTTTTTGTTTACATGATGCACATAAGTTTCAATTCTTTGCATTTTCATTATTTTTCAGTAGCAACTGCCTAAAAGCAAAGATCTAGTGTGAAGAAAATTTGGCATTTTGTGTTTATGTGCATTGTAAGATCTTGTTCAATCTGGGGTCTCATCCATTTCCTGGGGTCCTTGGTGAAGGTTCCTGTAGTAGGGTCCTGGGAGCTTGTCCTATCCTTGGGGTCCTGAACACTTGTATCAAATGAAGTCAAGTGATAATTTCAAATAGGTGAAACATAGATCAGTCTTGTCAAACATAATACTGCAAAATTTGTGGACTTCATATTTCATACAAAAGAGGTATATGACAATAATTGTCCCCACCCCAGCAATACTCTGGCTTTTTGTGTTACCATTGAGGGTTTTTTTCTTTAATGTTACTACATTGTAATCTGTAATTATTTTCCAACATGGTTTGCTTCATTTCACTTTACTTGAGATATTGTTAGATTACCTGCTAATAATATTACATGGTATAAATGTGCCCCCTTCCCCCACCTCATCCCTGCACATGCAAGAAAAGACCTTGTAATACTTCACAACAGTTTGGATAATGTTCTCAATCAATTTTAATCATCATTCTGATGATCTATGGAAAACATTCACCACAATACACACATGTACCAAAGACAAACACGCGTTTTCATCAAATACATGTCATACATTCATGAGTTCCCAATTGCAATCCCACCCCCGCCACATTCCTCTTGTGTTAGGAAGGACATCCGACATCAAACTTGTGCCAAATCAACATGCAGATCCACCTTGGATCTGCTGTGGCGACCCCGAGTGTAAAACGAGGGAGCAGCCAAAGGGACTTAGGATGGTGATACTGAGCTAACTGTTACAGAATTCTTTACTTTTTTCAGTATAGCGTTGTGTGTGTGTTGGGTGTATTTTGAGCATGTGTTTTATTTCTCTTGAACAGGACTGTCTCCTGAAGACATTAACTCTGAGCCTGTGTCGATGACGATGTGATGAAGAGTTGTGACTGCGGCTGCTTTCAGGATGAGACTTTGGCATCTGTTGAATTCAATAGATGGAAAATTGAGGCTCATGTGTTGAAAATCTGACAATATAAACCTTTTTCTTTTTTAATTTGTCACTATGATGTGTTTGACCCCACCCCCAACCTCCCAACATTGATAAATTAGTTTCCACTTCCACTCCCGCTGCATATTTCAGCGGACTTTAATCAGATGAAACATTGCCAGAAAAACCTGTTTTGGATCTTTCCTCTGACTCTGATCTAATTATTTCTGTCTCTGAGCAATGTGCACATGCATTAAAATCCATTCTGCAGGAAAATCACTTTGACAGTCGCTGTGTATGTTTTCCCTCTGATGTTTGTGGATGTTTGCGGCTGCACAGACCAGCATTACTGACATATGATCATGTGACCCTGACTGGCCTGTCAGACTGCAGCTGTCAGATCTTGTGTCGATGTGGTATTTGGATTTTGACTGACACAAGTCTTCCTGAGGCCAGATATTTGATTGCACAACAGTCTGCAGATCTTCCTACTGCTTTTTGAAGATGCAGAGGATGACAAGACCCAGTCCACATGAACATCTGGAGCACGTCCTGTGTCAGCAGCATCGGCTCTGGACTGTTTTGTCAGGTGGCATGTTGTGACCGGCTGTGTGAAGTGTCTGATGACGGCGCTCTGTGTCTCGGTGAGATCTCAGGCTGCACAGTAACACCTTAGAAAGATCCTCTTGTTGGGTGGAGGGAGGGCTGCTGTTCTCATCACGACAGTAGATTTTTATCAAAGAACGCTTTATCAAAGTGCAGTGCGAGTCTGTACCGTCTGAGGTCATTGCTGATTGGGGATAACAAACCTGAGATTTGAAATGTTATTTCAGATGCCCTTTCTGCGTCTGAGCATGGGAATAGGGATTAACAATATCTCGTCTCCACATTGAGCAAGCATTCATTCAGCATGATTGCTTTATGCTCGCAAAGAGCAAAGCTTCGAACAGTCGGTGATTAAAAGTTCTTCCTGTGTTTTTGCAGACGAAAGCAAAGCAGCAGAGGGACAAACTAATTGAATGCTCCTTGGCCTCAGATGATATAAGACAGATTTCAAAAGGACGATAAATGCCTGCGGCTCATTAAAGCTTTCAGCAGCCCAATTAGACACCAGGGGCCTCATTTACTAAAGCATTGCATAGGGCGTCTTCCATGCTCACTTCCAGATTTAGAGAAGTGAATGTAAGAATGTATGCCCCAAGGCCTGAGTTTGATTTCAGGTGTATGTACGTTTCTGATGTGTTTTTGTCATTTGGTGACACTTAGAGGTGATGCATTGAAATTGCAAATGATGGCCCCCTTCACACATAGTGCGAATACGTACAACTCAGGGCAGCTCACGGCGAAACAGCTCATATGAGCACATCATGAAACATTGCGCGGACGGGCAGGCGTGCACAATCCCGGTGAAACAGCTTGTGCACATTGTCTTTTGAGCAAGAACAGAATGCAAGCAGCTGCACGCACTCTGTTCCATGAGACGAGATGCAGCACATCGTGCCGCTGATGTGGAGGAAAATAAAATAAAAACCAGCTCTATAATTAGTGAATATCACTGGGTTGATATGAGTAATACATAAAAGGGGACACAATACAGAAGCCTGTGGTTAAATAACCCTGGTTAAATAAAAATAAAAAAATGCAGCGGGATCCAAACCCACACATTATGATTACCAGACGAAAATTTACCACTGTGCTACAATCATTGTCTTGTAACAGGAGCGTGAAATGGCTACAATCAACAAGCAGATAAATATATTTTCTAAAAAAAGAAAAAAAATGCTGTGAGAACTGACCAAATGGCGTTTGGTATGGTGTATTTCTGCTGATACATGACTGAAAGTGGCATATTTGTGGCACTGTTAGCTTGTCCTGGTCTTGTGGCGCGTCACTCACAGCCCTCACAGCCAAACACGTGTGTCCTGTCAGACAGGACATTCAGATCGCCTGCTGCATGTCCAAAGGGAGTGATGATCCGTTTCTCCTCCCATTGCAAAAGCGATATATGTTTTTATGTATTTCTACACAAACACACACACGGATGTCCGTCAGAACACAGAACATGTTCTGCAGCTGTGATGTCCAGAACCGGAGATGTCTCAACAGCTGCCACCCACACCCCCTGCCCTGTCAGCGCACAGACCAAGATGTTACTCTGTGATCAGATGAGAGATGCCTCATCTGTGTGTGTGTGTGTGTGTGTGTGTGTGTGTGTGTGTGTGTGTGTGTGTGTGTGTGTGTGTGTGTGTGTGTGTGTGTGTGTGTGTGTGTGTGTTTGGGGGGGTGAACCACACGCACAGATTTGTTGGGGGTGGAGTAGGAGGGAGCGCGCAAAACACACATTGTGGGGGGAGCCGACGCTCTGGCACGCCACATATGCACTTGGCGACTTCACAGTCTTGGGGTACAAATTGAAAAAAAATTGAAGGAACTTGACCCTGTACAAACTGAAACTGATCTTTGTCACCATTTTTGGTGTTTTTACCACATAACTCCAGAACATTCAGTCATAGATAGTTCAAACTATACGTTTTTGAATCATTATGATCAGACAAATAATGTGCTGTTGTTTTCAACATGATTGGAGCATTTTTTAATTATGGCCCCTGTGTAATTTTTTTTATTGACCCCTGTAGCTCATTAGAGGTTAGCTCCAGGATGGCTCCTTATCTGAAAATAAACATTAGTTAATTTAGAATATATGTGCCAAATTCTATGCTTTTATCACAAAATGAACAATTCGCCCGACTATTAAGTGAGAATATCAAAGCTGTATTGCCCTGAAAAGGTTTCCAGCATTGTGTGAGCGTGCGGGATGTTGCACAATATTATGCACACGGAACCACAGCCAGGAACCAAATCTGTCAAAGATTGACTGATGTCAGTGGATCATTGATATTTTTAAGGCGTTTGTTGATCTCTGTAATGCCTCAGACAATTTCGTCTTACAAATCTAACACAGTGCGTATAAGAACCTGACCTGTCGGGTGGACCTCAGCAGCGGGAAGGGCAACAGGAAGGACCAGCGACACCGGAGGGACCACAGGCTGCACATAGGGATCTGACTCAGCATGGATTGACTGGAGTGCCGTGGAGCGGGTGCCACGCTGTCTGTATATATATGATTATTAAAATCACATTACTGAAAACAAGCCAATGGGTACTCAGTACAGGAAAGTTTTGCAAATACATAGAAAGTTGTTTACGTACCTTCATTGCAATCCTCAGTTGTATTGGAATCCTCCACACCAGGCAGGACCACCCTGAAGAGGACAATGTTCCCCAGACTTGATGGGACCATGCCAAAGAGGACAGTGCCTCCTACACCTGGCTCAGAACGCAGCCGGGCAAATCTTTACTTTTGTTTTTGAGTGAGTTGCCATGTCTGCACTTTATAAACCAGCCTGATTGGAGGCATGCCAGAGTAATCCGTTTCATCCTGTTTTTGCACTTTTTCTGGAACGTAGGGGATTGTAATAGAACGGTGTTCTGTGGGGGGTGTCACTCAGTTTCAGCTGCTTTGGTGTTGATGAAATTAACAACTAGAGGGCCAACAATGAGACACCACCAACCACAGAAATTGTTTTACAGATGGAGGCCATTGATATTTTTTCCTCCAAATCTTTTCTGACAGGTTTTTCACACATTTTGCATTTTGCTAGGGTCAGTGTAACGACTGGTAGCATGGTGCGGAATCTGGGCTTTAGAGGTTGCACAGGTAATCCAACTCCTCCACGATGGCATGTCAATACATGGCATTGCCAGCAGGCTTGCTGTGTCTCCCAGTACAAACTCAAGAGCATGGAGGAGATTCCAGGGGGCAGGCAAGTACTCTAGGACAGTTGGACAGGGCTGTAGAAGGTCCTTAACCCATCAGTAGGACCAGTATCTACTCCTTTGTGCAAGGATGAACAGGATGAGCACTACCAGAGCGATAAAAAAGTGACCTCAAGCAGGCCACTGGTGTGAGTGTCTCTTACCAGATAATCAGAAACACACTTCACGAGGGTGGCCTGAAGGCCTGATATCCTGTAATAGAGCTTGATTGGCATTTCCCATAGAACACTAGAATTGGCAGTTCTGCCACTGGCACACTGTGCTTTTCAGATGAGAGCATGTTCAAACAGACCACATGACAGATGTGAAAGGGTCTGGAGATGCCATGGAGAACGTTATGCTGCCTGCAACTGCATTCAGCATGATCGGGTTGGTGGTAGGCCAGTGATGGCCTGGGAAGGCATATCCCTGGAAAGACAGACTTCAACAGGCTAGGCAACAGCACTCTGACTGCTATTAGGTATCGGAATGAAATCTTTGGACCCATTGTCAGACCCTACACTGTTGCAGTGGGTCCTGGTTTCCTCCTGCCTGACCTCTTGCAGGCAGTTCCTGGAGGATGAAGGAACTGATGCCATTGACTGACCTAAATCCAATAGAACACCTCTGGCACATTATGTTTCAGTCCATCTGATGCTGCCAGGTTGCACCTCAGACTGTCCAAGAGCTAAGTGATGCCCTGGTCCAGATCTGGGAGGAGATCCCCCAGGACATCATCCATCATCTCATTAGGAGCATGCCCCGACATTGTTATGCAAGCATACAAGCACGTGGAGGCCGTACAAACTGTTGAGTACCATTTGGAGTTGCTGCAATGAAATTTTGGCAAAATAGACAAGCCTGTTGGATAATTTTTTCGCTTTGATTTTTGGGGTGTCTTTGAATTCAAACCTTTGTACGTTGAGAATTGTCATTTCCATGAAACAATGTGGCATCTTTTCTTTCCTAACACATTACCCACTCCATATCAGGAAAGATATCCAGCATGATTATTTTTCCCAATTGATATATATATACACTCAACAAAAATATAAACGCAACACTTTTGGTTTTGCTCCCATTTTGTATGAGATGAACTCAAAGATCTAAAACTTTTTCCACATACACAATATCACCATTTCCCTCAAATATTGTTCACAAACCAGTCTAAATCTGTGATAGTGAGCACTTCTCCTTTGCTGAGATAATCCATCCCACCTCACAGGTGTGCCATACCAAGATGCTGATTAAACACCATGATTAGTGCACAGGTGTGCCTTAGACTGCCCACAATAAAAGGCCACTCTGAAAGGTGCAGTTTTGTTTTATTGGGGGGGGATACCAGTCAGTATCTGGTGTGACCACCATTTGCCTCATGCAGTGCAACACATCTCCTTCGCATAGAGTTGATCAGGTTGTCAATTGTGGCCTGTGGAATGTTGGTCCACTCCTCTTCAATGGCTGTGCGAAGTTGCTGGATATTGGCAGGAACTGGTACATGCTGTCGTATACGCCGGTCCAGAGCATCCCAAACATGCTCAATGGGTGACATGTCCGGTGAGTATGCCGGCCATGCAAGAACTGGGACATTTTCAGGTTCCAAGAATTGTGTACAGATCCTTGCAACATGGGGCCGTGCATTATCCTGCTGCAACATGAGGTGATGTTCTTGGATGTATGGCACAACAATGGGCCTCAGGATCTCGTCACGGTATCTCTGTGCATTCAAAATGCCATCAATAAAATGCACCTGTGTTCTTCGTCCATAACAGACGCCTGCCCATTACCATAACCCCACCGCCCCCATGGGCCACGCGATCCACAACATTGACATCAGAAAACCGCTCACGTGGTCTGCGGTTGTGAGGCTGGTTGGATGTACTGCCAAATTCTCTGAAACGCCTTTGGAGACGGCTTATGGTAGAGAAATGAACATTCAATACACGAGCAACAGCTCTGGTTGACATTCCTGCCGTCAGCATGCCAATTGCACACTCCCTCAAATCTTGTGACATCTGTGGCATTGTGCTGTGTGATAAAACTGCACCTTTCAGAGTGGCCTTTTATTGTGGGCAGTCTAAGGCACACCTGTGCACTAATCATGGTGTCTAATCACCATCTTGATATGGCACACCTGTGAGGTGGGATGGATTATCTCAGAAAAGGAGAAGTGCTCACTATCATAGATTTAGACTGGTTTGTGAACAATAATAAAAGTTTTAAATCTTTGAGTTCATCTCATACAAAATGGGAGCAAAACCAAAAGTGTTGCGTTTATATTTTTGTTGAGTATATATATATATATATATATATATATATATATATGTGTGTGTGTGTGTGTGTGTATATGTAGTACGAGTTCCTGTCCCAACTATAATCCTTATCCTTTTTTATTTTAATTGTAATCAGTGTTAATTAGGGAAACTGAGTTTCCAGCAGCTTTGAACAGTGGCACACAGGGCAAGAAGCACACAGAGTATCGAAAGTGAAAGCAAACATTTTAAAATATAAATACACAAATATAAACACCAAAAATATTGCTGGCTACTGGTCTACTGGCTACTAGTGTTCCTCTCATTCCTGTCCCCTGTTTTCCTGTCGTCCAACCCCCCCGCCCCGAGTGAGGAGTTGTACAGTCTGATGGTCTGAGGGACAAAGGAGTTTTTCAGTCTGTTGGTCCTGTACTTGGGAAGGAGCAGTCTGTGGCTGAAGAGGTTCCTCTGGTTGCTGATGACGGTGTGCAGAGAGTGACTGGCCTCATCCATAATGTCCAGCAGTTTGTCCAGTGTTCCCTTCTCTGCCACCATCACTAGGAAGTTTAGCTTCATGCCAACAACAGAGCCAGCCCACCTGATCAGTTTGTCCAGCTTGGAAGTGTCCTTCTTGGATGTGCTGCCCCCCAGCACACCACGGTGTAAAAGAGGACGGTGGCTACGACTGACTGGTAGAACATCCACAAGAGTTTCCTGCAGATGTTAAACAACCACAGCCTCCTCAGGAAGTCCAGCCTGCTCTGCCCCTTCCTGTACAGGTGGTTGGTGTGGGTTGTCCAGTCCAGTTTGCTGTCCAGCCACATCCCAAAGTACTTGTAGGCATCCACAGCCTCCACAGCTCCCTGGATCAGAACTGGTTACACTAATTTTGCATGAATTTGCACTAAAACTGAAAATTATATGCCTTACAAAAACAAAAATAGGGTACTGGTATGAGCTGAAAGCAGTGGCTCCAAGGAATGGTCCAAAAATGGTTTTGACTTAAGGTTTCAGTTCATGTTGTGGAAAAATGTTGGTGAGTGGTGTATGCTAAAATATATACGTCATTTGTTCAGGCGGCTCCAGTGCTTCATAGTGTTGGTGTGTTATCTTTAAACCGTATGTTCCATTAGAACTTGGTCCAAGTGCTGCACCAGTGAGGAGAAGCTGTGAACGAGAAATGAAAGTGTGCCCCTGGTGGTGATGTGGCTCACTGCACCATCAAATGTGATGACATCATGTTGTTAACTGGCTGACAGTAATTCTGGTCCATGAGGAACAAACAAATGCTTGAATTAATTGTGCTCTTTGCACATTGAAAAGCTCAGCAGGAAAGGTTGACTCTCTTTATTTAACCACATGGGGAGGCTTTCATGAGGAATACTGGTAGCAATTAGAGCACAATGTGTCACCAGCGTGTCGGGGTGTGCATTAACCGTGTTTCCAGCGAGCCCTGTGATTTCTGCCTTCTTTCTTTCAGAATTGGTTGGACCCCTCCAAGGAGATCAAGAAACAAATGCGCAGTGAGTTTCCATAGAAAATAATCTGGTGTAATAATTGTTTGGAAATTCACTTTCTGAAGTCAACCACTGGCATGAATATAATTTATGTGATTATTTGTAATAAAGGCACCAAGCATTCTCCTCTTTTTGAAACCTGCCTGATATATTTTCCTCAGACGCTCTGTGGCACTTTGCCTTTGCTGTCAAGTTCTACCCTCCGGACCCGTCCCAGCTCACTGAGGATATCACCAGGTAAACTGCACACATGGAGTCACTGGGCTCGATGCTGGAGCCGCTAAAAAGCAGCATAAAGCCCAGCACAAATGTATTTGCTGGTTTCCACCTTATTCAGATTTTTACACTCTGCATTCATGTTCCAGTTTAAACTGCAATACCACATGTGCTTCTGTGGGTGTGCTGCTCTAAAAATGAGATGCTGAGTGCCGGTCCCAAGGCTGGATAAATGAGGAGGGTTGTGTCAGGAAAGACATCCGGTGTAAAACAAGCCAAAATTAAAGATGCAGAGTACAAATTGAATGTCCATACTGGATCGGTCGAGGCCCAGGTTAACAACATCTGCCACTAGTGTCGTTCCAACAGGGTTCCGGCAGAATTTGGGCTGCTGTTGGGCAAAGAACAATAAGATGAGGAAAAAATGTCCACAGACAGCTGGAGACGAGGAAAACTAGAAGGGTGGAAGTGAGAGTTGGGACTTTGATTGTTGGCAATATGACGGGTAAAGGGAGAGAGGCTGGCTGATATGATGGAAAGAAAAAAGGTAAACATACTGTCTGTTCAAAAGACCAAGTGGAAGGGAAGTAAGAGCAGGAGCCTCGGCAGTGGGTTTAAGTTGTTGTATCATGGTGAGGACAGGAAGAGAAATGGTGTTGGGTCATTTTAAAAGAAAAGTATGTTAAGAGTGTGTTGGAGGTTAAGCGAGTGAGGGGTTGATGAGTGGGAAATTGAAGGGGGTGATGATGAATATCATCAGTGCATATGCCCCACAGGTACGTTGCGAGACAAGATCAACTTTATTTGTCCCGAAGGAAATTATTTTACCAGTGTACAGCATCACCACGGTGCACCACAGAATGCCCCAGGAGGTCTTTCCTACCTGTGGCAATCAGACTATATAATCCCCCCCCCCCCTTTCTGCAGGATGAATACATAACAAACAGAGCTATTCAGTTATTCAGAGTAAATTTGTTGTAGTAATTAAAAAAAATGTTCACTGTTTCTCTGATAGGCCATCAGTGTGGCATACAGGGGGTGGGATGTATTGTCTGGGATGCTGAGCAGCTTCCTCAGCATCTTCCTGTCTGATACCTCCACCAAGGGCTCCAGCTCAACCCCCAGGACAGATCCAGTTCTCCAATGAGTTTGTTGCATCTGTTTGTGTCAGCTGCCTTCAGTCTGATGCCCCAGCACATGACAGCATAAAAGATGATGCTGGAGACCACCAAGTGATAAAACATCTGCATCATATTTCTGCAGATATTGAAAGATCTGAGCCTCCTGAGGAAGTACAGTCGACTCTGACCCTTCTTATACACATCATCTGTTTTTACAGTCCAGTCCAGTGTGTTGTCTATGTTGACACCCAGGTACTTGTAGTAGTCCACAATTTCCGCCTCAATTCCATTAATAGTAACGGTACGGACTGGTCTTCCGTCTTCTTAAGTCCACCAGCAGCTCCTTTCCTTAGATGCGTTGAGCTGCAGGCGGTTGAGTCCACACCTCTCCACAAACCTGTCCACCATACCCCTATACTCAGCCTCCTGGTCACTGCCGATGCACCCCACAATGGCAGAATTGTCCAGAAACTTCTGCAGGTGGCAGAACTGTGACCAGAACCTGAAGTCGAAGGTGTAGAGTGTGAACAGGAAGGAGACAGGACTGTCCCCTGTGGTGCCGCCATGGTGCTCTTGATGGTGTCACATGTAATGTCCTGAAGCCTCACATACTGTGGGTGGTCTATGAGGTAGTTGGTGATCCAGGCCACCAGTGGAGCCTCCATCTTCATGTCACGTAGATTATCGCTGACCAAGTGTTGAACGCCCTGGAGAAGACAAAGAACTTGACTCTCACAGTGCTACCTCCCTTCTCCAGGGTCTGTGCAGCATGAAGATGATGGCATCCTCCACTCCCCTGCTGGGCTGGTATGCAAACTGCAGGGGGTCCTGTGATAACTTGATGTCTGTGCAGAGGTCCCTCAGGACGAGCCTCTCAAGTCACTTCATAATATATGATGTTAGGGCCACAGGTCTGTAGCCATTCAGTGTGTTGGGGAGATAGAGAGAGAGAGATAGAGACTTTATTTGCCATTTGTACTCTCATGCAAGGTTTGAGTACATTGGAATTCTTATGCAGAACTCACAAGTAAACAAATATAAAGGTACAAAAGTATAAAAGTATAACAGTATAAAAGGATACCAGGTGCACCTGAAAAAAGAATACAAAAGTATAAAAGTATAACAGTATAAAAGGATACCAGGTGCACCTGAAAAAAGAATACAAAAGTATAAAAGTATAACAGTATAAAAGGATACCAGGTGCACCTGAAAAAAGAAGTATATTACAAAGTGTTAGGTTAATGGGGATAGAGAACAGCAGTTATTGTACACTTGTATTCCACCTTGTATTGGAGACAAGGAGAGGTGTTGGTCTAGTGGTTAAAGACCAGAGGATCCTCTGTTCAAATCCCAGCCTGACTGGAAAATCACTAAGGGCCCTTGGGCAAGGTCCTTAATCCCCTAGTTGTTCCCGGTGTGTAGTGAGTACCTTGTATGGCAGCAGCCTGACATCGGGGTGAATGTGAGGCATTATTTGTAAACCGCTTTGAGCATCTGATGCAGATGGAAAAGCGCTATATAAATGTAGTCCATTTACCATTTCTATTCCAACAGCGTGGATATTGCACAGATGATCAAACAGATATTGCAACAATGACTGTTATTTCAAAAGGAATAAAATAAAATGTTGCACATTGAGTAATAAATATTGCCCAGTGGGTTTTGGTTGTGAAAGATATCAAGGAGAAAGAAGATTTCTGGAGTGAGTTTGATGAGATGGTGGAGAGTGCACACCTAAGCATGAAAAAGTGGTGATAGTGGACTTCAATGGGATGTTGGTGAAGGGAACACAAGTGATTGGTAGATATGGTATCAAGCACAGGAATCTTGATGGGCAGATGGTAGGTTTTTCTGTAAATGTTTTGCACAAATGATGGAAATGGCTGTAGTGAACACCTACTTTAAGAAAAAGGAGGAGCACAGGGTGACATGTAACAGTGGAGGAAGTTGCACCCAGGTGGACTACATTCTGTGTAGGAGATGCAAGCTAAAAGAAATTGGAGACTTATGGTGGTGGCAGGAGAGAGTGTAGTCAGACAGTATAGGATGGTGGTTTGTTGGATGACTTTAGAGGTGAAGAAGAAGAAGAGAGTAAGAACTCAACAAAGGATCAGATGGTGGAAGCTGAAGGAGGAAGACTGTTGTGTGAACTTCAGTGAGCAGGTGAGAGAGGCACTGGATGGAGTGGAAGCAATTTTGGACAACTGGAAAAGTACTGCAGATGTGGTGAGGGAGACACTTAGAAAGTTACTGGGTGTGACATCTGGACAGCGGAAGGAAGACGAGGAGACCTGGTGCTGGAACAAAGATGTCCAGGAAAGCATAAGGAGAAAGAGGTTGGCAAAAAAGAACTGGGATAGTCAGAGAGATGAAGAAAGTAGACAGGAGTACAAGGAGAGGTGGGATAAGGTGAAAAGAGAAGTGGCAAAAGTGAAGGAAAAGGCATTTAGCAAGCTGTGCAAGAAGTTGAATAGTAAGGAAGCAGAAAAGGACTTGTACTGATTGGCCAGACAAAGGGACAGAGCTGGAAAGGATGTGCAGCAGGTTAGGGTGGTAAAAGATGTACATGGCAATGTGCTGACAAGTGAGGAGTGTGTGCTGAGAAGGTGGAGGGAATATTTTGAACAGTTGATGAAGGAAGAAAATGAGAGAGAGAAAAGGCTGGATGATGTGGAGAGACTAAATCAGGAAGTGCAAGAGATAAGGATGAAGTGAGGTCAGGTATGAAAGCAATGAAGAGTGGAAAGGCAGTTGGTCCAGATGACATTCTAGTGGAGGCATGGAAATGTCTAGGAGAGATGCCAGTGGAGTTTCAAACCAGATTATTTAATAAAATCTTGGAAAGTGGGCAGAATGCCTAAGGAGTGGAGAGGTTGTGGCTGGTTCCTATTTTTAAGAACAAGGGTGATGTGCAGAGCTGCAGTAACTACAGAGGCATAAAGTTGATCAGCCACAGCATGAAGTTATGGGAAAAAGTAGTAGAAATAGGATTAGAAAACAGGTGAAGCTCTGTGAGCAGCAATATGGTTTCATGCCCAGAATTACAGATGCAATGTTTCCTGTGAGAAGATGAAGTATAGAGAAGGCCAGAAGGAGTTACATTGTGTGTTTATGGATTTAGAGAAACCTTATGACAGGGTGCCAAGAGAAGCTTTGTGGTATTGTATGATGAAGTCTGGAATGGCAGAGAAGTATTTGAGGGTAGTGCAGGACATGTACAAGGACAGTGTGACAGCTGTGAGATGCGCAGTAGGAATCGCAGACTTCTTCAAGGTGGAGGTGGGATTACATCAAGGATCAGCTCTGAGTCCTTTCTTGTTTGCAGTGGTGATGGACAGGTTGATGGATGAGATCAGACAGGAGTCTCCTTTGATTATGATGTTTGCAGATTACACTGTGATCTGTACTGAGAGGAGAGAGCAGGAGAGGTGGATATATGCTCTGGAGAGAAGCGGAATGAAAGTCAGTAGGAGCAAGACTGAGTACACATGTGTGAAATAGAGGGAGCCCAGTGGAATAGTGCAGTTACAAGGAGTAGAGGTGGTGAAAGTAGATGACTTGGGGTCAACTGTTCAAAGTAATGGAGAGTGTGGTAGAGAGGTGAAGAAGAGAGTGCAGGCAGGGTGGAGTGAGTGGAGAAAGGTGGCAGGAGTGATTTGTGACCGAAGAATATCAGCAAGAGTGAAGGGGAAAGTTTACAAGACAGTAGTGAGACCAGCTGTGTGTACGGTTTAGAGACGGTGGCACTAACAAAAAGACAGGAGGCAGAGCTGGAGGTGGCAGAGCTGAAGATGTTGCAATCCTCTTTGAGAATGATGGCAATGGGCAGGATTAGGTATGAACATATCAGAGGGACAGCTCAGGTGGGACAGAAAGTCAGAGAGGTGAGATTGAGATGGTTTGGACATGTGCACAGGAGAGACTCAGCGTATATAGGGAGAAGGATGCTGAGGATGGAGCCACCAGGCAGGAGGAGAAGAAGGAGGCCAAAGAGGACGTTTATGGATGTGCTGATGTAGGACATGCAGGTGATTAAAGTGACAGAGGAAGATACAGAGGACAGGGTGAGATGGAAACGATTGATCTGCTGTGGTACCCCCTAACGGGAACAGCTGAAAGAAGAAGAAGTCAGGTGCAGAGATAGTCTATCGATATCAACCATCAGAAAGTGTCTGGCAACCAAAAACCAAGTCTCAAGTCCAGCACTGTTTAAAGCTATACAAAGAGCACAACATTCAGATGCAGCTTCAAAATGCACGTATGCTCATCCTGTACATGTTTCATCACAAGCCGCCTGTTATGGTGTAATACTAAAATGACGCAGTATTATGTCTTCTCTCTGTCGCTCTCTGTCTTTTTCACTCCGTCAGGCAAATATTGCTATTTCAGTTGTGGTCAAACATTTACAGATACTTGTCGTGGCCATGAACATCATGGTAATTTGGGGCTTTTAATTTAGTCCTTGAACTGTTCTTTTGTCAGGGATTGAAAGCAAGAATTTGGTGCACGTTTGACTTTACTTACGATCTTCTCTAATCCACACTGGGTCAAAATCCCAAAACTGTGGCATGCCTACAAGTTATCCTTTATTTAAAAAACAAACAAACATCTTTAGATAATAATTATAATAATTATAATAGCTGTTAAAATGATGATTTCTAAATCATCATTTTAACAGCTATTATAATTTTTTGTTCTTTTCACAAGTCAGTCATTGAATATGTCTCAGATTACATAAATCATTCAGAAATACAAACAGCATGGTATTTGATGTTGATAGAGTAATGTTGGACAGACACTGTACGATATTTTCAATCATTGTACTCAGCTCCAGCTCAAACTGTACGACAAAACCGCAGGATGTAAAAGTTCAGAGTGCAAGATTTATGTTCTCACACTGTACGACCTGATGCTCTGATGCGATCTGACTGCTCACATTGGACGTTCAAAAACCACACGTCGAAACTCAGCGTGATCCAAAAAATTCTCGAACAAGTGTAAACTCGGCTCAAAAGGGGCCAAAACCCAGCTGAAGAGAGCAGAGAGCACTGGGTGTCACATGTATTTGTGAACCGTAAGGTACACAGAACTGCATGCAGAATACACACACACGTGCTTATTTGTTTCTATGAATCACCGACGTATCAGCTGATTTCCACAGACTGCGTCACTCTGGTTTCATGATCAGTGCAGGAGACGTGGCCGGTCCTTCGTTCTACTGTCTGTGTGTGAGGCAATCAATCTGAGGGACACAGCAGCCAGCCAGTTAAAACGAGCTACCGGATTATTCCACCCAGAAACTTTAGAAGCATAAATGGAATTGGTTAATTTACTTATTTATTCCAAAATATGAACCTGAACATGTATTAGTCATGTATTTGTTGTTGAAGCACCGTCCCCGTTATGCATTTAAGTTTATACAGACAAAGCCACCGATTTATAATAAAAGTTGACATTTAACATGAATTTGTGTAAAATTTAACAGATGTGATGGCTGACAAATAGCCACACTGCACACAATGATTTAAAATCTGTACAGAGTGAGGTTTTGTGGGATGCCATCATGTGCACAAAAATCAAACAAATCTAAAAATTGGCTAAATTTTGATGCAGTCTGGCTCCACACATTAAGCGACATAAAAACAAAACAAACTCTCCCCACAGTAAATCAATCCTACCTCAAATGATGAGATGTGATCCAACTGGTAAAAGTTTAATGAAAGAACAGTTTAAATTTACACGTTGTCTCACAGTGTTGGTCTCTGATGGTGTCTCATGCCGCTTACAGATTAAAGTTAACAACAGAACTCATATCAAACTGTGACGTCTAACCACAAGTTTTAACTGTGACACCCCTTATTGATAGTACAGACACTGAGGTCCATCGGTCCAATGCTTTTCCCTGGCAGGTAGGCACATCTACTAATCCCTCTAGCTGAGACACCAGTCCATCACAGGTTCCACCCCTAACTTAGGCTGGAACCCATTTACGGTTTGATCGATGGTCTTGTCCAAGGACACACACCTGGAATTAAACCCCAGTGTGAAGGTTCATTGTCCAAATCAGAGGAGGCAGTTTTCAGAAATGTCTAGTGAGGGAAACCAACCAAGACACCCATGACAATACTGGTGGAGTGGAGCAGAAATGGACCATCTTAAGAAAAAGATGCGAAATTTCAAATTCAGATTACCAGAAGGCTGATGGAAGACTCGAGCCTCTTTCTTCACCTGAAAGACTTGATAAGGTTCCTAATTCATTTTCTTCTGAAGTGCCTGTGCTGCCAAATCTCTCCTCAGGTTATCACATAAGAAACTACAGGTGTCCGGATGATTCATTTCATTATATCCTAAAATCCCATGTTGATGTGAAAGAAGTGTAATAGTTGTTACCGTGTGTCTTATTTACCCATGTTTCAAAGCAACCCAAGCCTGCCTCCTTTTGCAGGATTAAAGCTGGACTGCTGCTCAGGGTTGTGGATTATGTGGATACTTGTTGCTGCGTGCTGACAATCTGCTCTCCCCCTGCCTGTCTGACAGGTACTACCTGTGTCTGCAGCTGAGGGATGACATGCTCTCCGGCCGGCTGCCGTGTTCCTTCGTCACTCATGCCCTGCTGGGCTCCTACACTGTTCAGGCCGAGCTGGGGGACTATGACCAGGATGACCACGGGTCTGATTATGTCAGTGATTTCCGTTTTGCCCCCAATCAGACCCGGGAGCTGGAAGACAGGGTGATGGAGCTCCATCGAAACTACAAGTACGCAGGCCGGACAGCCTTAAATCAGAACTGCATTTGCTCGTCTCTGGGGTTGTTTTACTGTTGAGATTTTCATTGTGTCAAATTCGTACTGAGTGACACATGCTGTCACAGTATTGAACCGTCTGTCACTCAGAGGGACATAGTAGGAACCTCGCCAGTCTCAGATGATGAGGTTTCACCTGCCTCTGGCTTGGCACCATCTGCTGGCATCCACCCAAACACGGTGCTCAGCGGTTTATGGAAGAAGAATGGAAAATGTCAAACATATTACCAAGATAATTTTGCTCCCACTGTGTCATTATTTTACAGGCCTGTCGATGTTATCTTTCACAGGGGAATGACTCCAGCAGAGGCTGAAATGAACTTTTTAGAGAATGCAAAGAAACTTTCGATGTACGGCGTGGACCTTCATCATGCTAAGGTTGGTAGTTAAAATCTCATAACAGGTTTTCTTTGAGAAGATATGGCCTTACTTATGTTGTCTCTTGTCCTCTGCAGGATTCTGAAGGGATTGACATAATGTTGGGTGTCTGTGCCAACGGCCTGCTGATTTACAGGGACCGGCTGAGGATCAATCGCTTTGCCTGGCCAAAGATCCTTAAAATCTCCTACAAGAGAAGCAACTTCTACATCAAGATACGACCTGGAGAGGTGAGGCATGTGATGACATAAAATTAAGTTATTTTCCTCGATCAGTACTTTCACTGGGTTTTAAGGTAGGTGGTGAAATTAGAGTGATAGATGGCAGGAACATCATGGTGCCGACTTTGCGCCAAGTTAGCATTTGGTCCGTTCCCACTAGAGGAACTAAGCCTACACACCAGATTTCACAAACATTTATAGTAGCGGGCCGGTACTTGGCCTTCTCAGCCATTGTGCCCCCACTGTGGTGAAGACGCACTGGGCTAGTAGTGACAGCAAGCATCTAATGCTAGTGATTGCGAGAAAAGCAACTTTAACCTTATTGTTGTCAGTGTAAAGCGCTTTCTGATTCATATTGAAAACTGCTATATAAATGTATTCCTTTATCTTGCTTTAGTCAAAGACAGTTTGAAGCATATTACCTTTGGTTTAGAACTGGTTTAACATACAACCAGGTCAACACCAGAAGAGCACTTAGATAACACAGACCAAGGAAGAATCCATTAAGGCAGAGGAACTGTGAAAACACAGCCAGAAGGGTCATAGTACAGTGGTCCCCTCATTAGTGGCCCCTCTCAGGAGCAGCCACCCTTCATATACGGCCACATTTCTACTGCAACAACTGTTTTTGTGTTGATTTCACCTCTCTAGAGTGGCCACCCCTCAAACGCGGCCAGCGGCTCACTCAAAAGGATGAAAATCCTCTCAGTGGCCATTCCGTGGAAATTCCCCATCAGGTTTTCCCACAGAGGTCGCATCCAAGCTGTCCCGTGAACATGAGCTTGTGAGATTACTCCAGTAAAAAAAAAAGAACAAAGAAAAATGGCTCCTTTTGGCAAAACGTCCACATATCAGAAAAGAAAAGCTTTAATGTTAGAAGAAAAGGTGAAAGTAATTTGTTTGAATGAGAAAGGAAAAGGTTCCCGAAAGTTAGCTGCTGATTTCAGTGTTGGTAAAACGCAGATCAACAACATTAATACAAATGCTGAAGATGCACTACAGGAAGAAACTCTTCCATCATGTCCTGATGGTAATAGATGATGTTTCCAGGGCATCAGATGTTCAAATCACATCACATCACATCAACCTTTATTGTCATTTAACTGTACATACAGTTGTAGTGCGAGAAAAATGAGAGGGCGTTTCTCACAGGGATCCAAAGAATTAAAAACACACATTTACAGTATAAAAACACGTCTATCACACCAATCCCCCCACCCACGCAACCCCAACCCCTCACATACTCATAAACACACACACACACACATACACACACACACATCCCTAAGACATCAGCTTGAAAATGAAATGAAATGGAATTGTCTGTTAAAGTGTCCAAGTAGCAGCTTGTTGTTAAAGTCTAAAGTGCAATGGTGACAAAATCCCAGTCAGTTGTTCAACAGTCTCACAGCTTGAAGGAGGAAGCTGTTGAACAATCTGGTAGTCCTGGTTTGCCTGATGGCAGCAGTCTAAAGTGGTTGTGGAGCGAGCGTGAGAGGTCCCTGATGATGGTCAGTGCTCTGCTCCTGCAGTGGCTCAAGAAGAGGTCCTGGACAGAGGGGAGGGAAACTCCGATGACCCTCTCAGCTCCCCTAACTGTCCTCTGCAGGGCTTTTTGTGTCTGACATACTGCAACTGAAGAACCATGTTGAGCTACAGTATATCAGAACGCTCTCCTCGCCCACTCCTCTGTAAAAGGTCCTGAGGATGCTCGTAGGGAGAGAGGCTCCTTTCAGCTTCCTCAGAAATTGCAGTCTCTGCTGTGCTCGCTTCCTGATCCCTAGAGTGTTTTTGTTCCAGGCCAAGTCCTGAGAGATCTGCACTCTGAGGAACTTGATGTTCTCCATTCTCTCTACTATGTGGCCGCTGATGCTGAGCAGAGGGTGTTCAGGCCGTGACCTCCGGAAGTCGATGTTCATCTCCTAAGTCTTTGACTTCTTTCCTGTACATCGATTCCTCATTTTCATGAATGAGTCCCACCACTGTGGTGTCATCAGCAAACTTAATGATCTGGTCTTCTCGTGTCTGGATACACATTTGTGTTTTAACAAAGTAAATAACAGAGGACTGAGTACACAGCCCTGAGGAGAACCAGTGCTCAGCATGAGGGAGTTGGAGATGTCATTTCCAAGACGGACAGACTGTGTTCTTTTGGTCAAAAAGTCCAGGATCCAGAGATGTGGCAGTGTTCAGGCCAAGTAGGAGCAGTTTCTCAATTAGTCTCTGGGGGATGATGGTGTTAAACTCTGAGCTGAAATCAATGCACAGGATTCCAGTATAGGTGTCTTTATGGTCCAGGTGAGTGAGGACTGAGTGCAAGATGGTGGATATCCTCTGTGGAGCAATTTGGCCGATAAGCAAACTGAAGCGGGTCACGTGATGCCTGGAGGCTGGCTGTGATGTGTAGTTTGGCAAGTCATTCAAGGGTTGGATGCTTCAAAGAGTGCAAAAAAATAGTTGAGTCTGTCTGGAAGAGAAGCGCCGTTGTCGTCAGCACTTGGACTCCCTGCCACATTCATCTGATACATTGCCTGTGTCATAGAGGTGACCCTGGATTTTCTTTGTGAAAGTACGTTTTACGGCCTTAATCCCTTTTGAGAGCAACCTTGTCCCCCGCCCTGAAGGCTGCATCTCAGGCAGTTAGCAGCGAGCACACCAGTTAAATTTTATGTGCTTAACTGTTTTGTGGATTGATCTTGTTTTGATTTTACATCATTTTTGTGACTTTAATGGATACAGTTTTTGTGTTGTGATGTTTGAAATTAGTTTGAGTGTAAGACATGGTTTGTCTCTGACTGTACACAGTCGGCAATAAATCTGTGGTGTTTTCCCCCGTACTTCATGCTTGTAGTAATATGTTATGGAGTACTGTACAGTACACATGCTGGATTGTGTCTCCCCTCAACAAAGGCCAGCCCTCTGATGTGACCACTGTTAGTCTGCAGTACAGGTGACCTTAAATGAGGGGGTCCACTGTATTCATAAAGCTTCTGAGCACAAAAAAAAATTGTTTCTATTGATGAAAGTATGAGAAAATTCTGAGAACTACAGGATTTCCTGCTAATTTCTCCTAATAGGAAAGATGACATCCTGGCAAAAAAAGAAGTTGTTTACAAAGTATTTGAGCTCTTAAGAGAGCTGCTACACTCAAAAAATAGCAAGAGTACAGAAGAGGGTGAGGAAAGTGTTGAAAGACAAAGAAGAAGGAGACATTTTCTCAAAAAGTTGAATCATAATGATTTCATGAAAACATACAGATTAGATGGTGCATGGCTGATGTTTGTGGCTGAGCTCACAACGGATCCTCTTAAATTTCTCACTGAAGAGAGTGAGGTCATAATGCCAGAAAAGAAAGACATCACGTCTTAGGGAACAGAAAGACCCTTTGGTCTGGTTGCATTGACAATAAACAGTTATTTAATGAGACTCAAATGAGGTGTACTGTAGAGATGGGTGATACTGGGAATTTTGGCATTGATCCGATACCAAGTAAATACAGGCCCAGTATCGCCAATATCGATACCAATACTGATACTTTTTCATATTTAAGCTTCATAGATCCAAAGTATCCACAAGACCTAGGATAGAATTTCGCCAAACATTGTATGTGACAACAAAATACTTTAGTCTCACAATCAACATTTTTGTTTAAAAAAATATCACTCAATACAACTTAAAACAAAATCTTCTGAGGTAGAGGGCTGACTCGAGGAGAGCGCTGAGTGGGCGGGCCAGGCTGAGCCTACCTGCATGGCTGTTGGCTGGCGCCAATGAGCCACGTGACGGCGCAACAACAAAAGACCAGAGGGGGGAGGTTGTGCTGCTCCTTGCTGTGTGACACAGCACAGCGCTGCTCTTACAGACAGAGAGTAGACTTTGTTGAATCTGCGTGTGCAGCAGTCACTCCGTGCAGGAGAGAAAGAAAGCTTGAGTATCGATCTTTTTACATGAGGATCATTCAATATCAATACCAGCATTGGTATCGATATTATAGATATTAGGATTGATCCGCCCACCTCTAGTGTACTGCTTGCATTGTGAGAGAACATCAGTGATGACACCATGGCCGTGTATTGCGTTTCTCTGTGACAGGAGATGCCACATACAGTATCACTTGGCTGCTGCTTTGTGACGTGGGGATGGACTGCTGGTCTGCTTGGGAGGTTTTCCACGAGGCCTGAAGGCTGGTTCTGTCATATGGTGGATATAAAGAATATCAGGCCAAGTATGGGAGCTTGTTGTGACCTGATGTTCATTTCATAAAATAATATTCATAGTTACACCATGTCTTAGTGCAGACAGTGATGATGATGTCACTACTTTGAGCTTTCCTTTTATTTCACTGATGATCATCAGGCTCCAGAGATAAAATACAATTAGCAGCCAAACTCTTTTCAAATATAAAAGCATGTCTTCACATTCTTGTAGTATTTTGATATCAACATATGTCCGTCTCTGTCGCTTAGCAACCCGCGATGTATGCAGGAAAAAAAAACAAAAACACAAACCAAAACACAAAACATCATGTACATTTCAATAAGACTGGATAATGATGATTACATACCATGAAAGTGGTGTCTCTGATTTCACTCCTGCTGTGTTCACACACAGACCCATGTAGAATTATTGCTCCACTGTGTGGCGCTGTCCACAATAAATGGTATTCCAGTATACGGCATTCCTCCATCAGAGTTACCTGCCGCCGGTAGCATAGCTTAGCTAAGCTTAGCTTGGCTACCAGTTTATACATTTTGAAGTGTAGCAATACAGAATTGCTAGCTCTCATGCATCTGGCGTGACACTCACGCTCTCAACATCAGGGCGTCGGACTGGGGGGGTAAAGGGTACTATGTACCCATGGCCCAGAGCATGGGGGGTGCCCATAAAAAACTGGCATTAAATACATTTTTGTGTTGCATGTTATTAATGTCCATACAATTCATGTTGTAAATGAATGTAATTAGAATGAATATATAAAGGTTGCAAAACATAATTCTGCTCTAACAATAATATTGAAAGATCTCTTAGGGCCCTTCCACCCCTGCACAGTTGTACAATGGTTTAGTCCAGGCGCACAGGCGGCACTCTGCCACACACACACACACACACACACACACACACACACACACACACACACACACACACACACACACACACACACACACACACACACACACACATCCCACACGGGATCTGACAGAAAGCAGAGGTGTTTAGTAGAGCTGAAACAACTAATCGATTATTAAAATAGTTATCAACTAATTTAGTCATGGATTAGTTGTTAAATAACTTTGTTTTACCGCAGATGTTTTGTTTCTTCCAAATAAATCAACCGTTTCTGCAGAGCGGCTTTGCTTTGAACCTTGAACCAGTCGAAGCAGTGATTCGCAGATTGAAGCAGTGCTTCAGTCTGGTGCTGTGTTGATTCAGTGTTTTATTTCGCTAAATCTTAATTTTTCTCCACTAAAACCCCAAAGAGCATATGTCTGTGAGTAACATTTACCTTTTCATGTTAATCTGACCTGTTATGGTCTTCTGAAACAGTTGATAGATGTATTTTATAACTTCAAAACGGGGCCGATGCTAACGCGTTAGCATGTCTATGGCATTTTCAATGTTGAAGTTAGCGTTAAGCTGTTGCATTTGTCAGCACATTTGTTTTCTGTATAATAATTCATGGCTCAGCGTTTGTTGTAAAAGAGTCAAATGTATTACAAATTGTAATATTTTAATTAATTTTTTTATATATCAATAATAATAATAGCAACAACAACAATAATAGTAATAATAACTAATGCCACAATACAGTTTTAGAGAAACGGACAAAAAGAATCTGATAAAACAAAACAGAAAAGATTAAACCAACTAACAATGAACATAAATAAATATAGAAATAAATAACTGTTTCCTGTGAACACCTAGTGAATCTTAAACCTTCACTTCATCCCTGTTTTATTTAAGTTTAATGACAATTTGTTTTGGTCAAACCACATCTAAGCTGTGTTTTTACACAAGAAAAAAATAAAATGCAGTAAACTGCACATTTGTGTCTTTTTTCATGAAAATATGTTTTTAAAGATCATATATTACACTTTCGTCAGGCCTTTAAAATACTTTTGTGGACTCTTGCTGTAATATGTTGTCAGTGGTTGAAATAGTTGCTGTAGGCGTCTAAACCTGATAGAAATCTCTTTGTGGCGTGTCGGTGATGTATGTATGTGCAAAATAAAACAAAACACTACTCCAGGTATGTTTTTGATGAGAATATAACATAAATTTGTTACAAGGTCAAATGTTGATGTTGCGTGTTAAAGGCCTTTTAATAATAACTCACTTAAAGAAATAATGGAAAACTCACATGTAAGTAAAAAAAAACAAAACGATTAATCGAAAAAATAATCGACCGATCAACTGATTAATAAAATAATCGTTAGTTGCAGCCCTAGTGTTTAGGCTGAAATAAAATATGTCTTTCCTAAAAAAAAATCAAAGTCCAGATTTCAGAAAAGAAGAGAAAAAAGGACAGGGAAAGAAAACTAAATGAGGGAAAGCAGCTGCTAACCAAATTCTTTGAAAAGAGAGAGCTTGAAAGCTCGCTATATTGAGGGGGGTCTGGGGGACCAAATTGCACCATTTTCTAGAAAAATGGTGCAATTTGGTGCATTTCCTCTGTTAAAATGCACAGGAATGCACCAAATTGCACCATTTTTCTAGAAAATGGTGCACTTTAGTCCCCCAGACCTCCCAACTCAATATTGCTCCCCCAACTTTAAAAAGGGTTCTGGCTCCCAGGTGTGATCTAAGGTATACATGATTTAGACCTGGTTTGACTATGCATTAGAAATTTGGTGTTTGCGTTAATAAAAAAGAACATAACAGTATGCGTGGGGTGGGGTGAGGTGGGGAGGTCTTCAATATGGCTAGTACCTAGGGCCCAGAATTTGGTGCTATGCCCCTGCTTAGCATCAGTCTCAATCTGTCACGCACAAGCAAGAAATGTCACGACAAAATAAAAATTTCTCCTGTTAATCTTCTGTTGATGACTAGATTAGACTAGATTAAAGGACATTATTATCACTTACTGAGGCGTTGCTTGGCCGGTAGCATAGATTTACATTCACGCTACCCGTCCATACCTGCCCGCAGTAGCAGGCAGGTATTTTATGTTTTTGTGTGATTTTAGGTTCACTGTGTTAATACAGTAGATCATAATGAATGATAAACTGTAAAGTCACACAGGTGAGGTTGTGCTGAAAAAAATTACACCAAACAAGGCCAGGTAAACACTTTTTAAAGGTAAATTATAAAGGTAAAACCAAAAGTAGTCAAAAATGGCCAATTATACCCTGGACTCCAGAGGGTTAAAGGATAGAAAACATAGATTTACACTATGCCAGTATGCTAGTCATACAAAAGGGAGAATAAATGTGTCTTAAGTCTCGACTTGAACTTCTCCATAGAATCTGACTGTTTTATTGAAGCAATGACATGATTCCACAAAACAGGTTCACGATAAGAGAAAGCTCTGTGGCATGCAGACTTTTTATTCACCCTAGGGACCCAAAGTAGTCCTGCACCCTGAGAATGCACAGCTCGGGCCGGTATGTAGGGTTTAATTAAGTCAGCTAAGTAGGGAGGTGCTTGTCCATGAATAATTTTATAGGTTAACAGCAGAACCTTAAAATCTCATCTCACAGAGTCAGGAAGCCAGTGAAGAGATGCTAAAATGGGTGTAATGTGGTCTCTCTTTCTGCTTCATGTCAAAGACTGAGAAAGCGGAAAGCGGTTCAGAGCAATAAAGGCCAGCACAAATCATCAGAGAGACAGCTTTTACCCTAGAGCCATGGCCTCCATCACACCCCATCCCCCTGCTCGGACACAAAACACCCACAGCTTACAAACTGTGGGTGGAACTATATGGACTAAGATTTAAGCTATACGCTATCCTCACCTGGAATTCTGCACAGTGAACTGCTGCTTTAGGTATTCACACCAAGCATTGGGCATACCTTTTTTTTATCTGCATATTATATTTTGTATAATTTATATTCTAATATTTAAATTTTTTTATATATTTTTATATATTTAAGGAGGAGTTAAGGGAAATTTCATTATACATTGTATAATGATCCACTCGGTCCTCTCCGAGTGGACCATGTTCTCCACCTCCGTTGTCGATGCGGCCGCTCATAGCTGTGGTCGCAAGGTCTCTGGTGCCTGTCGCGGCGGCAATCCCCGAACCCGGTGGTGGACACCGGAAGTAAGGTATGCTGTCAAGCTGAAGAAGGAGTCCTACTTATCTTTGTTGGTAGGTGGGACCCCAGAGGCAGCTGACAGGTACCGGCAGCTGCAGCCCGTGCGGTCGCAGAGGCAAAAACCCGGGTCTGGGAGGAGTTCGGGGAGGCTATGGAGGAGGACTATCGATAGGCCTCGAAGAGATTCTGGCAAACTGTCCGACGCCTCAGGAGGCGGAAGCATCTCTCCGAACTGTTTACAGTGCGGGTGGGGAGCTGTTGACCCTGATTGGGGATGTTGTCGGGCGGTGGAAGGAGTACTTCGAGGAGCTCCTCAATCCGATTGTCACGTCTTCCGAAGAGGAAGCAGAGACTGGGGACTCAGAGGCGGACTCGTCCATTACCCAGGCCGAAGTCACCGAGGTGGTTAGAAAGCTACTCGGTGGCAAGGGTCCTGGGGTGGATGAAATCCGTCCTGAGTACCTTAAGTCTCTGGATGTTGTGGGACTGTCTTGGCTGACACGCCTCTGCAACATCGCGTGGCGATCAGGGACAGTGCCTCTGGATTGGCAGACTGGGGTGGTGGTCACTCTGTTTAAGAAGGGGGACCGGAGGGTGTGTTCCAACTATAGGGGAATCACACTCCTCAGCCTCCCCGGTAAGGTCTATTCCAGAGTACTGGAGAGGAGAATTCGACCGATGGTCGAACCTCGGATTCAGGAGGAGCAGTGTGGTTTTCGTCCTGGTCACGGCACACTGGACCAGCTCTACACGCTCCATCGGGTGCTCGAGGGTTCATGGGAGTTCGTCCAACCAGTCCACATGTGTTTTGTGGATCTGGAAAAGACATTCGACCGTGTCCCTCCGGGCACCCTGTGGGGAGTGCTCCGGGAGTACGGGGTCCAGGGCCTTTGCTAAGGGCTATCCAGTCCCTGTACAACCGCAGCAGGAGCTTGGTTCGCATTGCCGGTAGTAAGTCAAACCTGTTTCCAGTGCACATTGGCCTCCGCCAGGGCTGCCTTTTGTCACCGGTTCTGTTCATTATTTTTATGGACAGAATTTCTAGGCGCAGCCAGGGTGTAGAGGGGGTCTGGTTTGGGAACCACAGAATCTCATCTCTGCTGTTTGCGGATGATGTGGTTCTGTTGGCTTCGTCAAATCAGGACCTTCAGCGTGCACTGAGGCAGTTTGCAGCTGAGTGTGAAGAGTCCAGGATGAAAATCAACACCTCCAAATCCGAGGCCATGGTTCTTGACCGGAAAAAGGTGCTTTGCCCTCTTCAGGTCGGTGGAGTGTCCTTGCCTCAAGTGGAGGAGTTTAAGTATCTCGGGGTCTTGGAATGGAGCGTGAGATCAATAGACGGATCGGTGCAGCATCTGCAGTGATGTGGTCGCTATATCGGACCGTCGTGGTGAAGAGAGAGCTGAGCAGGGGGGCAAAGCTCTCAATTTACCGATCGATCTACGTTCCGATCGTCACCTATGGTCATGAGATTTGGCTCATGACCGAAAGAAGAAGATCGCGAGTACAATCGGCCGAGATGAGTTTCCTCCGCAGGGTGGCTGGGCGCTCCCTTAGAGATAGGGTGAGGAGCTCGGTCACTCGGGAGGAGCTCGGAGTTGAGCCGCTGCTCCTCCATGTCGAAAGGAGTCAGTTGAGGTGGCTCGGTCATCTTTTCCGGATGCCCCCTGGACACCTCGCTGGAGAGGTGTTCCGGGCACATCCCATTGGGAGGAGGCCCCGGGGAAGACCCAGGACACGCTGGAGGGACTACATCTCTCGGCTGGCTTGGGAACGCCTTGGGGTTTCCCCGGAGGAGCTGGGGGAGGTGTGTGTGGATCAGGAGGTCTGGGCGGCTTTGCTTGAGCTGCTGCCCCCACGACCCGACTCCGGATAAAGCGGAAGAAAATGGATGGATGGATGGATGGATGGCATTGTATAATGACAATAAAGTGATTCTGACTCTGAGTCTGGCAGCAGCATTTTGAACCAGTTGGAGACCCTTAACGCTGGAGGGCCCCTTCACACATAACACAAAAGATGCAGAAACTGGAAGAAAATCCGCAAACCAAAAATGAAATGGGTAAGCACGAAACATTCCATCTGCTGTCAGGAGGGACGCACAGTCGAACAGGTGTGCACAATACCGTGGCGACGGTTCTGTGCATGCTCATGTTCACGCGCACGAAATCAGTGCGAGTATATGGAAAGTCACACACACAGCAGCAGATCAAAACATTAATAAAACACGACAATTTGTAATACTTAATTCCTGTTGTAAAGAGTGGATCTCACCTCCGCCACCAGGAAGTAATGAAATGATGTGGATTACTGTTCTCCCTTTTATGTTTTACATTAAATACCTGATGCGCTCGAGCCGGTCAGCTCCCATGTCATGAAGAGCCGGGCTCTCGTGTCGTGAATACGTCAGCCATCATGGCGTGTGCAGCACGCACTAATCCACTGTAAATGTGATATATGTTTTAATTATTACAATGAGGGGAAATCTTGCAATGACACGTGCCTTACGGGGCGTCCCGTGGGGTGATTTCCTGCATGACACAATATTCACCAGCCTTGCAGTGCGCTGATGCGCCGGTCAGCTGAAGAAATATGTTTTTATTTATTCCCACCTGGGGGCAGCATGCCGACATCTACGCCTCACAGTTCAATTATGTGAGGTCATATCCTACACAAAAGACACGCACGCCACATGTGTTGCGGGGGGCAGGTGTGACATGTGCAATACACACGCAGGCCACATGTTGAGGGGAGAGCTGAAACTCTGGCATCACACGTGTGTTGCTAAGTTACGCCACCAACGTGGGGCACTTTGACCCTTTTCACAGACAGGTCAAATGTGGTCTGTTGTTTACTCTCGTACCAGGACCACAACTAGCCCCGCCTTTTGTAAGTGTCCAGCCAGCAATGTTGGATGTTCCTGTGTGTCACCTGGAATTTGACTGACGTATGCCACGAGAGGGATCGAATGGGCTCTCACAGGGCACTCTTTTTCTTTCGACTGCTGGTGTGTGCAAATAGTTGTAGTGACAGGTGTACGAGGCGTTAGAGGTGGATCTGTTTTTTCTCAAATGACATGCAATTCTTCATTCATGTGCTAGTCAGCTTCAGACACGTTACGTATGTGTGAAGGGGCCTGAAATCAGAAAATAGAACATTGCAGTAGTCCAATCTAGAAGAGACAAATGCATGAATCAGGGTCTCTGCATCAGCCAAAGACAGGATGGGACGAATCTTCACTATATTTCGGAAGTAGAAGAAAGCAGTCCTCGTAATATCTGTAGTGTGTCGGTCAAAGGACAACGTGGGATCAAAAATCACCCCAGGGTTCCTCACTTTGTCAGTGTGATGTATGACACACGAGCTTAGGCTAAGCGTTAGCTGATCAAACTGATGTCGATGTCTCACTGGACCAGTAACCATCATTTCAGTCTTGTCCGAGGTTAAAAGTAAGAAATTGCTGGACTTCCAGCTTTTTACTGACACAAGGCAATCCTCTAAAGATTTTATGTGTATGAGATTACCAGCAGTTATCAGCATGTATAACTGAGTATCATCAGCATAGCAATGAAAGGTAATACTATGCATGACTGTAGTTGTTCAAAATGAAGGGGATTTGAGGGCATCAGTACCTGTCTCTCCTTGCAAATTCACTGCAGCAAATGGTACAAGGTAGCATTAGCATGGCTAAAATGCTTCAGTTTATGGGGGTCAACTCAACCAGGGCCCTCTTGACCTCCAGCCATTTTAAGTGTTTTTTGTTATCTGCCTCTCACATACCTGTAGATGAGCGTGCTGCAGTATTTTGGAAAAAGTTAGGAGGATGATGTGGACAGGAGAAAAATCAAGCAGAGTCTCCCTGCTATTATAATTTGATTAGTAAATGATTAATATTGATTAATGATGAGTAATTGGTAAATTATCTTTATTAGTAAGTGATTTTCTTAAATTAGGGTTTTGGTTACCAAAAATTTTCAGTCTCACTCAGAACAAAGTCCCACAGTTGGCAACCTTGCCATTAAATCATCCCATTCATGATGCTCCATTTTTGCAAAGCTGACATACTGCACAGTTTGTTTTTAGCCATTAAAATATTTGTCATTGTTTTTGTGTATCTCAGAGTATGTTGTATATGTGTTTGGTGATTTGAGAGGTGAAGTGTAGAAAACACACTAATTCATGCTATTAAAGGTGTTTAATGTAAATTAATTCATACATTAATTCATAAATGTCTAGACAGATTAAAATATCACTAACAAGTGCTCGTCTTTACATGGAAATTTGCATTTTTAAGAAAAGATCTTGATTGTTGATGTATAATGAATCAGTCTGCAATCCACCATCATGTGCAGTGACACGTGTTGATGCTTCTTGATTTTGACTTATAGGTTTTCTCAGGATGAAAGAGTTTAGTGTGGTTGTGACAGACTGAATCTTTTATGGATTTACTGATGTATTTTTTGCTCTGTAATCATACATGCTGCTGAATCCGTACCATCTTCCTCTCATTTCTCTTTCTTTCTTTTTCCTCTCCTCTAGTATGAACAGTTTGAAAGTACAATTGGTTTTAAACTTCCCAACCACAGAGCCGCCAAGAGACTGTGGAAGGTCTGCATTGAACACCACACCTTCTTCCGGTAGGAATTGACCTGTTCTCATCAATAGAAACGTTCCAGTCAATGGCCATTAAGGAAAACAAAAACATTTCCATGTGTACAACTTCATCATTTGCAACCTCAAAACTACAACACTCAAGGACAGTTTCATCGCAAGTGCAATACACACCTTAAACTGCACCCTATAATGAGTATTTACTGCCAACGTCTGCTGTACTTAGCACAGTCTGCCAATTTGCACTACATATACAGTATTTGTATATTACCTTTATATATTTGTATATTACTTTTATATTTTTCAGCATTACTTTTGTATATACTTTTATCTTTCTTTTTTTTTTTACTTATCAAGAGAGTTGCATCCACATTTCATTGTGCTCCACTGCACAATGGCAATAAAGGAGTTCTAATCTAATCTTCAATTGTTAAACATACAGTTCCCTATTTTCAAGAGAGCAAGTTGCACCGGAGTCCAAATTGCATATTCTTTCTGGATGTGGACGGACAGCACTTGTTAACAGCATTTCCGGTGGGCAAGTTTAACACTGGACATAAACTCAGTGTAGCACATGTGCACATCTCAGCCTTTGCTGTTACTTAACATATGGATGGTTACATTCCAAAAAAATAATCAAGATGGACCAATAAACATATAATAAACACACCAGATGGGGTTTGATGTGGTCTGGATGAAATAAATTGTCAGATACACATGGACTGCTGGCACACAGCATTGGAAACACTGCAATAAAGACACAAGTCCATTTGATTTTTTTTTTTTTTTTATCAGCTCTTTGATTTGGGATTCATGCACATCATTGTAGTGTACATTTGTTGTTGGTGTTTATTCTTTTCTTACTGGAGTTTATTTTGGTTAGTGCTTTGATTCCTGGGAAAACTTGATATATAGATACAGTAATTATCATTGTTATTAATAATAAATGCATGATATTTCGGTATATAAACTGTACTGGATTATAAATTACAGGACCTTCCAATGAGTAAAAAAATGCTACTTATTCTTCAGAATATATGATCGTATTTTTATTCCTGCAGAACTGTTGAGTTTAGGATTATTTGTGGTGGTCAAATGAACTATGTGGTGAATTCTGAAAGGACTGGAACAGGGTGAGCAGATTTATCAGCACTAAATACAGGAGAAGCTGCCATGAGTTTTTGAAGAATCTCTAACTTACAATGCCTGTATATTTATAACTACAGCATTGTCAGGGTTGGAACACTCCTGCTGCACAAAGTGTGCCAGAGGAACAGAGGTTTTGCATGTGTGAAGACAGAAGCGCTGAATTCATGTTTCCCACAACTTTGCAAGTCATGTATATCTTAAGGCCCTGTCACACCCTGACCATTTAGCCAGCGTATGAAACCGTATTAAAAAACACAGGCATAAGTTCAATAAGTTAAGGGTAAGTTTTTTATAAGTCCTGATAAGCTGAGCTTATCAAAAAATTTTGGGCATGCTGAAAATTTTCAACGCATGTCAGTGTGTGACTCATATGTCCTGTACATGCTGGACATAAGTTGTAGGTAAGGTATGTGATTGTTGGCAGATGTTTCTTGAAATTTAGTCATAAGTCTAAATCCATGCATTAATGTTGTCCACTGATTGGCTGAAAGCTGCGGTCCGTATGCAAGAATGACTTTCATTCACACACGGAAAAAATTTTAAGTCTGACCTGTTCATTTCTGTCCAATTAACCATCACAGACGGACATGAATCCTGATTTTGAAAATGACCTCAGAAAATACTTTTATTTGTGGCTGGATACATAGCGTTGCAAAGCTAGTGCCTCAGTGTTTTTTCTGCTGCAGGTACGTTTTTCATGCCTATGTCGTGCTCTGAACACACAGAAGTGCTGTAATGATTTAAACTTTTTAAGCGCCGCCGCTGTGGTGTGATCATCAGATGACCTGGTCAATCAATCAGGGTGACTGCGCCTGATTAACGTGCTGTTTTAAACATTTAAAGTGCCGTGGCTGTCAGTGATCACCACATTGACAGATCACACAGCACTTCATTCAGATCACACCTTGATCGCGGTCGACTGGCACTTTAAAAGTTGAAATTATCAGAGCGTTTCATTATTCAGGTTCGCTGATCAGGAAGCAGCCGGCACTTTCAACATTTAAAGAGACAGCACTCCATTCAATCATGGCAGTGTTTCCCACAGCCAGTCCACTCATCAGCATTCTGTACACAATGAAAATTGTCCATCAAGATAAAAAAAAAAAGTTAAATTACTCTGTTTCTGACCTGCACCACACCGTGCAGTACCGACCAGAACCACTGGGAAGAAACAGGGCTGTCGGCAGACACTGGACAATCATCAAGGTGTGACAGCTTCATTAATTTATTAGACGTACGACAGCGTGTGCCAGCATTTTTAATGCGGCAGGCATCAGTGGCTAAATCATCAAGGTGTGACAGGGCCTTTAGTAATTTGCGATGCATAAATCACACATTCACACATTCTGCCTCAGCTTGCCGACTCCACAGTCACCACTACACTACAAGTACCTCAGGATGTGGCTGGACAGCAAACTGGAGAGGACACCCCACACCAACCACCTGTACAGGAAGGGACAGAGCAGGCTGTACTTCTGAGGAGGCTACAGTTGTTTAACATCTGCAGGAAACTCTTGTGGATGTTCTACCAGTCAGTCGTAGCCACCGTCCTCTTTTACACCGTGGTGTGCTGGGGGGCCACATCCAAGAAGGACACACCCAGGCTGGACAACCTGATCAGATGGGCTGGCTCTGTGGTTGGTATGAAGCTGTACTCTGGTGATGGTGGCAAAGAAGAGGACACTGGACAAACTGCTGGACATTATGGACGATGCCAGTCACCCTCTGCACACCGTCATCAGCAACCAGAGGAACCTCTTCAGCCACAGACTGCTCCTTCGCAAGTACAGGACCAACAGACTGAAAAACTCCTTTGTCACTCAGAACATCAGACTGTACAACTCCTCACTCAGGATGAGGAGGAGTAACAGGAAGACAGAGGACGGGAAGGAGAGGAGCAGTAGTAGCCAGTAAACCATTAGCCAGCAGTGTTTCTGGTGTTTATTTTTGTGTGTTTATATTTTAAAATTGTTTTTTGCTTTCATGTTTGATGCTCTCTGTGCTTCTTACCCTGTGTGCTGCTATACAATGCTGCTGGAACCTCAGTTTCCCTGTTGGAGTCTTCCCAAGGCATCAATACATTTCTATCTAATCTCTAATCTAAGAATTAATGGTCAAGTGATTTCCAAAACTGTGGCTGGTTGATGGGCTGACAGCCAAAAATCAATGTACAGTTATGTCCCTTGATGGACAGCTAACTTGTATGTGTTTGGACTGTGTGTAAAATATGTGTACTGGCTTTTGTCCTGGTCTGCCTGACTTTCTTTGTAGTGTAGCTACTAGAGGATTGTTTGCACTTTGAGATATGAACATTGGCTTTGACGTTGTTAAGAATTTCAGCATTTGATGAAAGAAGAAGTATGAGTAAGTCCTTTTTTGGCCCCGAGGCCTGTTAATGCTGGTACGTATGGACAGATGACATACAGTAGTGTTCAGAATAATAGTAGTGCTATGTGGCATTCAGTCAGTGAGTTTGTCAATTTTGTGGAACAAACAGGTGTGAATCAGGTGTCCCCTATTCAAGGATGAACCCAGCACCTGTTGAACATGCTTTTCTCTTTGAAAGCCTGAGGAAAATGGGACGTTCAAGACATTGTTCAGAAGAACAGCGTAGTTTGATTAAAAAGTTGATTGGAGAGGGGAAAGAGACGTGTGGAAGAAAACGGAAAACAACCATCAAATTGGATAGAACAATAACCAGAATGGCAAAGGCTCACCCACTGATCAGATCCAGGATGATCAATGGCAGTCTGGAGTTACCTGTAAGTGCTGTGACATTTAGAAGACACCTGTGTGAAGCTAATTTATTTGTAAGAATCCCCCGCAAAGTCCCTCTGTTAAATAAAAAACATGTGCAGAAGAAGTTTCAATTTGCCAAAAGAACACATCAACTGGCCCAAAGAGAAATGGAGGAATATTTTGTGGACTGATGACAGTAAAATTGTTCTTTTTGGGTCCAAGGGACAGACAGTTTGTGAGACGACCCCCAAACTCTGAATTCAAGCCACAGTTCACAGTGAAGACAGTGAAGAATGGTGGTGCAAGCATCATGATATGGGCATGTTTCTCCTACTATGGTGTTGGGCCTATATATCGCATACCAGGTATCATGGATCAGTTTGGATATGTCAAAACACTTGAAGAGGTCATGTTGCCTTATGCTGAAGAGGACATGCCCTTGAAATGGATGTTTCAACAAGACAATGACCCCAAGCACACTAGTAAACGAGCAAAATCTTGGTTCCAAACCAACAAAATTAATGCCTCGCAGATGTGAAGAAATCATGAAAAACTGTGGTTATACAACTAAATACTAGTTTAGTGATTCACAGGATTGCTAAAAAAAAGCAGTTTGAACATAATAGTTTTGAGTTTGTAGCGTCAACAGCAGATGCTACTATTACTGTGAACACCCCCTTTTCTACTTTTTTTTACTAATAGCCCAATTTCATAGCCTTAGGATTGTGCATATCATGAATGCTTGGTCTTGTTGGATTTGTGAGAATCTACTGAATCTACTGGTACCTTGTTTCCCACGTAACAATAAGAAATATACTCAGAACCTAGATTAATCTTTTTAGTCACATAGCACTACTATTATTCTGAACACTACTGTACCATGAAGCAGATGAAAGTCTAGGACTTCTCCTAGACAGGATGCCAGTCTGACACAGGTTACTTCCCCAGGCAAGGCCAGTACCCATTTACAGCTTGATGAAATGAAACTATGTAGATTAAGTGTTCTGTTCAAGGACATTGAAGTCAACCCTACATAATGGTAGACCAGCTCCTTACCCAGTGACTTTTGCTCAAAACAATTCAACAAATTGATAAAATAGGCAAGTACAGAAGTACAGTTTATTTATTTATTTATTTTGGGGGGGTGGGTGGGATGTTGCGATATTGCAGAATTTGCTGAATTTGAATTAAAATGACAAATTCCTGTCAGGGGTTGGGTCAGGTCAGGATCACTGGTGGTGACACAAAGCAGGCTAGACTTGCTCATGCCCAAGAAGACTTGTGTTTCATCTTTTGCTCCCAAACATAACTATCTATTTTCTGCATCCAGTTGTTATGTGAGGGTCCTCTTATTCTTATCCAGTAGTTGGGGTCTGGTGGGAGTTGGTGTCTCCTCACAATGCATGTAATAGGTCTGATCTTTGTGTCTTAAGGCTTTTAGATCATCTGTGATGGGTTTGATTGGCTGTTTCATGGCTAATACTGAAGCAGAGAGGTGACCAAGCCTTCTCTGTTTCTGTCTTTGGACTATGGTGTGACCTGCTTCCTCAAACCCCATCATGAAGTCTGAATGTGCTCACATTCCAGCAGTGCTGAAAGAATGAACCCAGTGTTATAACATCTGGTTATCACCTTATCCAAATGGATTTACATTAAAACAGAGAGATCTGAAATTAAATGAGTGTTTGCAATCAGCTTTGCAGTGTTTCATTTTTACTCTCCACCTTTGCTGAGCGGCTAATGTCTTCTGCTTTAGGTTGGTGTCTCCAGAACCTCCTCCAAAGGGCTTCCTGGTCATGGGATCAAAGTTTCGATACAGTGGAAGAACACAGGCTCAAACCAGACAAGCCAGTGCTCTAATAGACCGACCCGCTCCTCACTTCGAGCGTTCCACTAGCAAGAGGTACCTGCTGTCTCGAAGCTTGGATGGAGGTAAGCATCACAAGAGAACCTCTTCAGATCTGGAGACTATGGCAAGCTTCAGACTCCATGTTTCTGGTTTACTTTTGCTTCACTTCCATATTTACTACTCATGGAACCCTTGTTCATTGGACTGTGTTTTGTAATAATTCCACTCTTGTTACCTGCAGAGTTCTCACGGCCGGTATCAACTATGTGTGAGAACCATGACAGCCTGTCCCACAGTGGCAGTGAACGGCGGCGTGTCCACAGTTCATTTGTAGATGACCACGAGACTGAGCATGAGCAGAGTCTGGAACAAGAAGAGGATAAAGACCATGAACAGGGCAGAGATGAAGATGGCAACATCACTCCAAGCAGAAAGAAGGAAATCATGGTACTCAACATTTACTGCTGCAGCTGTTTTGTATTATTGTGTTACTAGCAGGCACGCTGGCAATGCACGGGGGTCAGATTTCAATGCTTCTTACAGTACGGTTAGTTGTATCTACTGTATTTAACATTCAGAGCTAATGTTTGCTTAGTATTTGGACACTGTGGAAGGAAGTCAGATTTTTAATTTGACAGGTCTATAGGTATTTGGACCTCTCCAGTCACATCCCTATCTTCCTAATGAATTGGTTGCCACAGTTACTGTTGCTTAGCAACAGGCCAGTCAACATTTGGATTGGCAGATACACACAGTAATACATACATACATACATGTGGTGTTTATAAATAAAGCACAATTTGTTTTGTCTAATGAGTTCAAGCTTTGTTTTATAATGTCAATTTGGCAAAGATCTGAGTTAAACTTCTTTAAGGCCGGGTTCCCACGGCAGGATAATTAGGCCGATATCGGACCCGATCTTCCGCTTCCGACAATCTTAAGGACACCCCGACAATCGTGATGACGCTAAAGATAATGTTATCAGATATTCCTGCCATGTGTGGTGTGTTAAGAGCGCTCTGATCTGCTCGGAAGGGCGTCAGGAGCGCTCCGATCACAACTCTGGGATATTCAACATGTTGGATTTTTTGCCCCGATATCGCAGTGTGTGTTGTGTCCCCCGACAACAAACGAGCATGCAGCCTGCTGAATATGACATTCAGCCAATCAGAAAGCGAGGTGACGGACGCACGGAGCCGAAAATAAAATCAAAACAGCTGTTCTGACTTACCAGAAAGTCCGGTGGTCGCGCTGTCTCCACTCCTTTAAAGAACGCCTTTTCTTTTTCCTCTTGTATTGTTTTTTCCCTCTGTTTTAAATAGTCCACAAAGTACCTCCGTTTGTTTACTCTGAAGTCACGTTTAATCTCGAGAGATTTTGTGAGGTTTCCTGTCTGAGCTGTAAATGTTCGTGTGTGAAATCTGTTCGTGTGTGGTGTTGTTGTCCTTATCGTGTGGCTGAACACCACACACTGTACGACCAAACCAGTTAGATCAATGATTTTTTATCTTCACGTGTGTGGTCTCTCAGGTTTTGGAAACCTAAAGATAATTTTAAAATCCTGTCGTGTGAACCAGGCTTAAGAGCGGGAATTCAGTCGTAGGAATGGCAGGAACCACAGCGGTGCTGATGTAAATAGGTCCAAGCTTGTCAGGACAGTTGAAGTTTATTTCCTGCAGGCGTATAATGGTATGGTGGCTTTGGTGGATTTAGTGTTCCTAAGTCTTCTCCTGTTCACTCAGGCTTATATGCACCTCTCATAAATCCACTAGCAGCTTCTCATTGTGCTGATAAATGCCTGTGTTACTAACATACTTTTCTTTTTAACTCTTGCTGGCCTAAAGGAGGTGGCTGAGTCACCAGTTGACAGTAAACATGAGGTATTTGGGTCTATCTGCCTGTCTGTCTGTCTGTCTGTCTGTCCAACTGTGCCATCTATTCATTCCTTTTTGTTTCTGTCTGTTAGCTAAAGCGCACATTTTCTGCTAAGTGATATTATTGATAAATGATATCAAATTTAAATTTGGAATGTTAGTCTGGTTCACTATGTAATTTCATTGCATTTTTGAGGGATTAGGAAGAGGACAGGAACATTAACCTTCAAAGTGTGTCCTGACAAAGAAGGACAAGCCGGAACTATTTCCCTGTGAAGAGGGCAGATCTTTAGTTGTCATGGGGAACACGCCCAATGGTGCAGGTGTATGACAGACTCATCAAGGACTCTAATTTCATTCTAAGTGCACCTTCACTTTGATTGTTTTAAACTTTGAATTATTTCGTAAATGTGTAAATAATCCCAGAAACTGTAGGCTTAGCTGTTAATATCATCAAAGTAATTTAGAAGCAGAAATAATGGAAACATTAGTTTTAGGACTGCCATTTTGTAAAATAATATGGCTAGATTAGACTTCACCAATCTGGTACCACTGCATTTTGTGGCCCGAAACATTTTACTTTTGTTGATTATATTAAAGCTATAGGTTGCCTAGAATCTGAGATATTGACAGAATCCATTTTTATGGTCACAATTTTGAAAATCCAAGATGGCCATCATGTATGTACTTTGGCAAATGGAAACAATACATTTGTGAATGCTTATACAAGGAACTTTTCAAAAACATATACACCCCCCCACCCCCCAAAAAACAAACAATGAAAATTTTATAACTTCCCAACTGGCACAATCATTTGCCTACAAGCTTTTTCATTTTCAGATTGTACAGTATAAAAATGTCACAAAATTCAAAGTGGCCACCGAGTTGTTTTTCAGTCATTTTAAAATTAGCACATATGAAATGATAGAACTCATCCAGTTTTTTTGCTTGCTCGGCTGATGGCATCAGACTGCACATTCGGCCTGGTGATGGCGCTAATGAGACAGCATGTCGAGCTAAGCAGTTTGTTGTTTCATGCTATGTAGCATCTCATCAAGGAAAACAACATGTTCATGCAAGACAAAATATTGTTACATTAGATTTTTAATTATTGTGACTCAGCATGTGGCTATCATGTCCTACAATAAACAATAGGTCAAGATAGATCTGTCAGTTTATCTTGTTAATTGAGAAGCAGAAATTGTTGCTGTGAGGATTTGGATTGGAGTTAGCGTATCAGTTAAACACAGTGACCTCTGAAATGCAAGCATTTAGGAAGATTTTTAGTATTGCAAAGAAAATTGACATAGAAAGTTTAAAAAAAAGAAAATGATTCAACCACAAACCAGGTTTACTTGTAGAATATTGACTCCTTAAACCCCCGTCACACTCAGCCACATTTCCACAAGGTCTGCAAAAATCAGGAGGCACACACAAAGAGCCTGTACAACTTACAAAAAATGCAGGGGAAATGGTTAAAGGACATGTTGCACCAAAATCATAGCAATTTTGATTTGGGCTGTTAGTGACTACCCAATGATACACCAGGACTACTTTGTGCACTTCTGTGACCGGTCTCAAAGTATACTGCATTGACAGCAAACTGCTACAGAGACTGCCAAAAACAAAGTACTCATGAGTAACCATTTTTCCGACAGCATTTACGTAGCTTTGAGGAAAATATCCCACTGCGTGCTTGAATAGAATGTAGCTGCTAACGTTAAGAATGGAGCCACAGATTAATTTACATAAGTGTGATGTCATGTTATGATGATTCATTTTTAAGTTGTAACTTGATTTTGATGCAGTCACAGAAAAGCAGCAGCTGCTCTCCAATTTGAGAAGACTTAGTGTGCGTGCATGGCCATTAATAATCATAAACACAGCCTGTTAAAAACGGTCTGGTAGAGGCTCAGCTTTGTGCACACTCATAAGGGCCCCTTCACACATAGTACAAATTTGGTTGATTTGCGCATGAATTGTGCATGAAGCAGGGATCAGATGCAAAACGTGTGAAATCGAAGCTGCCTCTAACGCCTCGTACATCTGTTGCTACAACTATTTGCGCACATCAGCAGCTAAAAGACAGAGTGTGCGCTGTGCAAGCCCATCGAAACTTCTTGCAGCAGGTGTCGGTCAAATTCCAGCTGAAGGTGCCCTGACACTAGCACAACTTTGATCCGTGCACTTGCACGGATGTCATCGTGACGATCCCACTCCCTGTGTTCCCAGCTGGACACAGCACTTTATTCCACAGGCTGCCACGCGCTCTGTGCTGGACACTGCATTTCCGCACACATCACGATCCAAAATCCACCATACTCACTCACTCACCCTCAGCTGCTTATTCAAATTCAGTGTCACAGTGGGTGGAGGGTTATCCCAGCAGATACACCCCAGACAGGATGCCAGTCTGTCACAGGGTCTCTGACAGACTCTCTCAAAGTAAAATAAAAATCAAGCCTACCAGCTGCACTATAGAGAACAAAATAAAAAAGGAAAACTACAGGGCACTCACCCATTTGTAGAATGATTTCGAAGGTTCAATATGTAAAATCCACTCCACCAAAGAAGTCCTCATGTATGGCTTGCACACGTGATCACCAGCCGGAGAACAATGTCTCGGCCCACTCTAAGTCCTCATGCATGGATCATGTGCAATCGCCGGCTGGAGAACAATATACCACGGCAGCTCTGCCTTCAGCTCCTCAAGCTCTCTCATGATTCTGGCACATTAGATAGAAAGTCCATTAACTCCTGAAGATAACGTATTCTGACTTTTTCCAATGTAAGAAATACATCTGCATGTTCAGGCAGCCTGTGAAAATAGACCCGTAGAGTCATTCCACGTGCGTGTTCCTTGCAGCAGTAAAATAGTGTCCTGTGACACAAACAGCAGAGCCACCAGACTTTAAGTAACAAAATTTGGCAGACTTCACCCACAATTAAGAATTTTGGGTGAAATGTGTTGTCTCCTGTCTGTACATCCTCTGTAAATCCGAGCCATCACTTTTGGAAGCGTCGTTATTGAATGTAGCAGTGTTCATGTTACTCTGTCTGTCGATCCATCAGGATGTTTCTGCTTTTCCTAAAATGGACTTACAATCATGATTACTTTGATTTTGTGTTGCTAACCGGGACGTTAAATAACGCGTGACGTGTTCTTTAAGGACGTGATGTTCTCTGACTTGGAAGACGTGGTTGAACTTTAGACATGTAGTAAAGTATGCAGTGAGGACTTGATTGAATCAGGATGCAGTAAGAAATTCAGTACAAATATGACATGGACAGTCTGTCCTAGCAATTGTTTTTTTTTTCCTGCTTTGTGGACGACATATGAGAATTTCTGTCCATGGAACTGAAACCCAGCCCAACAAATAAATCAGTAAAATTTTAAAGAGAATTCTCCCTAACGTCTCCATACAAACTGAGGTTGCTTCAAAGTGTGCACAGGCACAGGCCCCACCCGCCTGCACACACCCAGACAGGACACTGTCAGGAGAGCTGTTTTATACATGTGGACACAAAACATCCTGAAAGACACGATTGACAAACACAGTGGCTGGTGCATTACTAACAAGGACAAGATGGATGGAGTGAGATTGTGGTGTATGTGTGTGTGATGTGATTGCAGTAAGAACAAATTGCAGGTGGAGTACATGTTGCGTAATCATGCCCATGGCAATAAATTACTGAGGGCATGTTAAATGATGTGAGAACAGGGTGGGGATGTCATCAGGACGAAGTATGGACATGAAAATGGCATATATTTATTTATTTATTTATTTTTTTTACATTTTGATCGCGCCTCCACTGTGTTCCTCAAACGTTTCAGGACACAGTGTGTTCTCGACGACCTTCGCCTGAGTGTGACGGGGTTCTTATTGGCTGAACACTGACCGAGCAGAAAATGTCTGACATACAGTATTTTATGTGACTGGTTTTGGAGGAAACCTACACAGTAAATTATGTGACGTAAAATAAACTCTGCCAGGATAACATTTGGTCCCAGTCAAAGAGAGTTAAATGTACTCCATCACAGTGCTAAATCAATTCTGTCACAGTGTAAAATCAACTCTATCATGCTGTGAATGACTCTTATTGGAGTTGAAAACGTGATCTGACAAGACTGTAGAGCTGATTTCACGCTATAATCAAGTGTATTTAACTCAGAAGTGGCAGTGAGTCACTGTCAAGTCACTCTTAAGTCATGAATCAGCATGTCCCAAGTCAGCTTGCAAACAATTGGTGGTCATTATGACTTGAGACTTGACTTGGGACTTCCTGATTCATGACTTGAGAGTGACTTGATGGTGACTTCGTCCCACCTCTGAGTTAACTCTGTTTGGACTGGACTATTTTACTCCACAAAATTTACTGTGTGAATTAGGACACAGTGTGTACCACAATTTGAGTGTCTCCAGTTTTTGTGCCAGTTTGTCTGAATTGTTTTGTCCACTCATTAGACGATGTCTGTCACGTCTGAACACAGCGTGGTTCTTATTCCAAAGCTTACATGTAACACAGTGAGGATTTTAAGACCTTTGCATGCTGTATCCTTAACTGCTGCTCTACTGCCTCTGCACTTGACTTTGTTACTTCACCCTCTGACCCTGAACTCCTGACCTCTGACCTCTCCTGTGCTTGCTCATTTTCCTGCCCCATCTTAGCTCTGTCATTTGGAGCAGCAGACCACTCCTCGGCACAAACAGGAGGTACTTTCCCCTTTTCACCTGTTATACTCTGTTATGTGAGTTGATGTTCCTCGAGGCTTCACCAGTTCAGTCGTCAGGGAATTCTCTAGATTAAACTTTGACCCACAGACTTGGATCAAGGATTTGTCTTTTGATGTCATAGCAATTTATAATAACATCTGGCACATGTGAACAGACTCATTTAAAGGTGAAGCTTTGCTGTTGTCCAGAAAAAAACAGGTTTGTGGAAGTAACTTAATTTATGTACCGTTGCACTTTGAAAGCATTTCACAAAACACAAAAATCTTCATAGGATAAAAAAAAAATAAGCATACATTAAAATAGGATAAAATTCTGAACACCAAATACTTGTACATTGTAAAAAACCCACTAAATATCAATCAAGTAAATGAAACCTGATACTAAATACAAGTAAGCAGGGCAGAAGCTCCACGGTGATGCTCATGTCCCTGAATTGTCTGCCTTTAACACTGAGAGACACCTAGGAAGAGCTTATGGAGTCATGAAGGAAAGAGATATTTGACCATGCTGATAGATCTGCAGGGCAAATGAAGGTCGTAGACTTTTGGGAAGGGAACAATGGGATGCCTTGGGCACCTGGCCTCTTTGGAGGACCCTTGACTACCACTCGAATGGTTGTGAGTCCAACAAGTGGAAACTTAGAGAGACACAGATGATGAGTGTCACTTGCGTTATGAGGTAGCATCAGCTATATCATTTCTCTCTGTGCGAACCAGCATGTAGGTGCCCTAGTGTTGAGGATCACAATGGCTGGAGAAGGCCAAGAGGACATTGTACCTCAACTGGCTGCAGCAGATGGCTGGCTGTTTTTGAGACTTGTGGACAGACCAGTTGTCTGCCTGGGTTGTGGCTGTCCATGACCCAAGATGCCTCCTCTGTGTCGTGGATGTGCAGACACATGCCTCTGGAGCCTGGTCCTAGACTTGGGGTTCCCCCACAATGCAAGTGATACTCCTCATCCAATCTATTTGTTTGCACAGTCAATTCACTGCTTCTTGAGGCTTCTCCAAAGAAACCTGTAAAAGTGATGATTAGAATTAAAAACAATATTATTTATTTTTAATTTGTCCAATTCCTTATGGAGGGAGGTGATGATCTAGTGGTTAAGCAGTGGGGTTGAGACCAGAGGACCCTCTGTTCAATCCCCCGTCAGGCTGAAAAATCACTAAGAGCCCAAAGTTGCTCCCAGTGTGTAGTGAACACCTTTCATGGCAGCCCACTGACTTCTGTGTGTGTTTGTGTGTGTGTGTGAATGTGAGGCATTATTATAAAGCGCTTTGAGCTTCTGATTCTGATAGAAAAGTGCTATATAAGTGCAGTCCATTTACCGTTTATGGCCTTTTTGGAGGGACTGCATATAAAAACTGGTTGATGCAGGAATTTTAAAAACATCTCAATGTGATGCTGAAAGTCTACACGACAAGCACATCATGATTGCTTCATTTAAACTCCATCATGATGGTGTAGAGGAGCAAAATTATACACATTGTGTCACCGTCAACATGGTTGAGGCAGATAGACTGTTACTTTGTGGGCGGGTGGACTAGATGTTTACCTGGGTGGTTGCCATCCAAGACCCAAGGCAGTTCCATGGTGTTGTGGATGTGGCAAAGTGAAGCACCAGTTCATGCTCCCAGTCTTGACTTGAGTCTGCAAGTGTGAGTGCATGTGCTTGTCTTTGTAAATTACCATGTGAAGTGGATGAGGGTCCTTGACTCCTTCTGACTGGGATGAGCGGTTATTACAGGCTAATTCCCTGCCCACAGCCAATGCCCATTTACAGCTGGATGCACTGGGACAATGTGCATGAACTGTCTTTCCCCAGAATGCAGACAGGTATCCTGAAGCACAAATTGATCAAGTCAAACTCCAGGTTGTACATTGGTGGTCCCTCTCCTGTCCCACAGAGCTACCTGCTCTGTGCCCCTGACCAAGGCAGAGTCTCTACATCTGGAGTTGGTCCCTGGGCACCGGACTGTGGCTGCTCACTACTCCTAGTGGTTGGATTGTGTCTAACTGTAATTAGCATGCGTTACATGCAGAGAACAAATTTTGTTGTATGTATATGCAATGACAATAATTTCTGTTCTATTCTTGTGCAATTTATATACCGAAAAATCATGTTTATTTTTAATAGCAATTATAATAACTATATAAGACTTTCCCAGGAATCAAAGCGCTAAACAAAATAGACTCTAAGAATAAAAGAATAAATGCTAATTATAAAATGTACAGCAATATAAATTAGAGAGCTCATAATACAAAAAAGGTATGACATGTACATTTTTTTCCTCTTCAAGAGGCATTTTTTTTTCCACAGTGGTGACTTATACTCTGGAAAATATGGCAAATTAATCCAGCAATCTTGCATTCTGTGTGGCTAAGGGGGGGCGGGGCCTACACAGCACTGAAGAACCTAAAGGCAAATTCTTACATGAACCAAAGTAAAACCCCACTGTCCTCCGCTGTCTGTAAAGCCAAACATACACTGTGCCTTGTGTTCATGCTCCTTCTACAATACTGTGTGTTGATCAGACAGAACCTGAACACAACACACAGTGTACAGGGCTCACACTGTATTCCACAACTGCCTTTGGGTGAGCAGAACATGTACACAAAAGCACTGATTTTGTGTGTGTGTGTGTGTGTGTGTGTGTGTGTGTGTGTGTTTGTGTGTTTGTGTGCCCCTGATGTTGCGTCTGAGCTATGTGTAAATATGTGCACATGCATAAGAAGCAGTGGATTTCTGCAGCATGTTTTCCATTCGAGCAGATGGTCAAAGTGCATTACAGTGATGCATCACATTTACTTCTCCAGCCAAGACCAGTACCCATTTACACCTGGGTGGACTGAGACAATGCAGTTCGTGTCTTGTCCAACGGCACAGACAGGTAGCATTAGCAGGATTCAAACACAGGCTGACATTATAGACCAGCTCCTTTTCCATTCAGCAACCTGCTTCTTGCTTGCATATGACACTGGTCAACATGATTTTTCTTACGTGGAGTTTTCAATGTGTCATTTGGAGGCTCTAAATCTGAATCTGGTGTTAGTTTTTTCCAATCACGTCACATTTTTGAGATATGAAAACATATTTCTCGTATCAACTATTGAAGCAAAAGCTGCAGTCTCTCACACCTTTCCGGCGCCATAAACGATATTTCATCTCTTGTTCAAATTTTGTGAGCCTGGTTTAAAAATGATGCTTTTGAAACTGTTTTTGTGCATGATTAGTGGCATCAAACGTGTGAGTGAATGAGCAACTTTTGCATCACATACTGAAGTAACTGCCAATGCTGACATAAAATAATGCAAGTTATCACTTTCTATCTGCATCTGTGTGCACATTATTCAACCTAGAAGTAAGGTTTTAGAGTGAATGTAAGACAGATGCTCTGTACAGTGTCAGAGCGTCCTAAGCTTCCACAGTGGTGCTGTGGAAAATGCACTCCACCCATCAGTGTGTGCAAGCACTCTGATCTTATGGCCCGGTCACACGGCATACGACGATTCCTGAACGAAGGGAAAAAAGTTTTAAAAAAAAAAAGGTCACAAATCGTTGAGAAAAGGAGGACAAACAAGATTTATTTGCTTTATTTATTTGTAAATATATATATATACAACCCCTGGCAAAAATTATGGAATCACCGGCCTCAGAGGATGTTCATTCAGTTGTTAATTTTGTAGAAAAAAAGCAGATCACAGACATGACAGAAAACTAAAGTCATTTCAAATGGCAACTTTCTGGCTTTAAGAAACACTATAAGAAATCAAGAAAAAAAGATTGTGGCAGTCAGTAACGGTTACTTTTTTAGACCAAGCAGAGGAAAAAATGGAATCACTCAATTCTGAGGAATAAATTATGGAATCACCCTGTAAATTTTCATCCCCAAAACTAACACCTGCATCAAATCACATCTGCTCGTTAGTCTGCATCTAAAAAGGAGTGATCACACCTTGGAGAGCTGTTGCACCAAGTGGACTGACATGAATCATGGCTCCAACACGAGAGATGTCAATTGAAACAAAGGAGAGGATTATCAAACTCTTAAAAGAGAGTAAATCATCACGCAATGTTGCAAAAGATGTTGGTTGTTCACAGTCAGCTGTGTCTAAACTCTGAACCAAATACAAACAACATGGGAAGGTTGTTAAAGGCAAACATACTGGTAGACCAAGGAAGACATCAAAGTGTCAAGACAGAAAACTTAAAGCAATATGTCTCAAAAATCGAAAAATGTACAACAAAACAAATGAGGAACGAATGGGAGGAAACTGGAGTCAACTCTGTGACCGAACTGTAAGAAACCGCCTAAAGGAAATGGGATTTACATACAGAAAAGGTAAACGAAAGGCATCATTAACACCTAAACAGAAAAAAACAAGGTTAAGCTAAGGAAAAGCAATCGTGGACTGTGGATGACTGGATGAAAGTCATATTCAGTGATGAATCTCAAATCTGCATTGGGCAAGGTGATGATGCTGGAACTTTTGTTTGGTGCCTTTCCAATGAGAGTTACAAAGATGACTGCCTGAAGAGAACATGTAAATTTCCACAGTCATTGATGATATGGGGCTGCATGTCAGGTAAAGGCACTGGGGAGATGGCTGTCATTACATCATCAATAAATGCACAAGTTTATGTTGATATTTTGCACAATTGAAAGGATGTTTGGGGATGATGAAATCATTTTTCAAGATGATAATGCATCTTGCCATAGAGCAAAAACTGCAAAAACATTCCTTGCAAAAAGACACATAGGGTCAATGTCATGGCATAGGGTCAATGTCAATGAGCAGATCTGATTTGATGCAGGTGTTAATTTGGGGGATGAAAATTTACAGGGTGATTCCATAATTTTTTCCTCAGAATTGAGTGATTCCATATTTTTTTCCTCTGCTTGGTCTAAAAAAGTAACCGTTACTGACTGCCACAATCTTTTTTCCTGATTTCTTATAGTGTTTCTTAAAGCCAGAAAGTTGCCATTTGAAATGACTTTAGTTTTGTGTCATGTCTGTGATCTGCTTTTTTTCTACAAAATTAAACAACTGAATGAACATCCTCTGAGGCCGGTGATTCCATAATTTTTGCCAGGGGTTGTATATATATATATACACACACACACATATGTAGGCTTAGTAGTTAACACTGTTGCCTCACAGCAAGTAGGTCATGGGTTCGATTCCCACCTGTGGCCTTTCTGTGTGGAGTTTGCGTGTTCTTCCTAGGTTAGGTGGATTGGATACTTTAAATTGACAGTAGGTGTGAATGTGTTTGTCTATATGTGGGCCTGTGACAGACTGGTGTCCTGTCCAGGGCGTACCCTGCCTCATGCCCTGTGACTGCTGGGATAGGCTTCAGCCCCCGCAACCCTTAATTGAAGTAAGTGGTTGAAGATGAGAGTATATATGCAATAGATTTAGATTAATTAATCAGAAAAAAATAATGCACTTGCACAATCAAATCTGTGCCACAGTAAAATCTAATTTAATAGTGCAAGCATAAATGTCAGAAACATTCAACAAGTGAGTGCAGCAATATAAAGATGTCGGAGAACATCAGGTGATTGGCCTAACACCTGTATCTATCAGCACAACTTGTGCAAGTAGGCATCAAGGAAGCTCTAGACTTCAAATTAAACATAGTGTCTGTGGAGACAAACATCAAGCACATACAGTCAAATCAAACAAATCACAATAGAAACACGTCTTCGGAAACGTCAATCAGCTGCTAAAGTATGTTCCTTCAGCTTTTCCTTTTTTCACTGTGTGTCACCACAGCAGATCTGAGATGGATGCACATGTTGATTTTGCACTCGCACATCTGACACATGTGAACAGTGCATGTCCAGTGTTTGTGAAGTGCTTGATGATCACTCCTGACTCTGTCAGCAAATATCACTTTGTGCCTCTCCAACTTCTTTCAGGACCCGGGACAGCACCCTTCAGCTGATCAAATGTCCTCTCTTGAAAAAACTAAACAAATTAATAAATAAATACATACATATACACACACATATATATCCCTTGTATTATGGTGAGAAATAAATACGTTTATTATGTTGCGGGTCATTTTGACCCGTATTGTTTAAATCCACTCAAAACAGAAAAAAATAAAGTTAAACCAATCAGAGCTTTATTTTAGATTATACAAACATTTTGAAGAGAAGAGAAGAAGAGATATACAATTCAAGCACTATATCAAAGATCTCCTGTTTTCACCTCTTACCTCTTCACGAACACTTTTTTTTTCATTAAACTTGCCCCATTTTCTCAGATTTTCAGTTAAACATTTTCCCCACGTGATGGACAGAATGTGACTGTGTGCTTTCTGCAGATGTACTTCTTGCACCTCGCACAACAGGTATTTCAAGGTCAAGGTCAACTTTATTGTCCCATTAGGGAAATTTGTCTTGGGCATTGTCTACATTATTGCTTCACAGGGCAAAGAACAATTAAAAAAGGACACAAATCACATAAAACACAAGAATTTAAATCTTGACTAAAATCAGGAAATACATTATAATGACAACACAGAAACATTCAACTATTTAAAGTGCTAAGAAAAGTGCCAGGTGCTAAAGTGCTGATGTTTGTTGCACGTTGTTCTATTGCACTAGTTGCTTGCATTGTTTAGCAGTTTGATAGAAACTGGAACAAATGATAATTTGAGACGATTTGTTTTACACTTTGGTTTACAAAATCTTCTTCCTGAAGGGAGGAGTTCATACTCTGAGGACAGTGGATGAGTGGAGTCTGAGCAGATTTTTGTTGCCTGCGTCATAACTAACTGGTTATACAGCTTCTCAATGGACTCATTTTTTCATACCAATTATTTCTGTTGCTGTTTTGTGGATTGTAGACAACCTATTTTTAAGTTGAATTGTAAGGTTACCAAACCAGGCAGTGATTCCATATCTAAATAGGTTCTCTAAGATAGCTTTGTAAATAATTAGCATGATCTGATTACTAACGCCATAAAGCCTCATTCGTCTCAGAAAATACATTCTGTGCTGCAGTTTGTTGCACAAATTATCAATGTGTGATTTCCAGTTTAGCAAATTATTGATATGGACCCCTAGATATTTATATGTTGCCACCTGATTTATAGTTTGGTCTAAAATGACTACTGACTTGTGTGTTGTCACTTGTCTTGGGTCAAAAACCATCTCTTCTGTTTTTGACACATTTAAAATCAGATGGTTTTTGTCACACCACTTAATAAAGGTGTCAATCTCATTGTAGTAGACAAATGGGTCCATGTCCTTATGCAAGAGGCGCACGATTGCTGTGTCATCTGCAAATTTGAAAATAAAATTATTGGGGTGTACTTTCCTGCAGTCATTAGTATAAATTGCAAAAAGTATTGGTGAAAGCACACAGCCTTGTGGAACTCCTGTATTACAGTGTTTAATATCTGATAATGTCTGATTAAGCTTTACTTGCTTCACATTCTTGTCCTTCAATTTCCATAAAAGTAGGTGGGGTTGCACAGTATTAAAAGCCGAGCGAAAATCAATAAATAAAGTGTGAACATAAGTTTTTGTTCCTTCCAAATGCTTAGAGACAAGGTGCAACATGCATAGAATGGCATCCTCAGTGCTACGCTCATGCTTACAGGCAAACTGACATACATCTAACATGGGCTGTACTTCTGTTTTGAGAAGTGACAAAACTAATCTTTCAAAACATTTTGCAATAATTGAGATCAAGGCTACTGTAGCACAAGGCTCTTTGGGCACTGGTATTATAATAGACCTCTTTCATAGAGCTGGGACAGTATTGGTGTCTAATGAACACTGCAATATAGGACACCATGCTGGTGTCAGTTCCTCTGCACAGCTTTTGAGCAGAAAAGCCGGCAGTCCATCAGGGACAGTGGATTTACTAGTTCTCACAGTACGAAAAAGACACTGGACACTAGGTGGATCCACTTCCAGCCAGTCAGTGGTACTGGTTTCTGGTAGTGATCACACTCCTGAGAAAAGTTATCTTTATCAAATCTCAAATAGAAATCATTCAACTCATTTGATCTTTGCTGTTCATCCAAGGTAATAATTTGCTTTTTTGTAGGATTCATATTAGCAGAGTTTTTTAGTATTTGAAATTAAGAGGCTTTGTTCCATTATTTGTCTGTATCATTCTCTTGCTTTAGTTAGGCGTTGTTTCAGTTCCTTTTGAGTTTCTATCAGACCTACACTGTATTTATTGCGAAACGCTTGCTTTTTCCTATTTATGCACTCTTTGATTTCTTTAGTTATATAGGGCTTGTTTTTAGGATAGATGATAACATCCTTCTTAGCTACCACATTATCAACACCAAATTTCACATAGTCTGTAACCGTGTCTGTGGCCTCATCAAGCTCTATGGGATGAAATATGGACCAGGCTGTACACAAGAAGCATCCTTTTAGTGCCTCAAGTGAATCATCTGTCCAGACATTTACGGTCTTATGTACAGGTTTACATAATTTGAAGACTTATTTATATAAGGGAATCAGATGTATTATATTATGGTCTGAGTTAGAGAGGGGAGGCTTTGGGTTTGCAGATTATGCTCCCTTGATGTCGCCATAGCACTTATCCAATATCCTATTATGTCTTGTGTGACAGTTTACATATTGTTCAAAGCCTGATAAAACAGACTCTGGCTTACAATGGTTGAAGTCACTGCGCTGTAGCTGAATGCGCGTGGCTGCTTTGCCTGTGTTGCCGCTGGGGAGTATATAAATGGCGCCTATAATGATGTTGCCAAACTCCCTTGGCAGATAGTGAGGTCTCATTGATACACAAAGCAGTTCTATATCTGGGGTGCATACTTTGTCTCTTAATGTATACTGTTTGCACCATTTGTCATTCACATGTATGCACCGTTCCTCCGTTCTTCTTGCCAGACGTATCAGAACGGTCACTGCAAACCAGCGAAAAACCATCCAGATCAGGCAGAGCGTCAGGGATTCCTTGGTGGCACCATGTTTCGGTGAAAACCACCAGGTTAGCTTCCTGGTATTTAAAACGGCTCTTTTGGTTCGCACGGAGCTCGTCCATCTTGGGAGTCAGTGACCGCACGTTGCCCAGAAAGATCGATGGCAGCGGTGGCTTGCTGGCTCTCCAGAAGAGACATTCCTGGATGCCTCCTCGCCTCCCTCGCTTCCGCGGCAGCCGTGCACCGGTGTGTGTCACTCGGACCACAGCTGGTAGTTGATCCGGTGGTGTAAACCGGCGTGATCGGAGGGAAAGAAGTGCATCTCTGGTGAATACACATCGTAATCCTTGTTCCCACTGCAAAGCTGTTTGACAGATACTGAGGACAAAAAGTTTGCTGATAATCAGCGCCAGCAGAAAAAGGTGCAGGCTAAACGCCATTGTTCGAGGCTACCTCCTGCCGGCTTCTGTCAACTGTCAAAGTTCAAGTTCATAGAGCGATCACCAAATGCCTACTGTCTAAGGTAGCTCAGTCACAGTCTCAAGCACTTTCAGAACAGATTGTTACGGGTAACGTGAAACACTTACATTTAAAAACAAACAGAAGCAATATAGTAACACAAGCCTGGGTCACTTGTTTTATTGTCATCTTGATTGGGACAGACGTGGCATCTTTTGCATTTCTTTGCACCTGTATCCAAAGGATCCACTGTGGGTTGGTCAGATGCCCTTCCCTGGACCTTTGCAATGAAAGCTGCAGCTGCTGGGGATCGAGCTGGCCTGGCCCAGTTCTGGATCTTGGCAGTGACCAGTGCTTTGCCTAGTTCTTCCAGGAAGTCGACTTCTGTACAGTTTTCTGGCATTCCACTGCTGGTTGATCTCAATCCACAGCACATAGGCATTGTATGCAGACATGCCCACAATGTTGTAGAAAACCACCAAGGGCCAACAGGCAGTCTTGCACTGACATCTATATGTTGCTGTGACTTTGTCAAGATTGTCAACTCCTCCTTTGGTGGAATTGTAATCCAGGATCATCTGCGGCTTCATGTCCTCTCTCGTGCTCAGAGATGCATCTTTGTGCATTGTGCTCATCACAAGAGCATTCTTGTTTCTCAATGCATGTTGTTTACGCACAGCGGGCAGGTATAACCAGGTAGTGTCGACGTAAATCTACGATACCGGCCTAGCAACACCCTGGTAAAGTGATAATATTAATACAATAACATGCTTTTGGAGGGCGGTATGCATTTTCAAGAGGCCCGACGTTCATGCCCAGTCGCCCAAAATGACAGCTATTCGCCTGAGTTAGAGGAGGGCGAATAGCTGTCATTTTGGGCGACTGGGCATGGACGGAGGGACTCAGAAAATGCATACCGCATGACAGCAGCATGTTATTTGCATTATTATCACTTTACTGAAATACTCAACACGTAACGCGTACATAAAAAGTTGTCGCACTTTAACTTTTGTCGTGTCAGCTGGCTCGCGGCTCTCCAAATTTGGCAGTGCGTCCTCATCAAGCTGGCTGCTTTGGCTGCTGTTCATTGTCGTACTATCCATGAGAAAATCATCCAGAATATCCATATTGGGACCAACACACACTTCTCACCTTTTCATCTTTTCCTCTGCGGACAGTTTTTTTTCCTCTGCTGATAGTTCTTGGGCTGTGCGCTATGACGTCATTTGTTTACACACAGTGGGCGGGTATAGCCAGATAGCGTCGACGTACATCTACGATACCGGCCCAGCAACACCCCGGTAAAGTGATGATAATGCTAGTTATTGCTCAAGAACAATGAGTTATATAGACCCTGTTAATTTTTATTTATTTTTAATTCATTGCTTTAGTTTGTCTTTGTAACTTAACGTTTTGTTAAGTGGCTGCTGAAGTAGCTGGCCTGAACAGTTAGTAAATTGACATTAGTCGTGAAATGGCTTAGCGTCTTGTGATAATGCTAGTTAATGGTTAGCTAGTTCTGAATTTGATTTGTCCCATGAGGTTAAAACTGAGCTAACTTGCAAACTGCCATGCTAAGAATATGCAGTAAGTCCTTTAGGGCCCCTTCACAGTGCGAATATGTACAACTCAGGGTGACACCCGTCGGAACACCTTGTATGAGCAAACCATGAAACATCACGCCGACGGGCAGACTTGCACGATGCTGGTGCGACAGTTCGTGCACACGGGAACATAGTGCCACCACCTGCACAATGTATAACCACATCGCACAGCTGCTGTGAAGAAAAAATAAACTTTTTTTTTTTTTTTAATGCATGCTGTGATGGCAAATGGCACATGGGAACACAGCAGCTTTTCACAGCAGCTGTGCAATGTGGCTACACATCGCATAGCTGCTGTGCAAATAAAAAATAAAAATTACATGCCACCCGCTGGAATCAAACCTGCACCAAAAGCTCTGATTTGCCATCAGAAACTTTACCACTGAGCTACAATCGCTGTCCTGTGAAAGCTGCAGGAAACTGATACCAGGAAGGACATGGACGTATTATAAAACCGCACACCATATAAATACACCGCATTTTATTGAATCCCTCTTATCAAGCGGACAATACAAATATGATCTGTAGATGGCCCATGGTCACAGACGTATGAAATGACATGAATGATGAAGCAGTTCGCTCTTGTTATGTCCACATCTACTGCTCTGGTGTGTCCAGCCAGCCATGCGCGTGTTCTGCCCAACATGCATGTTTTGTGGATGCTGCACCGCAGGACTGATACTGCATCATGTGGAACAGAGCTCATGTGGGTGATGTGACAGTCAGATTGCCCACTGCGTGTTCTGATCTGACGGACCGTTTCAACCTGGGAGCAGCCTGTCAGCGCTCACTCACTGCAGCCCATCGCCACAGTGATATATGTTTTTATTTATGTCCACGTAAGGACAGCAAGCAGATACGCATGTGTCACAGTGGGCAGTTGTTAGTTCATGACTTTCCAAACACAATACGTGTTGTCCAGGTGGGACGTCCAGATCCACAAATCTCAACATCTGCTTCTGTCAGTGGCCACACCTCTTTTCCATTCAGCGCACACGCCAGTGTGTGTTTGCAAAGCCACACTCGTGCCGAACTTAGAAAAATTTCACATCCACCTCGACAGTGATTGTCTGCAGACTGTTGTCATGCTAATAGTGCGAATGGCCACACATTTTCAACGTGCCAAACGAGCGGTGTGAGATGTTTGTGTGTGTCACCTGGAATTTGGCCAACACGTGCCGCGAGAGGCTTCGATGGGCTCGCACAGCGCACACTTTGCCTTTCAGCAGTTGCAGTGCACAAATAGTTGTAGCAAAAGGTGTATGAAGCACGTTTTGCACACGAGTCCTGCTTCATGCGCACTTTATGTGCAAATTGACCACATTCGCATTATGTGTGAAGGGGCCCTTAGAGAGGTCATAGTGTGGAGAGGATGACAATCGAAGACTTCCCACAGATGTATTTACAGACTAGAGGACTGGAAAGATGCAGATGAAGGGTCTTTACTCAGGTAGCCTGAAGCACACACCTGGAATGGAACCCGGTCTATTGAAATTCCAGCTCCTATCATACAGAGCTCCCTGCTGTCCCGATGTCGGATTATCCTGATTTAACTTTGAACATTGGAGCAACATTGCTGGGATGTAGTAAAAATATAGAGCAGTCAGTATTTGGTGGCCGTCAGTAGGAACGAGGCATCATGGGAATGTCAGAACAGAATTCCCCATATTACATAGAGACAAAAATCAACCCGTGTTATCGTCCAAGAGTTTTTAGCAGTCAACAGAACGTCCGGCCACTTTCATGTGGTGCACACTTTCACTTTGCAGTGTCTGGCAACTGCTCTGTATTTCTACATGCTCCTTGATAAACACGATACTGTTGTTCTCATGTGCATCATCTCCAAATTCCTTTCATCATGTATGATATTGAAGGTTTGATGAATATGACAGTACCACAACTGAAGAAAAAAATAGAATGAACACTGTCTGTATACAAGTCAACACTGGCGGGTTTTGATGCAAAATACTACAAAAATCACAGTGGTGCCCCCCTCCACGTTGGTTTGTGATATGCAGAATTACCGACACCCACAGTTAGAAAGTACTCCATGCTTTTGCTGCCCCTTAAGTGGTCCATTGCAGCTTATGGTCTACACGGTCATTGTGGATGATGAAAAGAAGCTTCAAAGTGAGTGCAGAATAAGAGCGATGTTATGTATTTTACAGCAGTAGATTTTTGTTGAAATTCAAGACCACGGAGAGATAATCGAGTCAAATCACTCCTGATATTGTATCTCATTGAAATATTCAGAAATGCGTGACATTCTGGAAGTGAAAGATGTTCTAATTTCAGTATCTCTGTAAAGGGTATTGATATTATTGTGTTATTACACAGATCTGTAATTGTATCCATGTGTGAGCCAGACTCCTTTGTTCACACAGACATGTGACATCCTGCTCATGTGTTCTTCTTCTTCTTTCTCCATGTGCTCACCGTGCTGTAGTTTTTGGATAAGTCGAAGGATGTTCTGCTGAAGCACCAGGCCAGTATCAACGAGCTGAAGAGAACGCTGCGGGAGCCCAACAGCAAGCTGATGAACCGCGAGAAGTGCCTGTCTGCGACCTCCCCAACTGGGACGCCTGAGAAGAAGGCTGTGAGTGTGTGTGTGGGGGGGGCGGTGGGTAAGGGGTGGGCTAGGGGGTTCCACTGTGCATCGTCTGGGGTCAAACCCAGCTTCCTCTGATGCTTGACCGTCTGGTAAACAGCTCTACTGTTCCAACTTTGACTTTGACCCGAAGCAAATCCAGTCAACCTTCAGTCATACTTTCATCAGACGGAGACACTTAACTTTTTCTTCACCCACAAGCAGCTCAGATGTTTGTGTTTTTAATGCTGGCAGGAAATGTTTTTCCGAGTGTGTTCACTGAAGTACATTCTGCTTCTATCTGCTGCAGCAGAGCAATTCTGACAAAATCTCAGCAGTATTTAAAGATGAGTGACAGGCGCTGTGGGCTGGAGCTTCTTGATTCTGTTAGTTTGAAGGAGGCTCTGAGTGTTGCTTGCTGTGAGGTACTTAAGTGATTACGAGGAGTCTCTTCGTCCTTGATTGCCTCATAGCGTCCCGTGTTCTTCATGCCACATCATGAAATCTGTTCAGCTTTTGATATTTTGGTAATTGCTTTATTGAAAAGAGAGCACCAGGATTGTGTTCAGCTTTGAGATCGTATTTCTGTCTGTGAGAGCATCTAAATTGGCATCGTATTATCTCTCATCTGGTGTCTGGGACGATCAGATTATACCCCCAGAGAATGTTGAACATTGTCTGCAACAGAAAATGGAATCAGCTGTGTGTGTTACTGCGGGGAATCAGGCCTATTATCCTGTTTGATTGACAGCTGAAGGCAGCATGAGTGTCAGTGTTCAACCAGACTTAGTGCAGCTGAAGCCTTTGATGTCATTAAAGAAAAAAAAAAATTGTATTGGAAAGGTCTGCTGGTTTGGTTGTGTGGGTTTGGTGGCTGTCGGATGTGAGAGAGCTGAGCTGGAGTCTGTATGTCTGTTAGGTTAAAAGTTCATTCATAGTTTGTACTGAATAAATCAGTGGTGTCGTGTTCACTCGGGGCACGAGACAGTAATCCAAATGATACCTATCCTGAACCAAACCAGGCTTCATGATGCAGCAGCCACATCAGCAACAGACAGTGAAAAGCTAATCCATGCAATCTGACATTAGGTGAGGCCTAATCTAGAATATGGATGAGGTAGTAATTTCAAATTTGGATTAAAAACATCTATAGTGTTGGAAACATGAACCAGCTGTATTTTATGGAGTACAAGTTGCAAGATTTTTTTCCTAGTTTGGGATGTCCTACAGTATGATGATATTAATAACCATAATAATAATAACTTTATTTATTGCTTTCCCAGGAATCAAAGTGCAAACCAAGTAAACTATATAATAATAAACATCAATTCTAAGAGTAGACTACAACTTGGCCATATGGGGTGTTCAGCCAGTACATTCTGAGTGCCAGTTCCAAGTCTGGACAAATGAGGATGGTAGAATTGAGGCAGAACTTCCAGTGTTTGTCAGATCTCATCCACCTGGAGTGTGTCCATTCTGAGTGCTGGACCCGAGCCTGGATAAATGAGCAGGGTCGCATCAGGAGGGGCATCTGGCCTAAAAAAGCCACAATAATTATGCAAGTCACAAATAGATTTTCCATACTTGATAGGTCGAGGCCTGGGTTAACAACAAGCCCGAGTGGTACTCTTGCCCATTATGATGCCAGTGGGAATTGGCCACTGCTGGCAAAGGAGAAGAAGAGGAGGAGAATGTGTCCAGAGACTGGGAGAAGAGGAAAACTAGAGGGGTGGAGTGAGAGTGGGGACTTTGAATGTTGGCAGTATGACTGGTAAAGGGAGAGAGCTGGATGACATGATGGAGAGGAGAAAGGCAGACATATTGTGTGTACAAGAAATCAAGTGTAAGGGAAGTAAGAGCAGGAGCATCGGAAGTGGGTTGTAGTTGTATCTTGGTGTGGCTGGGAGGAGAAATGGTGTTTGGGTCATTTTAAAATAAGGTTGTGGAGAGTGAACCAAAGCATGAAGAGTGGTGGTAGGAGTGGCCTTCAGTGGGCATGTTGGTGATGAGGCAGGAATGGGTAGATATGATATCAAGGACAGGAATGTGGGAGGACAGATGGAAGTAAATTTTGCCAAAAGGATTGAAATGTCTGTCATGAATACTTACTTTTAAGAAGGAGGAGAAGCACAGGGTGACATAAGAGTGGAGGAAGGTGCACACAGGTGGACAGCATTCTTTGAAGGTGACGCAAATGAACAGACTTTGGACACTGTAAGGTGGCCGCAGGGAGAGCTTAGCCAGACACCGTAAGCCAGAGCATGAGATGGTGGTTTGTAGGATGACTTTAGACGTGAAGAAGAGGAAGAGAGTGAGAGATCAAAAAAGGATCAGATCATGGAAGCTGAAGGAGGAAGACTGAAATTGTGTGAAATTCAAAGGGGAAGTGAGACAGGCACTGAATGGAGGTGAATAGAAGAGTAGGTGGAGAAAGGTGGCAGGAGTGATTTGTGACAGAAGCATATCTGCAAGAGGTTCAGGGGAAAGTTTACAGACAGTCGTGAGACCAGCTATGTTGTACAGCTTAGAGACGGTGGCACTAACAAAAATACAGGAGGTTTTGCTGAAGATGCTGCAGTTTTCTTTTGGAGTGATGAGGATGGACAGGATTAGGAATGAACATATCAGAGGGACAGCACAGGTTGGATGGTTTGGAGACAAAGTCAGAGAGGTAATATTGAGGTGTTTGCACATGTGCAGAGGAGGAACCCAGGGCATATAAGGACCAGGATCCTGAGGATGGAGCCACCAGGCAGGAGGAGAAGAGGGAGGCCAAGGAGGAGATGTATGGATGTGCTGAAGGAGGACAAGTAGGGCGTTAGTGTGACAGAGGACGATACAGAGGACAGGCTGAGCTGGAAATGATTCATCTGCTGTGGTTACCTCTACAATAAAGGTCCACTACAACAATGCACAAAAATCCCCCATTAAACAGTCTGGTGCTTTCTGTCTGGAGTTTACATGTTCTCCCTGTGTTTGTGTGGATTTCCTCCCGGCGCTCAGGTTTCCTCCACTATCAGAAACATGTTTATTTAGGGGCTTCTTCTTTCTCTGCTCCTGCCCAAAGCAGCATCTCTACAGCTGGAGTTGGTCCCTTGGTACTGGACTATGGGTGCCCACTGCTTTAGTGGTTGGATTGTGTCTAACTGTAATTAGGATGGGTTAAAAGTTGAGGGCAAGTTTGTTGTATGTATTCATGTGTGTACAATGACAAAGGCCCTTCTTATTCTTATTATTGTATTGTTTCCAGAAATGTGGACCAATAATCCATTTCTATTTAATGATTTATCCAAACTGCATCAAATAACAGCTCATTTTTTGTATTTTGTATTTTTTTTTGTGTTGTCCAGTGCATGTTTATTTGTCCATTTTGATCATTTTTAGAATTTAACAGTCCTTATGTTGCAAACGTTAAGCTGAGGGCTTTCAACTTAAATCCATCGTTCAACTCTCCATGTTACACATGCGCCACCAATCTGTGTCCATCTGATGAGTTCTTGTCCAAGTTGTGTCAAATAACATCCAATCTATTGTCCAAGGCATGTCTATTTGTCCAATTTCAAAGCCCTTTTGTTAAGTAACAGCCCATACTGTGGTGTGCACATGTGCTACACTGAGTTCCTGTCAGTTGTTAAACTTGGCCCCAGGGAAATGTTGTGTCAGGTGTGATTTATACAGATGAGGACAAATAGTTAAATATATAAATATGTAGCAAAATATGTCTTTTGTTTACCGTTGTTTACTTGTCACAGAGGTCAGACCTAAAACAGCTTATGATTGCACACTGATGCTTACTTTGAGTCATGGGAACTATTTGCGTAGATTGACTGAATATAATGCCAACATCATCATTATGTATAAAATCCCATTTTCCAGTACATTGTTTGGGACTGAATGGGACCACTGCCCCGGACGTTTTATTTAAATAATATAACGTCAATAATTTACATTGTAATCGGTATGTTAGTGGTACAGTCTAAAAATGTCAGCAGCAATATGTAATTATGTATTGTAAGTTGTCATGAAATACTAAATGACACTCATAACTAGACTAAGTATTTGGATGATACAGAAAAACCTCATGGTTTGTTCAGAGCTTTCAGACGGCTGCACCGTTTGCTCTCATTCATTCCTTCCTAAACATATTCATGGAAAACTGGATTTTTTCCCCCTCAAACAAGACCATCATCGAAAGCGAGAGCACTTAGAGACTTGTTTGCTTAAAATATTTTAGTATTGTTTCCTTACAGTGTTATAAACAAGGTCCAAACCCTGAAGATGGGCCTGAACTCACTTTAAGGCCAAGACACAGCTGTACTGTTTCCTTATAGTCTATTGTACTAAGTACTTTTAATTCAAACTACTGGAGTATCACTAGAGTTTATATAAATGCAACAAATATGTTTTCCTCAAATGACTTTTTTTCAGCTTGATTTCAGGGATTGTTGTGTTTTGCTGCTCGGCTAGGATAAGGATAAAGCTAGGAAGAAGTGGTGGAAACAAAATTTAGAGATCTAGAGCTCAGTAACAGCTGTTTCATTTCTTACATCTGTTGGTTTACTCAGTAACAACATTTTAACTATTCAAGTGACAAAGTGACAAGTGACAAAGTTTTTTTTTCGGCACACAAAATATTCAAATAGAAAAAAATGAACAATTCCACAAAGCATAAACAAAACTAGTGAGTCTGAAAGGGTGTGGGCTGAAGCAAAGCTTATTAGCGCCCACCCCTGCTAGTACAAGTCCATCAATTCTAATCAGTCATATTTACATAAATACAAATTCACTACTACATGTCGACACACAGACAAACACATCAATATACTATTCACTTATAATTATATATAAATAGTACCAGATCACAAGAAAGTCAAATCAAGGCACTTTACGCAAGTAAGGACTAACCTTACCAACCCCCAGAGCAAGCACTAGGCAACTGTGGTGTTTAAAAACTCCCTATAAGGAAGAAACCTCAAGCAGACCAGGCTCTTCGGGGTGACCCTCTGCTTGGGCTGTGCCATATATACCTATATACATACTTATATACTTTACATACATAAATATATACATATATATACATACATATACATGGTCACTTATATACATATACACCTACCCATATCTATATATCTACATATGCATATACATACCCACACTGTTATGTGTCGGACGCAGCCCGGAGAACCGACCAGCGTTTGAAGGACCCAGTATAAAATAAGCAGAGCACGGTACAAAGGATAACAGGGTTTAATAAACATAACAGTGATGTGAAAAAATACAAACAAATAAGTGCGCGGTCTGGCGTGGCGGATTTGCGGTGTGCTCCCAGCAGCACAAAACGGTCCGGAGCCAGAACCAGTTCGGACCCAAGGACCCCGCCGACACCCCCCAGGTGGCCGCGACAAACCGAGTCTGTGAAAGAAGAAATCATCATGTGAGTCCACACTCAACACACAGAGAGAATTCTCAAAGGTGCACAAACAGCAAACACTTCCTGGCTTAATTACTAATCAGCTTCCCACCCTGCAGGCATAGAACACCCTGTTCACAAAACTCCACTGCAGTGGAAGCTGATTAAACGACTACATACAGCTCAATATAATAAGGTGTGAGGGACACCACATTTACTGACTGTATAAATGTTAGTCACAAAATCTAACGTACCTCAGGAAGTGTGCTGACGAGCGTGAGACCTCACCCCCTCCTCTTTCACAGACCATGCATCAAACCTGGACGTTCTCTGCATCCACTGATGATGAGATGGCTCTCGAGATGACGATCTCACCCGTCTGGTCACAAGGTCGAGTCTCTGGCAAATACACACTGTGTACTCCAGTCTTAAATGCCACCATGTTCCAATCCATGTAGATGCACCACAGCTGTGAGTCCTGACGAGCCGCAGGTGATCAGGGTGAGGTCCTGATAAACTCAGCTACACAGCCACTCAGTCCCAAATGCGCACCACCTGGAAGGAAAACCAAAAGACAGAAACAAAAGACACACAAAAGCCAGCCAGGCACGCCAGCCACAACACACACATTCAAATATACAATAAATCCCACTTATAAATTGAACATTCTTTATAAATCAAGTTATATTTGCTTCTTTATGATACTTAGACATGATGTTCTTTTTGAGTAGTTTCTTAAATCTTACTAAGGTACCACTCATTCTAACCTCTGTTGAACATTCGTTCCATTTCGTCACCCCAACCACAGACACAGATCATGAACCAGTTGTTCATGATTCAACAGTCATGTCAGCGCTTTGTTTTTCTTATTCTTTATATATATATATATATATATATAGCAGCTACTCAACAGTGCCTCCTAATGGCATGAAATGGTATAAGAACAATATAAGAATTCAAATTCTTCTTGAACCTGAAAAAGAAAAAAAAAAACTTTCCAGAAAGTAGTCCCTCTAAATGTAATCATTAGTTCATGTTCCTAAAACTTACCTCTACAAAAATATTTCCCAAAAACATATCAATCACATTTCGTCAGTCAAAACTTCCAAATAAATCCTTTCTTCTCAGAGATGGGAGGTACAGAGCAGGTAGCTGAGTGGACAAGGAGCTGGTCTGCCAATATGTAGACCGAAGTTTGAATCTTGCTCATGCTGCCTGTCTGTGTCCTTGGACAAGACATTTAATCTGCATTGTCTCCGTCCACCCAGCTGTAAAATGGGTAGTGGACTCGACTGGGGAAGTAACCTGTGTCAGACTGGCATACTGTCCAGGTGTAGAGTCTCGTCCACTTTACATTTCGGAATCCAGACAAGCACCAGCCCAGTTGGCCTCAGGGCCTATACAGTACAGTAGGATTTAAGGTGCCTTAACACTTGCACAAATTTGATTCAGACACTGGCACGCAATCTACATAAAATTTAACCTCATATTTTGTCTCATGCCAAGTTACCATTGATTCTGTTTCTTACTCTGTTACAGTATGTCAGCGCTTGAAGCCATGGTGTCTTGCATGAAGTGATTTGTTGTGCGTCTTTCTAACTCTCTGATTAATGAACCCTAATGTGGCTTTTCTTCCTCCTCTTTTAATGCTTTCCTCTGCCTCTCATTGGCCAGCTTGCGGGCCGAGCGGTTGGAAACAGCCTGTGTGTCGAAGGTTTCATCCAGAAGACTTTGGTGGCTTCGCCTGAGGTTGCACATCTCTGTCTTCTTCATTATTTCAAGAGTTATTTACATATTAGAGACAGCATAGAGAAAAAACTGTGCTTCTTGAAACTAAACTGTAGCTTTACCTTAAGTATTATGCAGAAATAAAGATGTGTGATTAATCCATAAATGAAAGTCCAGATTTGCCCGAACTTTACTGTTGTGCATGTTAGAGGGTTTTTTTTTTGTTAAATATGTGACTGTGGAGAATGGCGTCAGATCAGTGCCAAAACCACACTCGCGTAAGATGCGTTCACGTGTAAGTATTAACTGTGTGTGTGCAAATTAAATTATCAAATTATCACTACGACTAGCTCTCACCCCGTCCACTTGAAGTTATATTTACGCGTGAACATGTTTTATGCGAGTGTGGTTTTGGCTCTGATCTGACGCCATAGCGGAGGTTTCATTATTTTCTGCCGTCGTATTTGAGATGTCTAACTGTGTCTAATCTATACCAACATGTAGGGCTCTGAGGAGTGGGTATTGATTGAAAAGCAAGAAACTCATCAACAAGGCCATGATTGGAAGGCAGAAGAAAAGAGCACCCCAGATTCCTTGTGGGAGAAAAAGGATCTGGAAAAAAGCACTGATGTTTCCAAGATGATTCATATTGATGGTGCAGGGTACAATAGAACAGAGACAGAAAGCCACAATGAAGCCTTTTCATCAATAAAAATGTCTGGTGAAGCAGATGCATGCTCAGAGTCTCAGGCCTCAAGCAAAAGTCAATTTGTGATTCAATTTCCTGAAAATGCAGATTCGTTTCAAGACAAATCTCAAAGTAGAACACCTCAATCTTCACATCCAGAGGCAAACAGCGATATGGCCCAGGGCCTGCCGCAGATGAAGGAGCAGAGATCTTCTAAACAGAGAAAAAAGAGGAGACCACAAAGCTTAAACCTGGGAAAGCCTGCACTGCTCATCTACAGGAAGGAAGGTGAGGATTCCACCGAGGAAGAAGACGAGGCCTCAGACTCAGATGGCAGTCTGGAAAACACATCAGCTTCAGGACGTCACTGTAATCTGCTGATGGTGAAAGATCACCGGGGAGCAGGAAAGGATGAGTGCATCAGGGTCGGCAAAGAAAGCAAACAAGAGGATGTGTCGGAAATTAGTGAGGTCTCCGTTCACATACTGGAGCAGGCAAAGAGGAGAGCAGCAGCAGACAGCGATTTAGTGAATGGACCCGGGAAGATTGAGTGCGACAGTTCAGCTTCAGGTGTTAAAGGGGAGTGCACAGTGAAGTCGCGAGGGAAGAGCCTGATTGACAACAGAGAACTTGCAGAAGTCAAACTCAGACAGGTCAGGACACACGAGAGAAGAATCAGTAGTTCTGGGGGAGAGGATATTGAAGGTGTCCTGGGTGGTCAGAGGACATCTCTTCGCCGTCTATCAGCTGGCTATCAGTCGGAAATAACCAGGATTGTTCCTCTTAAGCCCGAGCGTTCAAAGAGCGTAGCGTCTAAAGATGACAGGACAGGACAGGATGAGCCCGTATGGGTCATCAGAAGAGACTACCGCTGGTCGGTCGGCTCTCCGGAAGGATCCTCAGACCTGAACTGGACTGATGTGTCCGCGTTCCATCCAGCAGATCTCGAAGGTGGCCTCAAAACAGAACAGCCAGATGATGGCTGCCCGTCCAGTCAGGGACTGACAGAAGTTCAGCTGTTCAGCTCCAAGCTTTCAGCCGTTCCCAAAATGGCTCCTCCAGCGCCGCCAGTGAAAACGCAGAAGGCCAGGGAATCTGGTCTGATACTGCGGAACAGCCGGAACGCCGGCAGGGAGCCAAGCCTGGATGCAGCCAAGAAGAGACACTCGGTAACTCTGCCCGGCCTCTGCTATTCAGTCACTGGAAAAAATAAGCATCGCATGAGCTTCAGACAGACTCGCACGCCATTCTCGTCTTTGTCATGTTTTCGGTGATTGAGACGCTCATCCATCTTATCTGTCTGTCTGCATGACCAGCAGACAGTGTGGTCCTCAAAATAGTGTAACTCAGTGAAAGTTTAGACTCTTAAGTTGAATTCATCCCCTCCTCTCACCCTCAACATGCACGAAATTATCTGGCAAATCTGTAGCACTCAGAACTGGCCATGAAAGTTAAACAACAAAAATCAATACCTCATGTTTGGCTTGTTTTAACTGGTGAATATCAAGGTTGGGTAGGATTACTTTGAAATGTAATCCAAAAGTAATCAGATTACAAGAAATCCAAATGTATGTACATACATACATGTAAGCCACATGTATTCTTTCAAAGTAATCCTACCCAACCTTGGTGAATATTGTATTAAGGCATTGCTCTGCTGATTTGTTATATAATTATAATAATTATTGCATGCTGCAGAACAAATCAGTTGTTTGAGGAACAAGCGATAAATCCAGAACCTCCCCACGTCATTATGGACGTGACTCACATTGATCAATCTGGACATGAAGAGAATTCACAAATTGCTCTGATTCTTCTAATCCAGGATTACAAAAGGTCTCTCCACATGTGTGGAAGTTGAAAGCCGCGGTGGTTGCTGCAGCCGCTGAGGCGTCTGACTCCATCAGATTGGCTGCTTTCATTTCAGTCCTGGTGTCATTAGAGGCGTGCATGTGTTTGGCACCGGAATGAAAGGAGTCTGACTGCAACCAACATGACAGCTTTCATCATGTCACACCTTTTAGAGGTGGCGTTGCATAGCTTTGCATGCGTACGTGCATGCGCACGTGTGTGTGTGTGTGTGTGCACGCGTGCATGCGCGTGTGTATGTGTCCTCACTGCACAGCGATCATCATGTCAAAATAAGGTTGAACTCTAACTGTGGGAAAATATTAGGAGTTCTTTCATACAGACCTTTGCACCTTTGACTGGATATTTCACAGCATTATTTAAATATCTGAATGCTCCCTCTTTGAAATTCAGGCTGCATCATGAATGATGCAACACTTTCTCAGATTCTTTTTGGTCTAATCGGCTGCTGCTGTGCTGAAAACCTGCAAAGCTCACAGGTGCCATCTCAGGACCATAACAGTGTCTCTGTTGTAGGATGTTCACGTCTTTTCTGTCCTTTTATCTGTGATGCTCAACTCCATGTCTCTGTGAAGCAGGGGTTTCCAATCTGAGGGACTAATCCCCAAGAAGGGACACTGAACAATTACTGAGGAAACATGAGAAAAGTGCAAAGCTCTGATGGAATAAAACTGATCAACTTCAGAGGAGTATTTTGGAATATGTCTCTCCTCCATTCAATCCTTGTAGTGTCATAATGGAGGAACATAAAAGAAAATAAATGGACTATATATATATATATATATATATATATATATATATATATATATATATATATATATATATATATATATATATATATAGTGCTTTTCCATCTCAATCAGAAGCTCAAAGCACTTTATACTGATACCTTGCATTTCTTGCATTCACATATTCAGCCACCAATGTCAGTGTGCTGCCATGCAAGGTGCTCACTACACACCGGGAGCAGCGTGGGGAGATGAAGGACCGTACCCAAGAGCTTTTAGTGATTTTCCACTAACGGGGTTTGAACCACGAATCCTCTGGTCTCAAGCCCACAGCTTATCCCAACAGACCATCACCTCCCCAAAAGATGAAAGGAAAAGGCCACACTTCTAGATTATTCTATATTACAAGGCCACACTTCTATATTATAATAGCCAAATGGCCTCTCTGTGTGTGTGTGTGTGTGTGTGTGTGTGTGTGTGTGTGTGTGTGTGTGTGTGTGTGTGTGTGTGTGTGTGTGTGTGTGTGTGTGTGTGTGTGTGTGTGTGTGTGTGTGTGTGTGTGTTTGGCTTAAGTCAGGCAAAAACTGGGGAGAGCTGACATTTGCCTTTTGGTATGCTTATGTATTTTGGGTCAAGGATGAACATTGTGAAAACAGAAAATTGATAGGACAAATACTTTTTGAGTAATTAGCTATTTTAGGTAGCCAGTAAACAATGGACAGGTTTTGGGTTTTGGGGGTTTAAATGTTGTTTTTGGGGTTAATGTTAGTTTTACAGTGTTGTTTGTCTTATTGATTTATTGTATTTTTGTAGTTTACTTGGTTTAGTCAGTTTAGTTATGTGCTTTGTTGGTACCGTGAGTGAAACGTGTAGTGCTTTTAATGTCTTTCACCACCGTCTGTTTGTCAAATTAAAAGCACCTGCTTTCAGCAGAATGCAGAAAAGACAAACAGCTGTGTGTGCGTGTGTGCTGACATTTGCCATTTGGTATGCTTATGTATTTTGGGTCAAGGATGAATGGGGAAATATTTTTAGAGAAGCTACATATATTAGCTAACAACACTGCACATTGATATTTACATTCAAAAAACTTGAGGTCTAAGGTTCCAAAAACATTCACCATTCCACCGCATTATAGAAACTTTGCAGAATTTATTAGCACCCTTGAAAAATGTCAGCTACCTGTTTTATAAACACTACCCACTACCCGTAGATCCAGATGGGCAACGCACTAGTCGTATTTTATGTCTTTAAAATATGTCTTAGCCATGCTTGTTTTTTGGGGCTCTAATCCAGAATGTAACAGCTATTCCAGTTAAGCACTGACCTTTTCAAGAATATTAATATGAGAATCTGTTTGTTGCTCTATGGTGCCTATGTCCCAGCACTGCTGTATGTATGACGGAGGCCAGCAGGAGTCGCTGTGCATGTGGCAGCCAAACCCCCCCTCCCCGACAGCTAAAAGTATTCTCTGGTCACCCAGGCCACAGCCTGGGTTTTAGCTGACTAGACAGAGCGTCTTCATCTCCCGTGCCAGAGATTGTGAGTTTACGTCCTAAGTGGAGTGAGTGGGAAGAGTGACATACACAACTGACAGAAGCCACTACATATGGGTAGGAAAATAATATTTTGTCCTGTGTAGTTTTGCACAGAAATTGTTCACCAACCTGTTGAAAGGTCCTGGATGAAAGCTTCCTGTTACCTCATTGAAGAAAAATGCAGTGGCATTTTTCCATCGACTGCCCACCCCAACCTGGTCTCACAGCATGTCATGATTCAGGAGCACAAAATATACATTACTCTATTGGTTTGTGATATTGTGACAAAAAGCAGCTCATTTTCATCACGGCAGCACAAATTAATTCTAATACATTCCATGATGGCTGCACGAAATTAAAAGTGAAAGGGGGGGGTTCGGAGGTGGTTATGGTTAGGGTTGGGGGTAGGAGTAGGGTTAGTAATAGTGAGTTTAAAAAAAAGTCACAAAAATTTGACTCATGATGGGAGCACGAAAAAAAATGTGAGACTGGGCTGGCACACCCTGGGGCTTATTCGTGGCATGTTCAAAGTTTGTCACGTAAATTCGTGACGATGTGACGAATTTTGTAAATTCATCACATCAAGCTCACAAAAAACTCAAATACACAGAATCCTGCAGCAAACCATTTTTCTGGAGCTATAGACCAACGATTTTATCACAGTGGGGGATTTTAAATGAAATCAAAATGAAATACAGTTTGGACCACTGCTATGATCAGCACTGGTGGTTCTGAATGGGCTGAGTGCATTCAAAGGGCTCTGGCTGAGTTTCTGTGTCTGGGTGTCAATGTCTTGGTGCTGTTGGGTTTGTTTGGGTTGGTTGTGGGTTCATCTAACCTTGCTGTGCCCTCTGTCTCTCTGCTTCCTCCTGCAGGAGCCTCTTTCCACTCCTGCCATTTATGAAGAGCCCTTTGCTGATGTCAAGGTCATCATTTGATTTTTAACCTTTAACCATTTGCATGTCCTTCTCACCTTCACTTTTGTCTTCATATCTGCCAACACATGAAAAAAGCCAAAAGATGGCAATGTTCCTACTTTTTAATACATTTTTCCTTTAAAAAATGACTGAACAGTGTAAAACAGTGTAAAACATTTCTTAAAAAATTCAGGATATTGTATGACAAGCATTGCCCAATAAACTGTTTAAGTATAAAAACAAAAAGAAAAGAAAATGTATGGATGTCAAAGGGGCTTATAAATGCTTGTAAAAAGAAAAAAAAATTATATAAGGAATTTATTAAGGAAAGAACAATAGATACTGAAAAAAGGTACAAAAATCTAAAAATAAACTCACAAGTATATTAAGAAGTTGTAGGAAAAATTATTTTAGCACCAAATTTGAAAAAAAAATAAGGATAACACAAAAGGATTATGGGCAGTATTGAACACAATTATTAGAAAAGGGAGGGAAGCACTTGCTTACCCACAATATTTTATTCATGAGGACAGAATGATAACAGATACCAAATGTATTGCTAATGAATTTAACAAGATTTTTGTGAATGTGGGCTCCAATTTAGCCAATGAAATTAAAGATGATGATGAGGCAGAAGTAGAAGCTTATAAAAATGTAGAAATAAACAAGAGCTCAATGTTTCTAAATGCAATAGAAGAGGAGGAGATATTGAAAATTGTTCATGAGCTCAAACCAAAAACCTCTGCAGATTTTAATAATATTGACATGGAAATTATTAAAAAAGTGATTGGAGTGATAGTTAACCCACTGGTGTGTATATATAATTTATCCTTCCAAACAGGAATATTTCCACAGGAAATGAAAATTGCACAAGTGGTTCCATTATATAAAGCTGGTGATAAACATTGTTTCACAAACTATCGCCCAGTGTCCATCCTCTCACAATTTGCAAAAATCTTGGAAAAACTATTTGTTAAAAGACTAAATAGTTTTATTGACAAACATAATTTATTAGCTGAAAGGCAGTATGGGTTTAGGGTAGGTAGATCCACATCATTAGCTCTCCTTGATCTGGTAGAGGAAATTACAGAAAGTTTAGATAAAAAGAAATGTGCAATAGGTGTATTCCTGGATTTTAGTAAAGCATTTGACACCATCAAACATAATTTACTCATAAAAAAATGGAACGATATGGAGTTAGAGGCATAGTGTCATCATGGATTAGAAGCTATATAAGTCATAGAAAGCAATTTGTTCAACTAAATGAAATTAAATCAGATTTGGAAGAAATAAAGTGTGGCGTACCACAAGGCTCGGTGTTGGGACCGATTTTGTTCTTAATGTATGCAAATGATTTAAACAATATCTTAAGAAATATGAAAATTGTATCATTTGCAGATGATACAAACGTATTTGCATCTGGTGAGAATCTCGAACAGACACTTGAGCTAGCCACACAAGAGTTGATTAAAATAAAGAGATGGTGTGATATAAATAAATTAGCTGTAAATTTGAAGAAAACTAAGTTCATGATATTTGGAAACATTAAAAAAAAAAATAATGAAGTAAAGTTGAGTATTGATGATGTAGAATAAGAATTAGTTGATGAAATAAAATTTCTAGGTGTAATTCTGGATAATAAAATTAGTTGGAAGGGACATATACAACACGTCCGGTCAAAGCTGGCTAAATGTCTTGCAGTCATGAGAAAAACTCGGCACCTATTAACTAAACAGGCCTTACAAATACTATACTGTTCATTGTTTTTGCCCTATCTTACCTATTGTGTTGAAGTGTGGGGTCACACATACAAAATAAACATTCAACCATTAACTATTCTGCAAAAAAAAAGTGATACGAGTTGTAAATAACAAACATTACAGAGATCACACTCACAGCTTATTCTTGGAGTCAAAAGTTCTAAAATTTGCTGATCTGATCAATTTTAGAACTGCTCAAATACTTTTTAGAGCAAGGAATAAGTTACTTCCAGCGCACATACAAAAATGTTTTCTGATAGAGATGGGAAATATAATCTAAGAGGAAAATTGAATTTGAAAACAAAGTGTGTATGAACAACACGTAGGAGTTTTAATGTAACAGTCAGTGGAGTGAAGCTCTGGAATAGCTTGCCTGAAAACATTAACCAAAGTAAAAACATCCAGCAATTCAAAAAATAATATAAAAAATAAATTTTTAATGCATATAAAAATGAGTAATGTAATTTAATCATTACATGTACAATGTAATCAAACTAATGCTGTTTTCTTATTATATTTAAATGTCCTTTCACATACCATATGACTACATGTAAATTAGGGTTAGGGCTTGATAAGCTTCATCCTACTCCTTTTTGAAACATGAATGATTTATAAATGTACTTTTTGGAAAAAAAATGCTGATTTTAACATGTTTTAAAATAAATAAAGAAAGAAAGAAACAGTGGAAGTGCAGTACATACATATCTATATATTAATGGGCAAGTGGCCTGTGCATGCATGTGTGCATACATGCGTGTGTGTGTGCATGCATGCGTGTATGTGTGTAACTTCAATTGTGGACAAACTGTGGAGAGCTGGCATATGCGTCTGTATTTTGAGTCATAGATGAAAGTCATAGATGCTGCCAAAATGGAATGAGACTAATTTGGGGTTGGGGGACTACGGATATTAGCTAACAACAGTGAACATTGGACATTGATAATTACATTCTGGACTCACACACCATTCCACTAGGGGGCGGTAAATCATGTATATAATAAAAGTGAAGTGGTGTCTGTGCGTGTGTATGTGCATGATTTTATTTAGTAAGTGGGTCATTCCATGTCAATTCAACAAAGGCCTCACGCACCTTGTCTCAGATATTTTTCAAATGTAATCAAATATTCCCAGACTATTCAGAACAACAAATCTGAAGTTTGAGGCCTGTAGGCCAAGTAGTTTCTGAGATATGGCCAATTTAGTGTGCATGGGGACTGCCATTTTTTTAGGCAAAAATTATGGACGTCATTTCTGGAGCGATGTTCAAGGTAGAATATCTCAGCAAATAATGGACTTAGAGGCCTGAAATTTTCTGTGGCAGTTTACATGGAAATTTATGTATGCTCAAACTATGGAAAATATTACATTGACTATTGTGAGCATCCATGTTTGAGACACTGAAGCATACCATTACACTCAAAGAAGCCTCTCCATTTCTTGGCTCCTTAATGCCAGTTATACCAGCTATGAAATATGTAAATTTGGCATATCTGTGGTAAACAGTTATTGAGACTGCAAAGGGCTGCGATTTGTCACAAATACATTTTCTCTCATTCCTCTTACGTCATATTTTAAAAGTTTTTGCAGTGCACCCGCCAATTACAACCCCAATTCCAATGAAGTTGGAACGTTGTGTGAAATGTAAATAAAAACAGAATACAATGATTTGCAAATCCTCTTCAACCTATATTCAATTGAATACACCACAAAGACAAGATATTTAATGTTCAAACTGATAAACTTTATTGTTTTTGTGCAAATATTTGCTCATTTTGAAATGGATGCCTGCAACACATTTCAAAAACGTTGGGACAGGAGTGACAAAAGACTGGGAAAATTGATGAATGCTCAAAGAACACCTGTTTGGAACATTCCACTGGTGAACAGGTTAATTGGAAACAGGTGAGTGTCATGATTGGGTATAAATGGAGCATCCTCAAAAAGCTCAGCCATTCACAAGCAAAGATGGGGCGAGGATCACCACTTTGTGAACAACTGCGTGAAAAAGTCCAACAGTTTAAGAACAATGTTTCTCAGTGTTCAATTGCAAGGAATTTAGGCATTCTATCATCTACAGTCCATAAAATAATCAGAAGATTCAGAGAATCTGGAGAACCTTCTACAGGTAAGCGGCAAGGCCGAAAACCAACACTGACCTTCAATCCCTCAGGCAGCACTGCATTAAAAACCGACATCATTGTGTTAAGGATCTTACCGTGTGGGCTCAGGAACACCTCAGAAAACCATCGTCAGTTAACACAGTTCGCCGCTACATCTAGAAGTGCAAGTTAAGCGTTTTAACTAAAAAGAGGAAAAAGTCCACCCAGATTGTTACCAGCGCAAAGTTCAAAAGCCAGCATCTGTGATGGTATGGGGGTGTGTTAGTGCCCATTGCATGGGCATCTTACACATCTGTGATGGCACCATCAATGCTGAAAGGTACATCCAGGTTTTGGAGCAACACCTGCTGCCATCCAAGCAACGTGTTTTTCAGGGACGTCCCTGCTTATTTCAGCAAGACAATGCCAAGCCACATTCTGCACGTGTTACAACAGCGTACTAAAAGAGTGCGGATACTAGACTGGCCTGCCTGCAGTCCAGACTTGTCGCCTATTGAAAATGTTGGGCACATTATGAAGACCAAAATACGACAACGGGGGGCCCCGGACCGCTGAACAACTGAAGTCGCACATCAAGCAAGAATGGGAAAGAATTCCACCTACAACGCTTCAACAATTAGTGTCCTCAGTTCCCAAACACTTATTGAGTGTTGTTAGAAGGAAAGGTGATGTAACACAGTGGTAAACATACCACTGTCCCAGTTTTTTTTTTAAACGTGTTGCAGGTATCCATTTCAAAATTAGCAAATATTTGCACAATAACAATAAACTTGATCAGTTTGAACATTAAATATCTTGTCTTTGTGGTGTATTCAATTGAATATAGGTTGAAGAGGATTTGCATATCACTGTATTCTGTTTTTATTTACATTTTACACAATGTCCCAACTTCATTGGAATTGGGATTGTGCATTTCGATCATGGATCAAATACATTTGGCAGAAAAGTCCACAAATATGACCAACTTCACAACACGGAGGCTAAAAAAGAAACTCAAATGACCCACAATTCATGGATGAAATTTTACACCTTACCTTTTGTTTGTAGGTTGATGATTGTATAAAGAAATGGTAAAGAAGCTCGTTGAGGGACATATAAATTCAGGACAAGCCACTGATCATGCGGCAAATTGCAAACTGCAAAGAAGCGACAGAGAACATTAAAAAAATTAATGCACATGTTGCTGTCATTGCATGGCCACGGAATTACAGAATTTCTAGAAGCATAAATTGGTCTTTTAGATATTAAGGTACCAGTCTTCAGAGAACTGAGTAAAATGAATGACTTGACCAAATCTAATCTTTTTAATGCACATATAATGCCTGATGCTTATTTAAGGCGGCTTTTATTTTTGACCCCATCCCTAAATGAGGCACTTCCCGATTCAGGATTCCATGTATAACCCCTGGCAAAAATTATGGAATCACCGGCCTCGGAGGATGTTCATTCAGTTGTTTAATTTTGTAGAAAAAAAGCAGATCACAGACATGACACAAAACTAAAGTAATTTCAAATGGCAACTTTCTGGCTTTAAGAAACACTATAAGAAATCAGGAAAAATAATTGTGGCAGTCAGTAACAGTTACTTTTTTAGACCAAGCAGAGGGAAAAAAATATGGACTCACTCAATTCTGAGGAAAAAATTATGGAATCACCCTGTAAATTTTCATCCCCAAAACTAACACCTGCATCAAATCAGATCTGCTCGTTAGTCTGCATCTAAAAAGGAGTGATCACACCTTGAGCTGTTGCACCAAGTGGACTGACATGAATCATGGCTTCAACACGAGAGATGTCAGTTGAAACAAAGGAGAGGATTATCAAACTCTTAAAAGAAGAAAAAATCATCACGCAATGTTGCAAAAGATGTTGGTTGTTCACAGTCAGCTGTGTCTAAACTCTGGACCAAATACAAACAACATGGGAAGGTTGTTAAAGGCAAACATACTGGTAGACCAAGGAAGACATCAAAGCGTCAAGACAGAAAACTTAAAGCAATATGTCACAAAAATCGAAAATGCACAACAAAACAAATGAGGAACGAATGAGAGGAAACTGGAGTCAACGTCTGTGACCGAACTGTAAGAAACCGCCTAAAGGAAATGGGATTTACATACAGAAAAGCTAAACGAAAGCCATCATTAACACCTAAACAGAAAAAAACAAGGTTACAATGGGCTAAGGAAAAGCAATGGTGGACTGTGGATGACTGGATGAAAGTCATATTCAGTGATGAATCTCGAATCTGCATTGGGCAAGGTGATAATGCTGGAACTTTTGTTTGGTGCCGTTCCAATGAGATTTACAGTATAAAGATGACTGCCTGAAGAGAACATGTAAACTTCCACAGTCATTGATGATACAGGGCTGCATGTCAGGTAAAGGCACTCGGGAGATGGCTGTCATTACATCATAAATAAATGCACAAGTTTACATTGATATTTTGGACACTTTTCTTATCCCATCAATTGAAAGGATGTTTGGGGATGATGAAATCATTTTTCAAGATAATGCATCTTGCCATAGAGCGAAAACTGTGAAAACATTCCTTGCAAAAAGACACATAGGGTCAATGTCATGGCCTGCAAATAGTCTGGATCTTAATCTAATTGAAAATCTTTGGTGGAAGTTGAAGAAAATGGTCCATGACAAGGCTCCAACCTGCAAAGCTGATCTGGCAACAGCAATCAGAGAAAGTTGGAGCCAGATTGATGAAGAGTACTGTTTGTCACTCATTAAGTCCATGCCTCAGAGACTGCAAGCTGTTATAAAAGCCAGAGGTGGTGCAACAAAATACTAGTGATGTGTTGGAGCGTTCCTTTGTTTTTCATGATTCCATAATTTTTTCCTAAGAACTGAGTGATTCCATATTTTTTCTCCCTCTGCTTGGTCTAAAAAAGTAACCGTTACTGAATGCCACAATTTTTTTTTCCTGATTTCTTATAGTGTTTCTTAAAGCCAGAAAGTTGCCATTTGAAATGACTTTAGTTTTGTGTCATGTCTGTGATCTGCTTTTTTTCTACAAAATTAAACAACTGAATGAACATCCTCCGAGGCCGGTGATTCCATAATTTTTGCCAGGGGTTGTAGATGGTTCGGCCGCTCCTGACTGTAACTAATACGTTACACAAACGGATTTTGTCCGTTTTATACATATAACAGATTTCAATTATAACGGTCAAAATTTGCTGGTCCATCTATATGCAAGTTTTACTGTACATTAAAAATGGATGACAAGAAAGTGAAACATTTAATTCTGTTGTGGTCCATTTAAAAATCAAATGACAAAATAGAAGTAATAATAATACTGTGTCCTTTGAGATGGACCTTGTTGATAGGGACAGTCTTGTGCCCAATGTCCAAATTCTCCACAACTCTAACAGGTATTTTCCTGTCTGTCAAATATCGCATGTGCTCTTCCCCTGCCCCGAGGGCGACGTCCACCACATCCATGACCTCGGCCGCGGCCAGTCCGCGGGGAAACCCACCCTGGAAAAACACCTCATCATTTGAATAGAACTCATCCAAAGAGAAAATATTAGAAAATATATAGAAAAAATATATATAATATATAGAAAAAAATATCTCCTCCTTCTGTCTCCTTTTTTTCATCGCAGCGGTTGTTGTTAGTTTATCAACAATTTGTTGTATGGGATCAACTAACAATTTCCCATTAAACTTGTATTTTCGTCCCCATTTTTCCAGAAACCACGTATAGTCAGGGTTTAGTCGATGCATGTATTTTGGATCATTTTCCTAAACTTGTTTACCCTGTGTGTTTCCCATTTTGGTCATTCGTGGGGGTGTCTCCTAGGGAGACCTAAACGAATGATTTGTCCCTTTTTCCTGTTTGGTTATCAGTCTGACTGAAAAGTCTCAACCACTTCAACCTCCCAAAGGAAGTGGGTGACCTTGCCTAGTGCCTCTTTTCAGTCACGTCGTTCAACAGAAACAGGTGTGGTACGTATGGATCTGTTCACAATTTACTTCACAGACAGCGCCTTCGTTTTTGTCCCCTGGAAAGGAGGATGTCAGGGTGCCCGTGCTTCAATTGTAAATCGTCCCTTTCATACAAATCACATTCACACAAATCACATTCATTCATTTAGACAGCTGTATTTTGTCACATCCTGTTGTAAAATCCTGCGTAAATTTGATCACTATTACTTTTCACGTATCCTGTTGTCGCATCCTGTTGTAAAATCCTGCATTAATTTGATCAGTAATATTTTTCACGTATCCTGTTGTTAAATCCTACGTTTTTATTCAACGTGTCCCACACGTTTTTCTCTGTGGACCTTGAGCGCCACTATTCTACGTTCAATTTTTATTCCTGTCATGTCTCTGTGATCCTTGTTTTCCTACTTACTTTCGGTCTGTCCAGTCCGTTGATTTTTTTTCCCATCTGGATGTCGTCAATCCAGCGTTGCGGTCGGAGGTTGACTTCTGAATCACCAGCCTGGCGGAGAATTCACTCCCTGGGACTTTCTTTCGGTCTCCCTATGGAGCCGGCTGTCGACGGGCTTCGGTGTATCTCCCTCCTTCTGCAGCAACTGGGTATGTTGACATCTGGGTCATGGCACCAGGAAATATGTCAGGTTTAACTGACGTAAAAACATATGAATGAAATCCATATAGTTTTTGAAAAAAATAAAAAGGACCTATACTTTATGGACAGCCCTCGTATGTGTGTGTGTGTGAGTAAATGGTAATTTTAAGGGCATATGTGAATTTTTCCAACATTATAACAAGAACCTAAACAATTTCTAAATACATTAAGACAGTAAATTAACATTTAAAAAAATTACATAATTAACAGGAAATAAAAGGGTTGAGTTCTTCCTTCAAAAACTATTGAGGTCTAACGTCTATGGTTCTAAAAACATTCTGGGCTCACTTGGATCACCACGGGCAACGCGCTAGTGTTTTTCTTTGAACTTTCAATTATTCAGCACTTTATGCTTCACAATCTACTGGCAGATTAACTGTATTTGTGACCTATTCAGTACCACGGCACTGGATTTTTTTTTGGTTTACTGGCGTCCCAGTGACGCTCAATAAACCAAACTATCAGGCTTGTTCGTCAAAGCAGGCTGGACACAATTGCAGGACACAAACACATAGCTCTGTAGGATTAATTCGTTTACTGAGGATGTTTGCTGGAGTCGGTACATGGTAATAAAAATGAGCAACAGTACAAAAAACAGGCTGGAGGTGTGGTCGAGGAAAACAAGCAGGTGGTTGAAAAATACCATGAGGCAAGCAAGGCAAGGCAAAAACACAACACAGAGCTGGAAGGAAGGCACAAGGCATGTCGATCTGGCGAGTGATGAGACCAAACTGTGAACCTTAAATACACCCAGGTGATGAGCTGCAGATTAGAAACAGGTGTGTGTAGAAACAACCAGAACCTGGGTGTGGCTAGACAGAAGGAAATGCCCACCACCAAGCACCAAGAGAAAGACAAGAGAGATAGAGACGAAGAAAACCCAAGCAGAAAAAGACCAGCAAGTGAACAAACAAATGACAAAATGACAAAAATAAAACAGAGCAAATACAAAGCAAAATCCCAAATCTTGACACAAACATTATCTTAACTGCAGTTATCATCAGCACATTGGCATTAGCATGTGCTGTCATGCTAACTGTGGTCAGCACTGTTTGGGATGCTAACTGTTATGCTGGGGTCACATGTTGTCTGTTAGTGGCAGATAATATATTAGATTTTCCATTGTTTAGATAGATGATGGAAAATTCTACCACTCTCAGAAATGAATTTTCAAGTCTAGGCAAACCAGATGTTATTTTATCATAACAATGGTGAAAGACCATCTGCAACAGATGGACAATTTTAGTTGTGTAACATTACAGAAAGGAATTAAGATGGAGTGTCACGAAAAGTTGACTGTTTGAGCAACCATCAAAGCCAGAGCTTCCTGTTTAAATGCATTATTGTACAGCATGCTAAAATTCTGTTTCATCTTTTAGTTAAGCGAGTCACTTTTGTCTCATGTCATCATCGATCATCTGTCTCTGCAGACGAGTAATTCTACTCTAACAATGGGTTTCTGATAAATAAAGGTTTTTGTACTGTCAGTCATGTGAATGCAGCTGTAATCATAATTGCTTTATCATTAATATGACCTGCAGTACATAGTGAATGTGCCAGGTTATCTGTCATGATTCACAGGTAGTCAGGGCACAGCAGGTGGTAGGGAGCAAATGCAGACACACAGGCAGGTGGTGGATTAAGAAAAAGGCTTTATCAATAATTCAGACAGGGTGTGGTACACAGAATGGCAGTCAGTGTTGTGGAAGTATAGGCAGGTGATAAGCAGAGGCATCGTCAAAAAAACAGGCGGGGTTCGATAACACAGCAAAACAATGTAACAAGGGCAAAGACAAAATCCAGATCCAGAACACAAGCGAGGTCAAGCAAACCGTGGGAGCAAAAAACTGTGACAAAGGAGCCAGGACGAAGATAACAAAATCAACGAGCAAGCATAGGAAAAGAAAACATGCAGGGCTTAAATACACTGAGTTACTTAGGAAGTAATATGGAGCAGGTGTGATGTGCAGGCATGAGGAGGGCGTGGACTAACAGAGAGGAGAGGCTGTGAGACAAGAGAAGGCTGTGACAGGTGGACAAGGAGGTGACAAATAAAATCAGGCGTGGCCAACAGAGCTGAGAAGGTAATGGACAAGAGAGTGGAGTGATCTGAGGACGTGACTGTGATCCAAATGAAACTGGATGTGAAAATATGAGAACTGAGACAAAGGAGTGCAGTGACAACATGGACATGACAAATGATACTAAAATATCCAAGACTGCATTGAAACTAAACATGAACAGGTTAGACAACAAGAAAATCAAAAGCTAAAACTAGAACGCAACTGACATGAATAATAAAACTGAAGACAAATGTGGTAAACCTGACAAATAAACCTGACATAAGTAAAAAAAACAATCAAAAACAGTGGATCAAAACTAAACTAAACCAGAATGGAACTCAACATGTGACTGAAGTGTGGTGAACAGAAAACAAGCTGTGACAAAAGCAGTGATGAACAAAAATCAAAGACGGGGTGGACCGGAGGAGGGACCAAGCACCCAGACACTCCGGTGAAACCCACAGGGACCAAAAAAACAGCCGGAAAAAGGCCAAACAGGAATGACCCAAACCAGGGAGAGAGGAATAATGGTCAACAGGGGACAGAAAAACGAAAGAAAGGACGACCAAAAACAGGGTCCGCAGGACAACCACAGAACTACGCAAAATTCACGGGTGACACCAGGGACGGGTCAGGGGACCCATCAAGTCCCCTGGCACGAACAGGAAGCTGGCCACATGGATGGCTGGAAACCCATGCAGGGACAGCAAGAGAAACAGGACCAGACAAAAATCGAAAAACATTCCTAAACCGAACCCTATAAAAAAAAAACGGAGAAAAGGTGCAAACGTAGCGGACCGGAAACCACAACCGTCCAACCAATGCCAGAGTGGAGTGATAAAGTGCAAAAAAGAAACTATTAACTCGGAGAGCCCAATAAACCAAAAAACAGAGTAACCAACCCAGCCAAAGACTAGGCAGTGGACCGGGAGAGGCACAGAGAACATAAATCCACCAAAACCAAATAGTAATGTGTGAAAAGGCCAAAAGAGAACTGTACTCCAGAGGAACCGCAAAATTAACAGTCCAGCAACCGACCAGTAAGAGGAGGCCGCATTAAATGACCAAACAGATCTAACCAATGAACTAAAAATAGAAACGCTATGAGAGCCAAGGACGACAAAAGGACCAAAGATAAAATGAAACAATGAACAAAGTATTTCAACAAATGAACGCCAAGAATACCTAACCCAACAAAACCAAAAAAGAAGGCCATGAGAAACAGAAATGCAAACAGAGGAGAACCATAAAGAAAAAACTTGACTGATTAATGACAAAAGGAATCGAAGAGTTCCTCTGAGTGTATGATAAAGAGAACCACAAGAGAAAGAAAAAGCAAAGAAAACAAAATTACATAAGGGAAAAAGAAACATTAATCAGAGGACACAAACCGTGAGAAACACAATGAAATACACTTGGGGCAAAACCAAAAACAGACAGCTTAACATTGGATTTAAAGAAGAAATCAACCAAAATCTGAATGAAGGAACAGACATGAGTCAAACCAAAATGCTGTAGGGTAGGGGCCCAGAAAAATACTATGACCCAGGAACACAAAATCAGAAAACTAACCATCAAATATTTGGTACAGACATAAGACAAAAACTGATTGTACTTGGAGACACAAACTTTCTTGTTTGAAGGACACAACAGGAGGTGGGGATAAAAGAAGCATTATCAAGAAACAAACCAGACCAAGACTGATAGTTATGTAGGTTGAGTCACCCAAGGTCACCTTCGGGAGCTTCGTTGATGTTTATGTGTGAGGAAGCAACTAAGAGGTGTGGCAGGAGGTGTTTCCCATTGCATGCATACCGAGACGAGATGAGGTGTTGTGACCAGTACTGGAGGTTTTACTGGTGGTCCTGAGGTCGTGAAGGGTGCTGATGGATCCTGAAGAGGGCGCGCTGCTGTTGTTTCCAAAGAATCTAGCGCTGCTGTGAGCTGTTGCCATGCGGACTGTGTTTGAGCGGCAGATGACCTCAGGGTTGAGCTTACAGGTGCTGCTGCAACTGATGTTGCTGATGGCGTGACTTGCGTGTTGACCTCAAAAGTTTCAGATGTTGGAAGCGCTGCTGAGAGTTGAGGCTGCGGGGATTTCTCCGGCGTTTCCATTGACAGGCTGGATGACGTGAGCAGCACAGGCTCTGCTTCAGCAGGTGCAGGAGTGGGCTGTGATGTTCAGCACGCTGAGGCTGCTGCTGACAGCGGTGTGCGCGCGGCACGGGCGGACGTGAAGCTGCTGAAGCCTGTGGGGAGTAGTGCTGGGGGGTCGGGACCGGAGTCTCCTGGAGCTGATGCGCCGACGTGCATGGAGCAGGTGCTGTCGGCTGCAGTGGGGGCATGTACTTTCCTGATGGCCCTGCGGAGGATGTGACAACATAAAAGCCCCAGTTATAGCTGGTGGAGAGAATTTAACAGCTGCAGGCTTATACAGGGGTGGAGACAGCTTTTGTGGGGTCGGTGTCGCAAATGGCGTGGGAGCAGCACCTGACCACGGAGCGGGCCCTCCAAGCTGAAGGCTTTGCTTGGTGGGCTTCCGTGTTGACGAACACCAAGGAACCACAGGTGGTGGGTGACAAGGTGGGGTCAAGATGACCTGCTGAGGGGGCGTGACTGCTGCGGCAGAAAGTGTGATTACTCATGGAGTATCAAAGACAGGGATCATAAAGTTCGGATTCAAAAAGAATGTCCATTGGATCCTCGATGTATGGAGGGATCTGACCACACTTGAACAGAGCTTTGATGTTCTGCAGGTCTGAGTAAGCAGACACGATCTCTGGCTCGTCCCGTAGGATCTGGTCTAATAAAGCAAAAGTCCAACGCCTGTCCTGCCGATCTGGACTGTCCAAAAATTCATAGAATAAGTCCTGAATCTTAAAAAATATGATGGCAGTGTACTGCAGATCTGAACCTTCCATATCTGATGAGGCGTCATCGTCAAGGTCAACCCATTCATCCTCATCATCGGCGAGCAGGTGGCCAGGTGGCAGGTGTGATTCAGGTTCTTTCACCCAGGCTGGAAGCTCCCTGCCACGAATAAGCTATCCAGATCCTGTAGCTCAGGGAAGAATTGGTACAACCAGACATTGGCCTCCACCAAATTCCAGGCTTGATCCAAAAAATCAAATTTTCACTTCGGAGTATGGCAGGAATGAAAGCAGTTGAAGAAAAAATTTATTTCTAAAAAAATGTCCTTAACGAGAGCAATGTCCGGATTCATGACTGGGGGTGAGTCCGCTGCTCCCTGGTACTGGCTTGCTCGTTCTGTCATGATTCACAGGTAGTCAGGGCACAGCAGGTGGTAGGGAGCAAATGCAGACACATAGGCAGGTGGTGGATTAAGATAAAGGCTTTATCGATAATTCAGTCAGGTTCTGGTACACAGAATGGCAGTCAGCGTTGTGGAGGTACAGGCAGGTGATAAGCAGAGGCGTCATCAAAAAACAAGCGGGGTTCAATAACACAGCAAAACAATTTAACAAGGGCAAAGACAAAATCCAGATCCAGATCACAAGCAAGGTCGAGCAAAACGTGGGAGCAAAAAACTGTGACAAAGGAGCCAGGACGAAGATAACAAAATCAACGAGCAAGCATAGGAAAAGAAAACATGCAGGGATTAAAAATACCAAGTTAAGGTAGTAATATGGAGCAGGTCTGATGTGGGTTTCACCGAGCACCCAGACACTCCGGTGAAACCCACCGGATTGGACAGGGACCAAAAAAAACAGTCAGAAAAAGGCTTAACAGAAATAACCAGAGTGTCAAAAAAGCAGACAAAAGGAAATCAATAAAGAGACTGACAACAAAGTCTGGGTGAGGACAAAGCAGGGGCAAAACCTGACATTATCATTACAGTGTTGGGTATGAAGATTGGTCCGCTCCACACCATGAAAAACGTTTTTGCTAATTGGAGTATTTTGAGATATGTTAAAACGAATTGCTTGAATTCTTTGAATTATTGTGGTGTAAAATAAGCACATGCTGCATCCTGAATCAGCATCTTCAACAGATGAGTCCTCTGAGTGTCCTTAAAGGGGTCCTCTGATATGCCGAAACGGAGGTGTTCCTTTGTCTCGCTTCCAAAGCGAATCAGTCTTTACGCGCGAAGCCTCCGCGCGGCTTTCCATGACAAAATCTCTTGTTAAAAGTGAAATCTGCCGGAAAATGGCTGATGTCCAGCTCTTGTGATAACCAGAGAAAGAGCACGACGGTCTCGTATCCACAGAGCCATCCGTTTATAAATGGTCCAGTGGCTTGTGCCGCGTCGTCTCAGCTCAGAGCACGGCGCGCCGAGCGTCCTTAAAGGGGTCCTTAAAGCTGTAGTAACAGACCTTATTCTCTGTGAAGCCCGTAAAACTTTCACAGAAAGCCAGATAAATTTTTCGAAAGGTTTCCAGGTGCCAGTCTCTAACAGCTTCTGAAAAAATTCTGATGGAAAAAAAGTCCTTTTCATTCCGCCATTTCCAGACAATGAAAATCCGACGAGGGGGCGGGACCACTCCTTCCCAAGGCGTGCTCACAGGCAAATGACGTCACCAACAGACGTGGAAAAACTCATGCATGGGCAAGAGGGTTCAAGCATGTCTGACGTAAAAACATATGAATGAAATCATATAGTTTTTGAAAAGAATAAAAAGGACCGTTACTTTATTGACAGACCTCGTACAACCTCTTATGGCCGTCAAGTACTTTTTGACAAATTGGTGGATCAAACAGGATACTTTGGTTCCAGTGATCCCCAGAAGTCCTGAATATGGTTAAACAGCATAAAATAAATTTTCCTGAAGCTGCAGCAACTTTAAATTTTACATCCTGATTTAATGAATTAAAAAGATGCGATTGATCTTAATGTCTGTCAATCACTCATCTTTGAACTTTTTTGAAAATTGAAGCCAGTTTTTGAAGTTTCAACAACCTGATGATTGTGTTCACTGAATGGTTCAGCAATATCCTACAAATGGTTATAAAAGCTTCAGATTTAGCACAGACTCTCTTTAATGAATACTATGAAGATGTACAGTTAATACAGAAAAATACTGTTTAGATTGTTATACATTAGGGTTAGATACAGGTGGAATACTGTTTACATTATAATAAATTAGGGTTACATAGAGGTGAAATACTGTTTACATTATAATAAATTAGGGTTAGATACAGGTGGAATACTGTTTACATTATAATAAATTAGGGTTAGATACAGGGGGAATACTGTTTACATTATGATAAAGTAGGGTTAGATACAGGTGGACCACTGTTTACATTGTGATAAATTAGGGTCAGATACAGTTGGTATACTGTTTACATTATAATAAATCAGGGTTAGATACAGGTGGAATACCGTTTACATTATAATAAATTAGGGTTAGATACAGGTGGAATACTGTTTACATTATAATAAATTAGGGTTAGATACAGGTGAAATACTGTTTACTTTATGATAAAGTAGGGTTAGATACAGGTGGAATGCTGTTTACATTATAATAAATTAGGGTTAGATATAGGTGGAATACTGTTTACATTCTAACAAATAAATTAGGGTTAGATACAGGTGGAAAACTGTTGACATTCTAATAAATTTGGGTTAGATACAAGTGGAATACCATTTACATTATTATAAATTAGGGATAGATACAAGTGGAATACTGTTTACATTCTAATAAATTAGGGTTAGATGCAGGTGGAATACAGCTTACATTATTATAGATTAGGGTTAGATACAGGTGGAATACCGTTCACATTATTATAAATTGGGGTTAGAAACGGGGAATACTGTTTACATTCTAATAAATAAATTAGGGTTAGATACAGGTGGAATACTGTTTACATTATGATAAATTAGGGTTAGATACAGGTGGAATACTGTTTACATTCTAATAAATAAATTAGGGTTAGATACAGGTGGAATGTTGTTTACATTATAATAAATTAGGGTTAGATACAGGTGAAATACTGTTTATGATAAAGTAGGGTTAGATACAGGTGGAATACTGTTTACATTATAATAAATTAGCGTCAGATACAGGTGGAATACTGTTTACATTCTAATAAATTCGGGGTAGATACAGGTGGAATACCATATACATTAATATAAATTAGGGGTAGATACAGGTGGAATACTTTTTACATTATAATAAAATGGGGTTAGATACAGGGGGAATACTGTTTACATTCTAATGAATAAATTAGGGTTAGATACAGGGGGAATACTGTTTACATTATGATAAAGTAGGGTTAGATACAGGTGGACCACTGTTTACATTGTGATAAATTAGGGTCAGATACAGGTGGAATACCGTTTAAATTATAATAAATTAGGGTTAGATACAGGTGGAATACTGTTTACTTTATAATAAATTAGGGTTAGATACAGGTGAAATACTGTTTACTTTATGATAAAGTAGGGTTAGATACATGTGGAATACTGTTTACATTATAATAAATTAGGGTCAGATACAGTTGGTATACTGTTTACATTATAATAAATTAGGGTTAGATACAAGTGGAATACTGTTTACATTATAACAAATTAGGGTCTGATACAGGTGTTATACTGTTTATATTACTGTTTACATTCTAATAAATCAGTTAGGATTAGATACAGGTGGAATACTGTTTACATTCTAAAAATCTGTGGTTAGATACAGGTGGAATACTGTTTACATTCTAATAAATAAATTAGGGTTAGATACAGGTGGAATACTGTTTACATCATAATAAATTAGGGTTAGATACAGGTGCAACACTGTTTACATTATAATAAATTAGGGTTAGATACAATCATTCAATCAATCAACATTTATTTATAAAGCGCTTTACAGCACCGACTGGTGTCCAAAGTGCTTAACATTAAAAACACAAATTTACAAAATAAAACACATATAAAATAAAATTTTAAAACAACACGTAAAAAAAGAACATAAAAATAACAGAACATGTCACCTCCCCACTAAGTGTTAAAAGCCAGTTTAAATAAATAAGTCTTTAACTTAGATTTAAAAAGTGCTAGGTCAGGAATAGTACGTAACTCAAGAGGTAGCTCATTCCACAGTCTGGGGCCAGCTACCGCGAAAGCATGATCACCCCAGCATTTATATCTTGACCTTGGAACATCTAAGTAAAGCTGGCCAGACGCCCTTAACGTCCTACTGTAGGTGCGCAAAGTTAAAATTTCAGACAAGTAGGGAGGTGCAAGGCCATAAATAGCTTTAAAAACAAACATTAAAATTTTAAAATCAATTCTAAAACGAACTGGAAGCCAGTGGAGTGAGTATAGGATGGGCGCAATATGCTCACGTCTAGAAGTGTTTGTCAAAAGACGAGCAGCAGCATTCTGCACCAACTGGAGACACACAAGAGACGACTGATTAATGCCCGCATAAAGTGCATTACAATAATCAAGTCTGGAGCTGATGAAAGCATGAATGGCCGTCTCAAGATCACGTCTACTGAGAAAGTGCTTTATTTTAGCCAAGAGGCGAAGTTGGAAAAAACTAGCTTTGACAACAGAATTTATCTGTTGATCAAACCTCAAACAGCTGTCAAATATCACTCCCAAATTCTTGACAGCTGGTTTTACATAGTTAGCCAAAGCACCAAAATTTGGTGTTACCACATTTGGTATGCCAGTGCGCTCAAACACCATGATCTCAGTTTTACCATCATTCAGGTAAAGGAAGTTTCGGGACAGCCACTGCTTTACATCACGAATACAATTAAATAATGATGACAAAGCATCACTCCCATTAGTCCTCACAGGCAGATAGATTTGCAGATCATCTGCATAACAATGAAAGGACAAATTGTGCTGGGTTATAATTGAC